>NW_023270504.1:26245022-26390998 GCF_011800145.1 Mirounga leonina
ACACACATGCAGACACACACACATACACACACACACCTTACCCTTCACTCCCCAGGGTTCTCTCATGCCTGTGACTGGGCTGAGCGGGGGTGAGAGGTTTTTTATTAATTATACATTTAAAACTTTTGTTTATTTTCCTATTGTGACAGCAGTAACATAATTATTACAGAAAAATGAAATAATAGACAAGAAAAAACTTCACTACCATCTTTCTAGAGAAACTGCCCATGCTAATACCAAACTCTATAACCTTCCAGACATTTTCCTATGCTTATTTTTTCCTATGATGATGATATTTAGATAATAGGGATGTAGATATAGATATACACAGATGTAGAGATGGATATAGATGTAGATATATAATATATATACATATATTTTTAACATTTAAAAAAGTGAGGTTATACTCTTATAATATGCCTTTTATTTATTTAACATATAAAGAAAATCTTTTCAGGCCAATAATATATGTCTACAAAAATTATACTAAATTATTAAAGAATATGCCCCTGGAACATTGGCATAGTTAACCAATTCTCCATTGTTGGACACTTAGGATACATTCAATTCTATAAAATAAATTTATTTAAGGCCAAATTTTTTATCTATCCACTAATGATATATTGAATTATAATGATTCAATCGTATTATAATATTCAATAATGCAGAATATATAATTATAAGTACACTGTACCTTTTTCCTTTTTGATGGGATTCAGACAAAAATGAAATGGATTGGAATTCTTCTATTTGTAAGGCCTAAACTTGTAGCAGTACTACAAACAGTGAATTTTTTTTTAAAGATTTTATTTATTCATTTGACGCAGAGAGAGAAAGAGAGAGAGAGGCAGGCAGGCAGAAGGAGAGGGAGAAGCAGATTCCCTGCTGAGCAGGGAGCCTGACGTGGGATTCAATCCCAGGACACTAGGATCTTGACCTGAGCCTAAGACAGATGTTTAACTGACTGAGCCACCTAGGCCACCTGAGCCACCCACAGCCAGTCCTTTTATTGTGTGTTTGTGCATCCTAAACCTTGCTGTTAAAAAAACAAATTTCCATCAACTGTGCTGGAGGGAAAGCTGAATGATCCTTTCTTTCCCTCTGTAGAAAATGGTTTCATAAAGTTGTTGCTATATGAGAAAGTGACTGAAAAAAATGTAGGGTGAAGAAAAGCACTTTGTCAAGAAGCTAATTAACAAAAATATTATAGGTTTCCAGATGTTGAGATATTTGTTGCAGATTTCAGCTTTGTAAAACATTTAATTTGTTGTGAGGTATTTTCTCATTCTTTTTTTTTTTTTTAAGATTTTATTTATTTATTTGACAGAGAGATAGCGAGAGCAGGAACACAAGCAGGGGGAGTGGGAGAGGGAGAAGCAGGCTTCCCGCCGAGCAGGGAGCCCGATGTGGGACTCGATCCCAGGACCCTGGGATCATGACCTGAGCCGAAGGCAGACGCTTAACGACTGAGCCACCCAGGCGCCCGTATTTTCTCATTCTTAATAGATGTATTTTTGTACTTAACTCTGCATCACAATTTTTGCATTTTCCCCCCTATGATTGTGCAAGTTTATGCCTGTCAGAGCCGAGATGCACACCTGGTAACCCCTGTATTTCCCAAGTGCCTGCCACAGAGAAATTCCTCAGCTGATGTTTATGGTCCAGAGCTGAAGGCATTGGACTTGGCTAGGGCACATGCAGCCCCACCGAAAGCCACAGAGATGAATGAGAGAGACTGTCTTATGTGTGTGTTCCCTGGATAGTCAAGGTGCCACTTTTCCTGTCTTCCCAATAACACCACCATTTTGATTTACTGCTGTTTTCCCTACCTACCCCTTCTCTGTCTCTCCCCCTTTCTCTTCTCTCTCCCCTCTCTCCTCTTTGCCTCATTCTCTCATTTTCCTTCCAAATCTGGAAAAGGACCTTCATAAAAATCTGGTGAATATGAGGAGAATATCAGAGAGAGAAAGTGGAGACTCAGTGGCTGAGCTGGCACCCACTTTTGACTCCCTGCCAGAGCGCTCTTCCAGGGAGCCTGAGTTGGCCTGTGTCAGCCTGTGTCCTCCCTGTGGCCTGAGGGGTCTTGTAAAGGCAGATCTAATGTGTGCTCAGAAAACTGCCCGAGAAGGCCCTATGAATCCCTGCAGGTTATGTGTGATGCCCCCTCTTCTGCCTTCCTGAGCCCTCTCCTCCCTCCTCGTCCCCAGGAATTGCTGCGCAGGGCCACAAGGAGGAGAGTGGGCTACAAGGAGAATTTGGCAACTGGTAAATCTGTCTTTGAGGATCTCACAGGCCACAGTGTGGGCGCTGTCCACCTGGCCAGCCTCCCACCAGCACAGGCTTCCAGGATGCTTGTTCAGCCCACACCTAGGGGCGAGAGCCAACCCCCAGCCCTCTGCCAGTGCAAACTTTGCACCCGTTCTGGAAGAGGACAAGAAGGGGGAGGAGGAAGACCAGAGGAAAATAGGGAGAAGAAGGTCCTGCAAAAATCCTACCTCCTCCACAAAGCTTCCCCTGCCCCCTCAAGCCCCTGGCTTCATTCCCTCCTTAAGGCTTCCAGAACATTCATCAGACCACCCATTAACATCACATAGTATGTACACCCTTGTTACCCTTTTATATGAATAAAATTTGTCTCAACTACCCAGAGCTGTTCTATGTGCAGACATGATGCATCATGACACATTATTTATTTCTGTGACCCCACATCTAGTGCAGTGAGAGGTGGTTAAGAACCATTTGCCAACTGGGTCGTTGCTTGGACAATACTAAGATTACACCTCCAGGCTGTGCTTGAAACAGACCCAATTTCACCTAGAGTTCTGAGTCTCAGATCATATACAGTTTGATATTCCCACAGGGGAGGGAATCCCATTTATTACTGTCATCACGGACAGAGAAGTGATGTGGGTCACACAGTAATTTATGGGGATGGAAATAAGGACAAGGTGAAGGAGGCCTAGTGTGCAGAAAATCACCTCACCATTTCTCAGATCCAAGAACTTCCCTAATCACCTTCTGTGACCCTGCTTCCTTCTCCAGGATGTTCCCAGCCAGAAAGTTGTAAGAAGATCTACCAGCCAACAACAAAACTGACATCAAAGAAGTCATTCCTTTCCAGTAACCACTGCCCACACTTTTTAAAATGTGTAAGGAATACTGCATGTATCTTTCTGCATCTGTGGAACCCTACCCCTGAGAAGGGAAAACACTCCTTCTGAAAGCAGAGCCATCCAGTGCAGCAATCCCAAAGTGGGGGGACATACACCACAGGTGTTGAGAGAAAATTTTCCTGGTGAATAGAGAGGCATTCATGGTTTTCAGGAAGTTGCTCCCATTTCAATTCTCCTTCTTCCCTTCAAGGAGAATATCTCAGTCAGGTGCTAGGATCTCCTTAACTCTTCTCAAACCCTAACCTTCCATTTTAACGCCAAATGAATGGGTCTTGGAGTGCCAGCCTTCAGTAGATCACAATATCCAGCTGGTTTCTTATCAGTTTTCCATTAATTAATTTTGCCCTTTGGTGTCCAATATTTAGAGTAAATACTATTGCCTTTTCATTGGCATTAGTGATATAGTTTCCTTTTAAAGTAACTACACTTAAGTAAAAAAAATCAGTTTGGCTGAAGAAAAAGTATTAAGTAATAGCACAGGTGTTTGCTGATATGCCAAAAATGATGAAAGCTGTATGTTTATGACTACGGGCTGGGAACCACTGAAACTGAGAAAGAGAAAGGAGTTAGAAGTGCCTTGTTCCCACCCTTGTCCTGACACTTTCCAGAGTGTGCCCGTGGACAAGCCACTGTGCCTCTTTCCATGACTGCTTTTTCATATGTAACATGAGGAGAGTAGGTAGGCTGAAGACTTTTAAAGTATATTCCAATTCTGAAATTCTATGATGCTTATTATTTTGTGTGTGAGGGGTGGAGGAAGAAGAGAGCATGGAAAGAATAGAACAGTAAAGGGAGGTGGGATTCTTCTGCTTGTTGTTTTTGAAGCTAGTAAAGGCACACTATCTCTTTGATTTCACTGTGGACTGAGTCCTAAGAGCAATGCCAATCTGTTAGCAATTCTGTTTGTAACCCTCCCTCGCCCACCCACTGGCCCTCAGAGACAGGGCAAGCAGCAGCTCCCAGCTTCCTCAGCGATGACAGCTACTTAGTTCTGAAGATGAACAGGCAGGAGAGAGAAATGAAGAGTCTGTAACCAGTCTGCCTGGTTGGAAGGCCCCTTGCTAATCTCCCCATCCTGAAATCTAAAGCCCTGGGAATGGCTGTTCATGAATGGCCTGATAGACAGAGAACTCCTTGGGGGATCCCTATCAGCCCTTGCTTTTCTCCCCTTTGTGACAGGTGAAATGAGAAGCTTGGGGATAAAGCAGTTAGTCCCCCTTCCAGAAGCCTGGTTAGAGTTATGGATGGGACAGGGAAGCAAGGGCAAGCCCCCTGCTCCAAGCTTAGCTCCATTCCCCCATTGGCATTAGAGGCCTTTTTGAAAAGTGAGAGAAGAGATTTGATCTTGGATGGATTTTTCTAATAGTCCTTGAAATAAATTGAACAAAATGTCTGAATCTGAGGAGCTCAGAGGTGGAATAAGCTCTAATGTGGCTCTGGGCAAATCAAGAAAGGGAAGACAAGACAGTGCTTCAAAGGGAAACAGAGGCTAAACTCTTGAGAAGGGGCCGGGAGAACATGGCTGGTATGCAAGTCCCAAGCTGTGGCTCAGAACCTGAGGACGGTTTCTTGGACAATACCAGACATGTTTACATGTGTGATGTATTTGAACAGAGAAGCTCTGAAATAAGGAGGCTAAATGACTTAGTTCAAAAGGGAATGTCCAAATTCACCTCCAACTGGGCTTTGGCCTGAGGTCTTCTCTCTTCAACTAATCACTATTCATTCTTCTGGCATCTACTCAGAATTTTTACCTGTAGATTCTAAATTGGAATGTTTAATAGTTTTGTCTATCCTCTGCATCAGGGCAGCCAGCTGAAGTGCTCATGGGGGCGTACACTGTGTCTGTAGATGAGGAGTGGTGGGGACAGTGGGGAGATGGGAAGCCCAGACCCCATCTCAAGATGGTGGCCGAGGCTTGCACCCCTCTGCTGGCTGCAGAGAGGCCAGTTTAGAGTCTCTAACAGTTTGGGTTCTACCCTCAGTTCCAACATGTTTTGGGTGTTGGGGGTGGTTTCCAACAAGCAATTCTCCAATACCAGCTGGTTGTCCTACAATTCAACTTGATTCTGACCCTATCTACCTTGAGATAACATCAGACTCCATGGGTTGACTCCCGTTTGGGCTTGTTTTCTTTTTTTAACACAATCCATATCATCTATCTTTCTTCCCATTTTTGCCTCACCAGCCCTATCTAGATAAAGCTGTGCCCATCCTCTGAATCCCTGCCCTCACCCCAACCTTGGAAGGTGAGGAAGTGAGGCTTGGGACTTACTAAAGAGAACAGTAAGTCAGAAAAATTCATTAGAATCTTCACTTAGCACCATCCTATCCCATTCCCTAAGAGCAGAGACATGTTCCATTCCTTTCTGCACACCTCAAGATGTCAGGAATTGTGTTCTACCCACAACCTTTCAATGAATATTCCTTGACAACCTAGTGCCATGACCAGGGCTCTGAGTCATATAAAGAATGTGTTTATAGTCTCTTCAACAAATGGTGTTGGGAAAATTGGACAGCCACATGCAGAAGAATGAAACTGGACCATTTCCTTACACCACACACAAAAATAGACTCAAAATGGATGAAAGACCTAAATGTGAGACATGAATCCATCAAAATCTTTGAAGAGAACAAAAGCAGCAACCTCTTCGACCTCAGCCGCAGCAACTTCTTCCTAGAAACATCGCCAAAGGCAAGTGAAGCAAGGGCAAAAATGAACTATTGGGACTTCATCAAGATAAAAAGCTTTTCCACAGCAAAGGAAACAGTCAACAAAACCAAAAGACAACCGACAGAATGGGAGAAGATATTTGCAAATGACATATCAGATAAAGGGCTAGTATCCAAAATCTATAAGGAACTTATCAAACTCAACACCCAAAGAACAACTAATCCAATCAAGAAATGGGCAGAAGACATGAACAGACATTTCTGCAAAGAAGACATCCAAATGGCCAAGAGACACATGAAAAAGTGCTCAACATCGCTCGGCATCAGGGAAATCCAAATCAAAACCTCAATGAGATACCACCTCACACCAGTCAGAATGGCTAAAATTAACAAGTCAGGAAATGACAGATGTTGGCAAGGATGTGGAGAAAGGGGAACCCTCTGACATGGTTGGTGGGAATGCAAACTGGTGCAGCCACTCTGGAAAACAGTATGGAGGTTCCTCAAAAAGTTGAAAATAGAGCTACCATACGATCCAGCAATTGCACTACTGGGTATTTACCCCAAAGATACAAATGGAGTGATCTGAAGGGGCACCTGCACCCCGATGTTTATAGCAACGATGTCCAGAATAGCAAAACTATGGAAAGAGCCTAGATGTCCATCAACAGATGAATGGATAAAGAAGAGGTGGTATATATATACAATGGAATATTATGCAGCCATCAAAAAAGTGAAATCTTGCCATTTGCGATGATGTGGATGGAACTAGAGGGTATTATGCTAAGCGAAGTAAGTCAATCAGAGAAAGACAGTTCTCATATGATCTCACTGATATGTGGAATTTGAGAAACAAGACAGAGGATCATGGGGGAAGGGAGGGAAAAATGAAACAAGATGAGACCAGAGAGGGAGACAAACTATAAGAGACTCTTAATCTCAGGAAACAAACTGAGGGTTGCTGGAGTGGTGGGGGGTGGGAGAGATGGGGTGGCGGGGTGATGGACACTGGGGAGGGTATGTGCTATGGTGAGCTCTGTGAATTGTGTAAGACTGATGAATCACAGACCTGTACCCCTGAAACAAATAATACATTATACGTTAATAAAGACAAAAAAGAATGTGTTTATAATGGAAAGAAAATGGATATGGAATTAGGAGATCAGGAAACTTAAAGGCATTCTGGTTATAGGAACAAACATCTAGAGTGGGAATGGACTGAAGAATGAGGACTTGTTCTATTTCTCTAGAGAGGGAGGTGCATGTGGGAGCTAGTGAGCAGTAGATTGGACTGAGGTTTGGGAATGGGGTGTGATGGCCTTTGATAGACCTGCTGAGGCACTGGGCCACTCTACTCTAGGCTTCTCAAACTTTTACCCACGTTCACTAATGGCAGAGGCAATGAATATATTTCTTGGGAGCCTAGGGATTTAATCTAAAGTAGTGTACTTCAAGCTTAAAATTTCCCTGAAGCTTCATATGTTATCCTCAGAATGTTTGAGACTTTTATATTCTACTCCACAGGTTTTTAAAACATAGAATAATAACATTTTCCTCAATTTTGGAATGCCATTAGGTAGATATCCCATTGTGACCTTTCTACGTATGTCCTGTTTAAGAAGGACTGCCATGGGCCACAAGCAGAAGAGTGATGTGGTCAGAGAAAAAGCAGAATGAGGACTTGTGCATGTCAGGCAGGCAGGAAGCTACTGGATTATATAGGTGACAAATGACACTGGTCAGAACCAGAGTAGAAGCAGTGAAAATGAAGAGCAGTAACAGACTCCAGGTAATGATCAGGTGGAGCTAATGCATTCACAGTACAGACGTACTGACTGGGTGGGACTGATGCCCTTAAAAACAGCTCTGAGTGTACTTTTCACCAACTAGGAAACATGCTGGAGCTGACCGGATTCCAGCATTAAAAAAAAATCCAATGAATGAATGACAAATGCAGCTTCTCAGGCCTGCTTTGGTTGCCTGCTGGCAACTTCTCAACCAAAGAAAAGGAAAGAGACTGCTCAATTACAATAGGCTTAAGACTTACAAAAGCTTGTAAAAGAGTGCTTGGATGGGGAGTTGCTTTGACTAAATGATATTTTGATGAGTTAGATGCACATGAATCAGAGCCCTGTGTGGCCAGCTCTCCCCACATGGAGATGGCACCCTGGGGGTTGGGTGGGGGTGGAATGGAGGTGGTAGGGGTGAAAAAGGGCACTGATGGAAAGCATTTGAGATTCTGCCTAAAAAAACAAAGACACGTACAAAAGCAGAAACAGTTGCTCTATACCTGCTTTCCCCAATCTCGAAGTTGCTCTGAGCTTTGCCTGGTCCTAATCTGATAGATGTAATGAAGCCAAACTTCCCCAGTGCTGTTTGGCAAATCTGAGGCTAATCCATGCCAGGCTAGAGATGCTCTCAGCTTAACCATCCAACCTTTTGCCCCTCTGCTTGCAGGTTTCCACGCAGGCACAAAACAAGGCTTGGGGCTCTCTGTGAATGGACACAAGGAGGAGTCTGGATAACCCAAATTCCTGTGTAACCCCATATCATCTATATTTGGAAAACACATTAAGAGATGATCTCAAAAGTCATTTACTCTCTTAACAAAGAGCTTCTTTGCACGCCTGGGTGTGTATTTGCACCCTGGGGGTGCATGGGGTGCCTGGGTGAGCAGGTGTGAAGTGTCTCTGCAGTCCAGAGATGGGAACAGTTATAGAAGAGAGGTAGGGAAGAAGTGATATCATAACTGGCTCTGTTTGTGCTTTTGTCTTTTAGAAGCAGGAGAGCTGAAGGGCTGAATAGAAGCCTGGGTTGAGGTCTGGACAGCTCAGTGCCCGAGAAGGATTGCACACTAATAATGAAAGAATCCACTTAATTAAAAAGCAATGTCTGACAAGTCCTTTTAAGTCACCTGCAACATGTCTTACGCATCATCTCAGCTTTTCAGGGAAGTGCTTAGAGGACAGCCTGAGTGTGGTAAGCACTGTATATATGTTTGCCATTATTATTATTATTATTATTATTGACATTTTTTTAAATGTCAACATACCTGTATTGAGCAGCCTGCTCTGCACCAGCCCTTATGCAAAGCACTGAGGGTACAGACAGAAATGACAGTCTGGGTCCTCAAAGAGTTTACATTCTTGGGTCTCAATAATGTATCTTCCTCATCATGTATTGTGGTTCCATTTTCTCTGAGCCACACACCCAGCCCCACTATGCTCACATGCACGAGTGAAGGCTCAAGGAATCTATAAGTACAGTGGCAAGGTTTAAGTGGGACAAGGGGGCAGAACTACCCATCGATCTGGGATTACCACATGAAATATAGGACACTCAGTTAAATTTGAATTTCAGATAAATGTAACTGAATATCTTGTTTCTTTCTGTTTGTCTTGCCAAATCTGGCAGCCCTGATAGGCCACAGCATCAGGCTGGGCACTGAGAACTATGGAATCTGTCTTCCAGTTCCCCATCTCCTTTTTCTATGCATTGTCCTCTTCCATCAGACTCTTAAAATTGTCCTCTCCTCCAATACTACTCTCAAAAACATCTAGAGTTTTCCTAATGTAAATTGAATGCTCCCAGGGATACTAACTTATAAGCCTTAGCTTTAATTATGGAGGAAAGTTTACGCCCCAGTTTAAAAGACTATTACACTCTAGTTGAGGGGTGGAAGTATGATTTCAGACAGAAAGTCTTCCTTGGGCCATTGGAATCAGGCAGCATTGTCTATAGGCTACTGAGCTCACATGTGAGGCCGATGGTGCTCCCACATGCCTCACCCCTCTCTTTTGGCTACTCACTTCCCTTTGGGAAGGGAATTCAATTCCTGAATTCTCACTGCAATTAGCTCCAGCTCTCCTTTTAGTCTGTGCCTTGGATTCCTTTCCCCAGGGGCTGCTGACTTCCCAAAGCCCCATATTGATAGAAGCCTGATGCCCTCCCCTAACTCCTCTGTTCCTGCTACCAGGAAGTACTTCTGTGGTCCTGGAGAAAAGCACACACTACCTTTCCCTTCCCTGGCTAAGACCAGGGCTGCTCCTTTTGTTCTCCATTCTTATTATTGTAATGCACCTTGGCTGGGCAATAGCTTTTAAAGAGCTGCTTCTTTTGGAGACACCTCATCTGCCTGCCCTTTGTGAAGTGCTTATTAACGATGTGTGCAAAACCGACATTTATCACCGGAGACCAACAATCTCACATTGATTCATTTCCTTTCTCTGGGACATGTCTGGACTCTCCCTGCCTCAGTGACCCCACAGTAGGAAAGGTAATACCAACTGAACTTTTATCTGGCATCTTTTATCCTTGAGGCTCAAATTCACTTTTACCCACTCTCCTACACATATACTTCCCAGTCAAGAGGTAAAGATAATTCTTCACCGGTTCTCTCCCATTTCTTTCATTTTCATTCTTTTCTGACAAATGTTCACTGACCCAAAGTGACTCCTTCCATGGTTTGGCCTCTACCTTCTGGCATCTGGTCCTGTCTGCATGCTTTGTCCCTTCTCAGAGCTTGTCTTTGTCAACCACATCCCACCATGTTTGAATTAGAATGTCTGATTTGACTCAGAAAGCTCTTTATTTCCTCCTAATGATGGCTGCAGCCTTTTCTGTGGAAAAAATCTGGATCTGGGTTCTGAAACCTACATGATATTGATTCTTAAACTCTTTCAGTGGCCTTGGGACCTAAAAGTACAGAATATATTAGAATTGAAATCTTGGGAATCAAGAGTATGTCTTATCCATCTCTTTAGCCCCATAACACTAGCTAAGTGCCTCGCACATGGCAGGTTTTCAAAAGTGACTAATGCATAAATGATTATGCTCTAACTTCAGACGCTATGCTCTTAAGTGATAATATGAGGTGTTAGTGTGGTCTAGCAAGAACCAACATCAGTAAGGACCATTAAAATCTTATCACTTTGTAGATTAGCTGAAGCAAAGGTTATTGGTCCTCAAGAACTGGTCAAAATTCTAACATCATATTGTGTTAAGATTTGGGAGTGACATGTTGGATCCGTGGAGCCTTAAGAATGAAATTAAGGGGGCACCTGGGTGGCTCAGTTGTTAAGCGTCTTCCTTCAGCTCAGGTCATGATCCCAGTGTCCTGGGATAGAGTCCCACATCCGGCTCCCTGCTCAGTGGGAAGCCTGCTTCTCCCTCTCCCACTCCCCCTGCTTGTGTTCCCTCTCTCGCTGTGTCTCTCTGTCAAATAAATAAAATCTTTAAAAAAAGAATGCAATTAAGAAGAATTAGTAAAATGAATGGCTCTTATTATCCTTAGACTAAAGAACCAAAGAATAATCTAGAAATATAAGAATAGAGATTTGGGAAAATCCAAGGCCATCAGGATGATTTAGGCTAATCTCAAGGTGGCAGTCTGGAAAACCATTGCAACTAGGAAGCTGACATGTAATTAGGAAAGATTGTACTGACTGAAGAAAGGGTGGTGGACAGCTTTCAGAGAGAGCAAGAATGTGGAACTGGTAATTCAATATTAGCCAAGGGAGAAAGTGGTCAGCTTAAAGATTCCAAGTTGATATGCAGACAGCTGATTTTTAACAAATATACAAAATCAGTGAAGAAAGGATAGTCTTTTTAACAAATGGTGCTAGGACAATTGGATATCCATACCAAAAAAAAAAAAAAAAGCTTCAGTCCATACTTTACATCATCTACAAAAATAAACTCAATGTATCAGAGACCTAAGTATAAAACTTAAAACTTTTATGAATTAGGCAAAGATTTCTTATATGTGACATCAAAAACATGATTCATAAAGGAACAAACTGGTAAACTGGACTTTATCAATGTTAAGAACCATGCTTTTCAAAAGACTATGTTAAGAAAATGAGACAAGCTACAGACTGGGAGAAAACAGTTGTAAATCATATTACTTATAAAGGACTTGAATTCCAAATATAAAATACTCTCCAAACTCAAAATCAGAAAATAAACAATCTGAATAACAAAATAGGGAAAAGATTTGAATACATACTTCACCCAAGAAGATATACAGATAGAATATAAGCACATAAAAAGATGTTCAACATTGTTTGTCATCAGGAAAATGTAAATCAAATTGAAACGATGATATTCCACTATACTAGAATGGCAAAACAAAAAAAGAGTGACCACACCAAATATTAGCAAAAATGTGGAAAAACTAGAACTCTCATATCGTACATGGTGAGTAAGAATATAAAATGGTACAGCCACTTTGAAAAACCTTTTAACAGTTTCCTAAAAGTTAAACATACACTACCCTATGATCCAGCCATTCCACTCCTACTTACTCAAGAGAAAGGAAAGCATATGTTCATACAAAGACTAGTACACAAATAGCAGCTTTATTTGTAATTGCCCCCAAACTGGAAACAACATGAATGTCAATCAACAGGTAAACTGATAAATTAAAACTGATAAATTAAACTGTTATATATCCATACAGTGGAATACTACTCAGCAATAAAAAGGAATAAACTAGTGATATACTGAACAACATTGATGAATTTCAAAATAATTTTGCAGAGTGAAATAAGCAAGACAAAAAAGAGCATACAGTATGATCACACATTCAGTAAAATACAAACTAATCTTTAGTGGTAAAAAACAGAGCAGTGATCGTCTGGGAACAGGGGCAGAAGGGATTATAAAGAAGCATGAGGAAGATTTGGGGGGTGATAGGTTTATTATCTTGATTGTGATGATAGTTTCATGGCTATAACACATGTCAAAATGTATAGAATTGTTCTCTTTAAATATGAAATTTACAGTATGCCAATTATGTCTCGATAAAACTATGAGGAGCACACATGTCCAAGTTTTTCTCCCTATTTCTTTTTTTTTTTTAAAGATTTTTATTTATTTATTCATGAGAGACAGAGAGAGAGAGAGGCAAAGGGAGAAGCAGGCTTCCCGCCGAGCAGGGAGCCTGATGCGGGGCTCCATCCCAGGACCCTGGGATCATGACCTGAGCCGAAGGCAGACGCTTAACCATCTGAGCCACCCAGGCGCCCCTCTCCCTATTTCTTACTAGAGAGATCAGGGAAAGCTTTGAAACTCCCTTGCTTGTGCTCTCTCTCTAAAATAAATAAATAAATCTTTTTTCAAAAAAAAAAAAAAAAGAAAGAAAAGAAAAGAAAAAGAAACTCCCAGGAATGCACACTGCATCACAGGCTGCTTTGTTTCCTTCATGGTAGACTGGGGAAGGGGCAGAAGATAGGATTATATTTTAGGCAAAGTTGGCTTTGGGAGAAATTTAAACAATTTCTGGGCTGAATAGATTTTGTACAAATTTCCCCACAATTATCAGGAATTCCTACAAATAACACACATACATCAACACACAAAGACTCACACATGCTCATATACTCACAAAAGACAATCCAATAGGAAAAAAAACAATGAGCAACAGATCTAAACAAGTGATCCAAAGAAGGAGCAGCGTGCAAATATGCTAATAATTAGAAAGTATAAATTAAAAACACTTTGATAAAACCATTTCATACTCATTAAATTAAGGATGAAAGTTTGAATAGGGTGGTACCAAGGGCTGGCTAAGATGTAAAACAATCAGAAGTCAAATACTTTGTTGGGTGCACACTAAGTCTATCAAATTAAGGATCAATTTAGTAAAGCTGAAGATTCTCCTACCCTACATGGAGAAAGTCCACTTCTTGGTACAAATCCTATGGCAACGTTGGTACGTGCGTATAAGAAAACATGTACAGTATCATAATAATGAAAAATGGACAATCTAAATGTCCTTTGCCAGATGGTGCATAAATAAATAGTGACATATTTATGCAATAAAATTATAGAATTTTATAGCTGCAAAAATGAGTGAGCAAAAGCCACAGATATGAAAGATTTTTAAAAACAATGTTCAGGGAAAAACAAATTGTAGCATAATTCACAGAGTAGACGGTCATTTAAACAACATGTCCTACGTGCCTTAGGGGCATATACCTATTAGTAAAGGCAGAATAACATGCATGGGAGTTAGAAACTCTGAATTCAACAAAAGAGTATCATGGGTGGTTTCAACCACGTTGATGATGTTTTATTTGTTAACTTCAATTGTGAATACTTGTATTATTCTTTATACTGCTTGTACATCAAAGATATTTCATAATCATTTTTTTCAAAATAATTACTCTAAGCTGTTTGCTTTTTATGGCTTCCTTTGTTGTCCCATAAAATGAGTCTCTGCCCACTTTGTCAAACACGGAGCAGCTTAAGTTTGATTATTAATCATGCCTGTGATTATATCATCACCTCTGTAATTGTGTTCGCCCGAGCCTTTCACTCAACCACGCTCCATGACTGGGATGAGAGACCAGCAGAGGCTTTATAAGCCGGGGCGGCTGTGCTCCCCCCCAACACAGAGTACTAGTTTCTCCATCCCTCCATGCATGACCTCTAGCCTTTCATCTTACATTACTGGTGCTTTTTCCTCTAAGGTTTGTTTAAACCCTGACTGCTGCCTGATTTCAGGACTTTTCAGTACAGACTGAGGAACTGAAAAGGTGCTGCGGTTAGGATGACTATGGAAACTGTGGTGCAGGAAAGTTGGAATATACAGAGGCTTTGTGTATTTGTTTTATAAATTTGTGTTGTTTCTCCCACTTCAACCTGCTTTCATTCAGAGACTTGCACTTGAAAGTTCAAGTCTCTGTGTGAGAAAAGCTCCAAATAGCTATGATACAGAGTTATTCTATTAATACCTGATAATCCCAAGTGTTGGCAAACATGTGGAAGTTCATATATTTTTATAAATTGTGTTGGGCATATAAATTGTTTCAATACCTTTGGAGGATAATCTCTCGATTTCTGGTAAAGATAAAAATAGAAATACGTTTCAACTCATCAAATCTACTTCCAGGAGGATTCTAGCAAATATACACAATGAAACATACACAGGAATGTTGATTGCTGCATTCCTAGCGATGGTGACAAATTGAAAACAACCCAAATGCCAGTCAACACTTGAATCCATAAAGAAATTGTGGAATATTTTTATAATGGACAATGATAAAGAAATGAAATAGATGGCCACATCTGTATATTTGGGATAAATAAATTTCCAAATGGTAATGTTATATAAAAAAAAAGTTATAGAATGATACATGCTATAGAATACCACTTGTGGAAGGTTCAAAGTTATAAAAACTAATACCATATGTCATTTATGGGTACATACACATGGAGAAATAAAAAAATATATGGGTGGAAATAATAAACATCAAATTCAGATGTTTTTTGTGAGATAAGGAGAAGAACGAGATTAGGGAGGGGTTCACTCAGGGGCCTCAAATTTATTTGTGATGTTTTGTTGTTGTTTTTACTGTTTTTGTTTTATTCTTTAATTTTGTTTGTTTGTTTAGACAGAGAGAGAGAGAGCGAGGAGGGGAGGGGCAGAGGGAGAAGGAGAGGGAGAATCTTAAGCAGACTCCACACTGAGCATGAAGACCAATGCTGGGTTCGATCCCAGGACCCTGAGATCATGACCTGAGCTAAACCAAGTGTTGGACACTCAACCAACTGAGCCACCCAGGTGCCCCTGTTTTGACTGTTTTAAAGCAAATACCTTAATTCAGTAATCATCTCTAAAACTAGACATTTTCCAAATTCAGGGTCAACTTTTTCAGTAAGAGAACTTCCTAGGTTATGCTGAGTATTTCTACTGCACCATATCTGGAGACACCCCGTGTGTTCGTGATGTGAAAACAGATGGAAATAACACAGATGGTGGCCATGCAATCCTTCTGTGGCAAAGCCTCCCATCTACTTTCACCGATGCTCATTGCCTGGATGGATGATTTCCTCTGAGGTTGCAAATGGTGCTTTTCTAATTCCATCATTTTTTTCACTGTATTAGTCTGAATTAGTCTGTCAAGAAAGAAAAGGGCTTCATCTGCAAGGGCTACTTAGCTATCCTGAAGTATACAGCTCACACAAGAACCACACTTCCTATGAAAAACCTACAGCGAATATCATTCTCAATGGGGAAAAACTGACAGCTTTCCCCCTAAGGTCAGGAACGCGGCAGGGATGTCCACTATCACCACTGCTATTCAACATAGTATTGGAAGTCCTAACCACAGCAATCAGACAACAAAAAGAAATCAAAGGCATCCAAATTGGCAAAGAAGAAGTCAAACTCTCACTCTTTGAAGATGATATGATACTTTATGTGGAAAACCCAAAAGACTCCACCCCAAAACTGCTAGAACTCATACAGGAATTCAGTAAAGTGGCAGGATATAAAATCAATGCACAAAAGTCAGTGGCATCCCTATACACCAACAACAAGACAGAAGAAAGAGAAATTAAGGAGTCGATCCCATTTACAATTGCACCCAAAACCATAAGATACCTAGGAATAAATCTAACCCAAGAGGCAAAGAATCTGCACTCAGAAAACTATAAAATACTCATGAAAGAAATTGAGGAAGACACAAAGAAATGGAAAAACGTTCCATGCTCATGGATTGGAAGAACAAATATTGTGAAGATGTCAATGCTACCTACAGCAATCTACACATTCAAAGCAATCCCCATCAAAATACCATCCACTTTTGTCAAAGAAATGGAACAAATAATCCTAAAATTTGTATGGAAGCAGAAAAGACCCCGAATAGCCAGAGGAATGTTGAAAAAGAAAAGCAAAGCTGGTGATATCACAATTCCAGACTTCAAGCTCTGTTACAAAGCTGTCATCATCAAGACAGTATGGTACTGGCACAAAAACAGACACATAGATCAATGGAACAGAATAGAGAACCCAGAAATGGACCCTCAACTCTATGGTCAACTCATCTTTGACAAAGCAGGAAAGAATGTCCAATGGAACAAAGACAGTCTCTTCAACAAATGGTGTTGGGAAAATTGGATAGCCACATGCAGAAGAATGAAACTGGACCATTTCCTTACACCACACACAAAAATAGACTCCAAATGGTTGAAAGACCTCAATGTGAGACAGGAGTCCATCAAAATCCTAAAGGAGAACACAGGCAGCAACCTCTTTGACCTCAGCCGAAGCAACTTCTTCCTAGAAACATCGCCAAAGGCAAGGGAAGCAAGGGCAAAAATGAACTATTGGGACCTCATCAAGATAAAAGGCTTTTGCACAGCAAAGGAAACAGTCAACAAAACCAAAAGACAACCGACAGAATGGGAGAAGATATTTGCAAATGACATATCAGATAAAGGGCTAGTATCCAAAATCTATAAAGAACTCATCAAACTCAACACCCAAAGAACAACTAATCCAATCAAGAAATGGGCAGAAGACATGAACAGACATTTTTCCAAAGAAGACATCCAAATGGCCAACAGACACATGAAAAAGTGCTCAATATCGCTCAGCATCAGGGAAATCCAAATCAAAACCTCAATGAGATACCACCTCACACCAGTCAGAATGGCTAAAATTAACAAGTCAGGAAACGACAGATGTTGGCAAGGATGTGGAGAAAGGGGAACCCTCCTACACTGTTGGTGGGAATGCAAGCTGGTGCAGCCACTCTGGAAAACTGTATGGAGGTTCCTCAAAAAGTTGAAAATAGAGCTACCATACGATCCAGCAATTGCACTACTGGGTATTTACCCCAAAGATACAAAAGTAGGGATCCGAAGGGGTACGTGCACCCCGATGTTTATAGCAGCAATTTCCACAAGAGCCAAACTGTGGAAAGAGCCAAGATGTCCATTGACAGATGAATGGATAAAGAAGATGTGGTATATATATACAATGGAATATTATGCAGCCATCAAAAGGAATGAGATCTTGCCATTTGCAATGACGTGGATGGAACTGGAGGGTATTATGTTGAGTGAAATAAGTCAAACAGAGAAAGACATGTATCATATGACCTCACTGATATGAGGAATTCTTAATCTCAGGAAACAAACTGAGGGTTGCTGGAGTGGGGGGTGGGGTGGGAGGGATGGGGTGACTGGGTGATAGACACTGGGGAGGGTATGTGCTCTGGTAAGCGCTGTGAATTGTGCAAGACTGTTGAATCTCAGATCTGTACCTCTGAAACAAATAATGCAATATATGTTAAGGAAAAAAAAAAGAAGAAGAAGAAGGTAGCGGGAGGGGAAGAATGAAGCGGGGGAAATCGGAGGGGTCGACGAACCATGAGAGATGAGGGACTCCGAAAAACAAACTGAGGGTTCTAGAAGGGAGGGGGGTGGGAGGATGGGTTAGCCTGGTGGTGGGTATTGAGGAGGGCACATTCTGCATGGAGCACTGGGTGTTATGCACAAACAATGAATCATGGAACACTTCACCTAAAACTAATGATGTAATGTATGGGGATTAACATAAGAATAAAAAAATTTAAAAAAAATTAAAAAAAAGAACCACACTTCCTTGTTTCCTTCCCACTACCAAGTTCCAGAATTAGGAGTTGCTTTTCTTTCTTTAAAAAAAAAATCTGAAAAAAAAGGCCAAATGTTAAGATTTTATAAAGCTGGGTGGTGAGTATCCGAGTGTTTATCCTATTCTCTAAACCTTTCTAAACTTTGAAATATTTTATGTTGAAATGTTTAATTGAACTGAAAAAAAATCCCTATTTTTGTAAAGTTCAAAATATACTTGAAGCATTCTTACGACATCAAGAAAGAAGCTTGACCTAAACTTTGAGAGTAGAAGTTATATAAAACTTTTGAGACCTAATAACACTTGTTTAAAAGGTAGGAAGGAGGGGAAAAAAGAAATATGCTAAAAACATAAACCAATTTGACTGAGGAGCAAACACAGCCACTCAAGAGCCCAGTGGGGGGAGGGGGTTAAGAGCTGTGCACAGCCCCAGCAGTCTTGCCCTGGTCTGTCTTTTTCAAATGAGAAAAAATGAGCAAGCCAAGCAAGCAAAACAAACAAACAAACAAACAGAAAGACTAAAATGTTCTCTAAAGAGGCCAGACTCAGGAGGGCAAAGCTGCTAAGCAGGCTGCACACTGAGGAAGCAGGGGAGGCAGCAGGGAGCTGAAAGGCCCCAGAAGCTGGCAGGGGTGTGCCAAGGGGAGGATAGAAGGGAAGTGGTTATTTTGACACACGCTTGGAAGGAGCTCCGGCAGAAGACTTAAAAACCTAGGAATGCATCCAGGCACTTCTATTTGGAACCTGGGAAGAAAGTGCACGCATAAACTTAGTTAAGCAGAACTGTGTTTAGTGGAACTGGAGCCCAGGCAAGGGATCTAGAACAGAGGTGAAGAACTGGGTTTCTGGAATCAGGAAAACCAGCGTGTGAATCTGTAGTCCACACTTGCCAAGTGGGTAACCCAAAAGCCTGTTACTTGACCACTCTGGGTTTTGGTTTCTTCATTCCCAAAATGGGATAAAATAAAACCTCTTCCTAGGGCTGTTGCCACAGGGTTAAGGGGGGTTCTAGTGCCATAGCCTAGCTGGTTTTGAACAAACAGAGTTTCTATCCTTACTGCTATTATTACCATTCTTGTTTATTTAAATGTGCAAATCAGGTGATATGAATGTTGTGCTATGTTATCAAAGCCACTCAGTTGGGACAGGCCATCGTTTTGGTGATTATCATGTTATGCTCTAAAATAATTTTCACTGAAAGACCATCTGTAAGAATAAAAGAAAGTCTATGTGTACATCTATTTATGTTTTGCACACACCTAGACTCCCAGGGTGGCCCAGGATTGTTCCAGAGAGCTTTTTGGTGAAAGAGGAAGGAAGGGAGGGAGGATGGAGAGAAGGGCCTTTGGTCAAGTGGCCTCACCAGTCTGGGCCCCAGCTGCCTCACCTATGGAAACCCATAGACATGAAGTCCACATTAAATAAACATATTTCCACGACACTTGGCTCTGTTTATCTTCGTAGATACCTGGCAGAATAACGACCACCAACATCTGTCACACTTGACTGCACCACCCATGGAATATGCCGCTTAATGTTCCAGCAAAAATTTAGGGAATTTGGCAGTGAGTATGTATTTATGCCTCTGTACATCACAAAAACGTTCTGATATATTGGCTGGGCCTAGATCAGATGGAAGGTGATATTTCAAAGAGACCGTAAAACAATTTGAAAGCTCTGAAAGCAATTATGAATGAGAGCCAGCAACCCTCCCAAAAGACCCAGACCTCCATCCCGGGAGGCCTCCCCAGGAAAGGTGCCTGCCCTCCGCAGCCTGTTTATAACTCTTTCCCTTGACCTCTTCTCTCTGTCTTCTGAATCCTCCCGTCTCCACCTTTCGCAGCTTTATGGAATCTGCTCTAATGTAGAGGCTGCCACCTTGAAGCTTACACTCCATGGTACTGGCCGCTTATATGATTTTGGCTATTGAGACCAGAGCCCACCTTTTAGGAGCTCACTATCAGAGAGCCGTTCTGCTTCTCTCTTCCTCTTTGCTTTTCCCCCTGCGCAAATGGGCAAGGTCAATAGATGCTAGAAATGTCCATCGACAGCCAGGACACCCTCTCCCTGGTGGCCTGAGCAAGTGAGAGAAAAGCTCTGGCACGCCACTTATGGGGCACTGTTCCCAAGGTCAAACCACCCTCCTTCTTTTTGTTTTCCCTTCGTGAATGAAGAATGTCAGAGAAATACCAAACAGCCGTGTTTTCGAGTGATTAAGCAAAGCCTATACTTCAAGAGACTGACACACTCAATAACACATCAGCGCTTCGTACACAGATTCTCCATGATCTCCATGCAGAAGAAGGGGCCCTGAACCTTGCGCTGTGGGAACAGGACACACACGAACAACACAGGCCCACCAATGCTCATATGGAAATGTATAATCCAGAGCAGATTCATCTGGCATAGACCAGATATAGAAATGCTGTGACAATGCAGATTTTAGGCGGGGGGGGGGGGGGCATTTTTGACATAGCATTTGAAAAAACTTTCTGAGGATTTTGCTCATTTGTGGGTCAGATCCCAGTGCCGAGTGCACAGCCTTTAGCAATCAGGTGGCACATTTGCATGGTCCTGGGCAATTGCTTCCTCGGAATGAGTCCATAAAAGGAAAAGCTGACATGAACTGGTTGAATCTGGTGGATTTGAGCCACAGAAAGAGCCCCATTTGCAAAATAAGAACGCTGTATCCGAGGAGGAATAAAAGGAATTTTTTAAAAAGATTTTATTTATTTATTTGACAGAGAGAGACATAGTGAGAGAGGGAACACAAGCAAGGGGAATGGGAGAGGGAGAAGCAGGCTTCCCGCTGAGTAGGGAGCCCGATGTGGGGCTCAATCCCAGGACCCTGGGATCATGACCTGAGCCGAAGGCAGACGCCTAATAACTGAGCCACCCAGGTGCCCCAGAATAAAAGCAGTTTTTGAAGAGGTTTTCTCACAATTCTGGCTGAGTTAAGCAAAGAGTGTAGGAGAAAATCTTACTAAAGACAGGAACCATAAAATATGTGTTGCACTCTTCTGGCTTTAAGGCAGGATGTTAGGCACAAAGGGGACATAAAGATGGACAAGCATTGGACCTACTCCTGAGATATGACATAGATATCAGTTACTCATATACAATATCAAATACTCAAAATGCAATAGGAAAAGATGAAAATTATGGTCAAAGAACAGGTTGGCTTCTATGGGAACCCTCAGAAGGGATTCATGTATTAATAAACATTTAGTGCCTGCCTATAACAAACACTGTACCAGGTCCTGGTGATACAAAGACAGAAGTCCTGCTCTTAGGTAGCTTCAAGTTTAGTAGATAAACAGGGTCATAGGCAAAGAAGCCCAATAGAAGTTCCTGAGAAGGATGGTTTGGTTTCATTAGAAGCAGTTAGAAAAAAAGAGAGACTGATGTCTTGAAGGTTGAGCCAGCACTTGGAGATACTTAGGGAATGACTTCTCACCAACAGGACTGAAAGCAATTTTATAAATGGGATTAACCCTTCCTGTTGAGGATGTTTGGGATCAAAATAACCTCAAAAGTATGGGTTTGGTGAATGCTTTTGCTTAATTTTACCCTGTCAGAAAAGCACAGAGGACATACCATTCACACCCATGGTTACAGAAAAACAAGATGGATTGTGGCAGCAGTATCCAAAAGGTCAAAGATGTCTCTAAGAGGTTTCCAGAAGCTCACTTCACAGAGCTGTAAAATAAAAGTCTTCACCATTGATACATAGGAAGAAGAGTTTAAGAAATATCTAAAAATTCCACATGGAATCCAAGATAATTTGCATAACTAGATCTGAACATGTTGAGCAATTTTTAAAGTTTAGGTGTCCCCACCACCAATACACACAGGCACACTCATGCACACACACAAATCCAACATTTTAGATGAGGTAGGTAAGCTTCAGCCATGGTGCAGGGAAAGGACTATGGACTTTTGAGCCAGGTAGATTTGAGCTCAAATCGAGCTCAACCATGCAATAATTCTGCAGCTAGGGCAAGCTATATGATGCCTCTGGGTTTCAATTTCCTTATCAGTATAAAAAATAATAATACCTACTCTGTGGTTCTTGTTATGAATTTTAATAATAATATTACTCATGATCCAATGAGTACTAACTCTGACCCAGGCAATGAGCAAACACTTTATATCACTTAGTTCTTACAACAACCTTGCAATAGTAGGTATTTTAGAGATAAAGAAACTGAACCTCAGAGAAGCTAAGTAGCTGGTCTGTTGTTGCACAATCAGAAAATGTTGGAGGCAGTATTCAAAATCTGCATTTATAAAAACTGCACTATGATCCCCTGCAAGGAGCCCAAGACAGTATGTGAAGAACAGAAATCATTCAAGGACTGAAGCTCTCCATGTCCCACATACCTTTTCTCCTTGTTTCTCCCAGCACCTTAATTTCTCTCCAGCTCTTTCAATGTGTGGGTCTCTAAAATGTGTATGCTTCTAATTCATTTACTGTATTCTTTGGGCATATGTTTATTTACTATTTATCTTCGTGTGTGTGTGTATGTGTGTGTGTGTGTGTGTGTGTGTGTCTGAGTGTCTCTTTCCATGTTAGAGATTTTCTAAGTCTCTACCTGGCTATACCTGTATTTGTTGCTCTATACCTTTGTTTATAACTAGATCCAAGGCCCAGTTGTTGTCTTTTTATTTCACCCATCCCCTACAGGCTTCTTTTCCATTCTTCCCTCCCTCTTTTGTTCCAATAGCCTTCTCTCCAAACTGGACATAGTATAAGACAGATGGAATTCAGTTTTTTTTTTTTTTTGCTGGATTATAAAAATTATAATTTAAAAGGGAGATGAAAAGAGTATTCTTTTTTCTCTGCCTTGCTGTAGTTCATGTACTCTTAGTTGTCCCTCTGTTCCTTTGGAATCAGAGGCTACAGTTTTTAAAAATTGAAAACTCTCCTACCTCTGGTAAAGTGTGAGCCAAAGGATGGATTAATTAAGCTGTTGTTTATGGTTTCAAAACTACTTACCCAGTAAGCACTGTTTGAGGTCCCTTCCTGTTCACAAGCACATACTCTAGTAGGAAACAATTCATTTGTGGTTTTTTATTAGAACACTAGCATACACATGCCCATTCTTGGAAGAGGAGAATGCTTCATTTTTCCTTGTTTTTGAGGAAGAAAAAACATTCTCCAGTCCCACTTGTTTATGTAACCTTTAGAAGGGAGGTGGAGATATGCTCGATTCCATAGAAAAACAAAAAATGACAATTATTTCTCCCAAAAGCTTGAAGACCCATATTTATAAACATAGGAAACTTAATAGAGTCTGCCATTGGAGGAAAAAAAATTCTTCTCAGCCTGCTGTGAGAATATGTCGTGTGTGGCCAGTGAACAAAGTCTGGACAACAGAGAACATCCCAGTGCCAAAAGAGGGACAAGGGTCAAAAGGATAAAAGTCATCCAACCTTACCTGGTACCTTTCTGGAAAGAGAAGCCTGGATGATGATGAGAAAGGGAAGCATTTTATCCTTCCTCAACAATTGGAAAACTCACTGCAAAAGAAAGCCTTTTCATGGTTGGACAGAGGGATGTTAGGGTTTATACATTTGATTCATACAAAAGAAAAGGTGGATACGTGGATAGAAAATTTAATTGAATTTAAATTTAAAAATATATTTAAAAAGATGTCAGTGCTCAAAATGTATTTCATCTGTGATGTTCTCTGTATTCTGCCATCATACAGTATGTTGTCTGTATGTTGTACAGTTCATTATATATCAGTGTTTTCTAGAAACCCCCAATTCGGGAATCATCATCTAGTGTTCACACAGAAAACCACAGATTTTCAGACCTTGTCAGAGAGCAAACTGTAATCTTCTGTAAGAAGCTCTAATATGGTCTGTAACATCTGCACCGGTAAGAGCTCTAACTCTGACAAATGAATGACTGAAATCCAAACTCTCCATCTATAGTGCATTTGCCTGAATTGCCAGCAAGGAACATTCTTCACTGGACATGTTTTGTGATTTGTCCTTAGTGTACTCCAGATGGTTCCTAAGTGATCAGGTCACTCCTGTTCCAAAATGTGCACACCATCTTCCAACAATCCCTACTGGAATCTTCCCTGGCTCCCAGGCCTCGACATTCTTCCCCTTTTGACAGTCAGGTCATGTTTACCTGAAGGTTGGTGTCTACCACATCTCCCATCCTCTCTGGTTCCCCACAGTCTACCAAAGCTATTCAGCTAACACACCCACAAGTCTCCTGCACCAGAGTCCCCTTAGACCAGGAAGCCACATAAAGAGCATGTAAGATCTCTAACACCTCTTCAGCCAGGGCAGCTTCAATTTTCCCCTGGCCTGTTCATTCCAATTAGAGGGTCATTCTCTTAGATAAGAACATCAGACTTGGAGTGGGCAAGAGAGCTCCATGTTCTCTCTGTTGTCTCTCTATTTGACCAGTAACCTGAAGCACTGAGCCTTGTACTTGACTCCGCACCAGATGTGCCTTAAAAGCCTTTTGGGTTGTTTTGCATTTGTTATAATCCTTAATTTCTCAAAGCTTTGACAAGAGTTCATTTTGGAATGAATTACAGGGATGAAGGAGGAGAAACTCTTTTTCTTTTCTTCAAAATGGTGGATTTACCCTGGACTGAAGACAGGGAAAAGTTGAGGGCTTGGAGTACATAGGAAGATCACCTTAATGACTTTATATCCCTGGTCCTCCAGATACCTGGAAAAGAAATTCCTCTTGCACTTCTAGCCATTGTCAAGAATCTCCTTGTCCCTTTTTCTCCCAACTCAAATCCCATCTGTTCCCTTGATCCTGTGTCACTATTAAACTTTAAGACACCCAGGACCAGAGGCCCCATTTATTCTTCACAATCCTGAGTACCAAGCTCCATGCAGAATGGATGCTGTTGCATTGACAATAATACAATAACAAGACAACAATGGTCTGGGCTACTACTCTGAACCACTAAGTAGTTGTGAAGAACATGAGCTTTGAACATAAGTTCAAATCCTAACTATATGACTTTGGGAACATCTCCTAGTGCTCCTATGATTTAATTTTTATTTATGCAACTAGCCTGATAGGATTGTTGTGATGAATATATGAGATAATATGTGAATGGTCAACAAATGGTACCGATGATTTATATTATTTATCGTCACCAACAGTAAAATGAATACATAAAGTTACCTCACAAGGTTATTTTGAAGATTAAATGAAAAAAATAAAGTAGGTTAAAAAGACCTGCACCATTGCAGGCATTTAATGAATGTTAGTTTCTTTTCTTCCTTCAGAAAATGAATACTATTATAAATTACCCTGGCAACAATTTTATAGATCAATTGAGTAATGTGATTAAAAGAGAGTTAATGTAAAAACAACTAAATATCGATTTGCAAATTATTGGTATATTCAAATAAAATATCCTAAAATTGTCTCAAACTTAATTGAATTAACTTTGATTTTTCAAGAGGCCCTTTGAAATTTAGAAGGGAGTATAGTGTTGTGTGGTGTGGTAGTATAGAGAAAAGAACAAGGAATTTATCTTAGAAGACCTGACTTTCTATTCATGTGATGTCAGATAAAACACTGAACCCCCTCAGCTCCTCATCTACAAAGTGAGAGTCATAATAATTCTTGTTCAACTTATTATATAAGGTATTGGTATACAAATCACATAGCTGAAATATTTTGCAAGCTGCAAAGCATTATGTAGAAGTTAGCTATCATTGGGGAATATGACTATAAATGCACTTAAAATTATACACAGGAGTTTAGGGAGTAAGGTTAGGACTACACATAAATCTCTAATATTATTTTGTGGATCTACCAGAGTCCTCACTGAGCCCTTTTGATGGAAAGAAGCTATTTTAGGGCATGAGTCAACTACCAAGTTGTTACAAGATAATATTTAAAAGAGGTGATGGGTATTAAAGAGGGCACATTCTGCATGGGGCACTGGGTGTTATACGTAAACAATGAATCATGGAACACTACATCAAAAACTAATGATGTGACGTATGGTGATTAACATAACATAATAAAAAATAAATTAAAAAAGAGTATAATCATGATTTTCACACAAGCATAAAATAAAATATCATCAAATATTTTTATTTGACTCATTAATCAATGAGGGAGCCAGTAAGATGTCACACCAGGTCAAAAAAGAATTAAAAGAAACATGTTTATATGAAGTAAAGGAAGGCTGAGATGAGTTTGCAAATAGATACAAAACCTGGTCTATCTGCAGGGCAACAGTCAATTGCACTCTAACAAACCCAACAAATTTGTAATATGGTAAGAATCCTTTGCATTAATATCAGTTTTATACAACTTAAAGAATTGTAAAATAGCTCAAAGAGAATGAGAAGGAAAGAGAATCTGGATGGGAGAGCTAGTCAAGACACTCAGAGATATGGATCTATATTTAAAAGTCCATTTAAAGGGTTTTTATTATTTTTCCTGACAGCTGTAAGAAACAAGACAAGAGGTCCAAAATGGGGTCTCTTATGTTAAGCCCCTTGTCACCAAACCAAGATTTAGCTTAGTTATAGTTTCAGCTTTCCTGGAAATGGTGTCTTAAACCAGTCAGCCAGTCAGGAATCACCTAGTCAGCCCTAGATAGGTAATCTGCCTGATAGATCCCTCTTATCCCCTAAAAGAAAGTGACGTTGCTGTAACCAACTTGCTTTTTCACCTGTGTAAAGTCCTTGTTCCTGCTTCCTTCTGCCTATGAAAGTCTTTCATTTTGTATAGCTCCTCAGAGATCTGCTAGATTGGATGCTGCCCCATTCATGAATCATGGAATAAAGTCAGTAAGATCTAATTTTGTTTTTTAATAGAACTAGGAGTGAGGTTAATCCAATAACTAATTAGTTACTAGATCAATGCTGAGTACTTTCAGTGTGTTTAGGGGACAGATTGGGATGGGGAAGAGGGAGCATTATCACTTATGATTCTTGAACATCAAGGCGCTTAAAACCTTCTCTTTCCTCTACCTTCAATCATTTTCCCCCAAATAAGAATGCTCTCGTCTACCAATTTAGAGCTACTTAATGCCCTTACCTAAGGAAGATGTTAGTAGCAATCAGAAATAGCAGCCAGCATGGATCCTGGCAGTTTCCAAAGAGTGTGTTTTTGAGCTCCTCTTAGAGAATCTCTGTGAATGGCTCTGTAATTGTTTGTAAAGCATTTCAATGCCCTGGGAAGTCACAACAGCAGATCAGGAGCACCCCGTCCCCTTGAGCAGCTGAAAGGCATAGGTTTTGTATGAATAAAGGAGGTAGGAGAGAGCAGCAGGGAGGGAATTGGATAGCCCTTAGTTTTGAAAGTTATTTTTCGTGAGAAAAAAAAAAATCTTTGTCATCACCACCATCGTCTTTGCTACCACAACTTTAGCAGTAGCAAATTCACACACTGAAAACCTTTTACAAATTTTGAAGCAGCTCTACAATCAGGGAATAATTTTGAATGCATCTGCTTACTTCAGACAGTTATATATGGGGAGTAAAAGGCATCAGTGAAAACATTTTAAATGTATTTTGCTGGCCATTTCCAATCAGCTTCAAACAAGTTTTCTAAGTTCTAATAAAGTAAATAACATGACCATACACATAAAAATGTGAATCTCTGTAGCATACTTTTACAATTGAAAACATACCTCTGTTGTTTCCACCAATTTTACTCATTTGCTATTATTATAGGATGTCTTGTAAGACATATGGTCAATCATTAGCTCTGATCTAGAGCCCAGAATTTGGTCAGGAATGCAATCTCCTAAATTACAATATTGTTCAGAAGTGAAAATAAGGACATACTTTACGTTAGCACATTTGATTATAAGATTTCCTTCCCATTAATGCCTTGGGTAAAAATTGGTGTTCTTACAATAAAAGAGACCCTTGATTCTTAGATTGGGAAATAATTAAGTGACTTTTGAAGTTGAAAGATGACTTTTTCAAGATTATAGAGCACTCATCAGATTTTCTGCCCACACTGAGTTTTATACAGGTTGGTGACCTGTTGATCAACTCAGTGAATCATTCATTCAAGAAAACAGTGTTTTGAGCATGAATTATGTGCCAAAGACTTAATCAGAGCTGGAGATATATGGTTAAATGACACTGTCATTGCTTTCAAGAAGATAATATCTCTTTAGAGAAACACACCAATCATGGTACATAAGCAAGGGGAGTCTATCTACATTGACTTTGGGCTTGAAAAAAAATAATATCTGAGACATAGACCTAGAAAAAATCAGGAGACAAACCAGAGGAACATGCAGGAGCACACAGACTATGGCCAGGGATTAATCTAAAATTTCTAAGTATTTAATATCATCAGCATAGCAGCACTTGAACATAGTTTGAGAAGTCACAAAAGCAGACAAAACAGTGCACCATTTCCTTGAGCAGCTCAAAGGCAGCAGTTTTTCATGAACAAGGGAGGTAAGAGAGTGGCCAGGAGGGAATTAATTGGTTAGCAAGGAAAAAAGGAGGTTTATGTGCTTTGTGTGTTTTTTATTAAAAAATTATTATTTTTATATATAAATTATTATATAAAAACTTGACTTTTATCCCAAAATCGAAGTTCTTCTTAGATCAGACTTCATTTTCCTCATTTATCATCATATCTACTTCCTGCTCACATATACACTTGAAAATTATCCTCGGGCGCCTGGGTGGCTCAGTCGGTTAAGCGACTGCCTTCGGCTCAGGTCATGATCCTGGAGTCCCGGGATCGAGTCCCGCATCGGGCTCCCTGCTCGGCAGGGAGTCTGCTTCTCCCTCTGACCCTCCTCCCTCTCATGCTCTCTGTCTCTCATTCTCTCTCTCTCAAATAAATAAATAAAAAATCTTAAAAAAAAAAAAGAAAATTATCCTCACTGATTTAAGCAAGCAATGAAGAAAGGGATTGTGGGGACCATGGGCTGGTTAATTGGATTAGGGGCTGAAGAGTCACACCCAACCCATAACCTAACAGAGGAAAAGGAGAAAATCAAAATAGAGTTTCCTTATTTACCTCCTAAACATCTATCTGTGTCAAAATATTCCCCAAATGCAAAATTAGAGACCATCAACCACATAGAGAGCATTGCCAAATACTCTTGAAAGCCCACATGTCTAAAACCAACCTGTGAGAGATGAGATTTGGGACCATGAAAAGCAAAGAAATAGGAAAATCTCTGTGGTACTCCTACCCATCTTTTAGCCCCAAATCTCCTCCCTTAATTGAGATCCCCTCTTCCCTATCAAAACCTAATCTCTTGAAAGTTTCTGCTATGATCACAAATATTTAAGTCACTAAGTTTTCTGTGCCAAGAGTATTTTCAATTTAACCCTCAAGGTTACAGTAGAAATACTCTGTCCCCTAAATAATGGGTTTTTAGTTATTTTCCCTTTCTCCTTCCTTCCAGGATTTTAGAGAGAGATTCTGACTGGTCTGTCTAGATCAGTGTTTTTCCCTAGTTGGTGGTCATCAGACTCATTTGGAAAGCTTGGTAATTGTGGTTTCCCATACCTTTGCAATTCTGATTTAATTGTTCTGGGCTATGGTTTGAGCATTGGTCATGTTTTCAAATATCTGTGGGTGATTGTAATGTGTATTCAGGTTTGAAAATGATTAGTCTAAATCAATCTGCATGGAATATTTCCCAGTACATATGGTGCTATCTTGTGCCCTGACCCTATAGTCAGTTTCTGCAGTAGACATTCCTACTACTTTGCCAGAAGTAGAAAAACACCTAGATCCTTGAAGTCATTATTGATGCCACTCAGGGTTTTTTGTTTGTTTGTTTTTGAAAATGGTCAGAGTATTTTGTTACTTGCAACCAAGAGCATCTAAACTGGTCAGTACAGGATAAGCTAAGACATAGTAACAAACTTCAGCATTTCAGGGATTAAATAACTTAAAGTTTATTTTTTCACCCCAAATCTAATGCAGGCTAAATAATCTACCTCCATTTTGTAGCTGTGCCAGCTGAGACACATTCCCTCCAAAGTAGGGTGTGATTGAAAGAAGTATGTGATTTTATGTGTCAACTTGGCTAAGCTGTGATGCTCAGTTGTTTGGTCAAACACTAGACATTGCCATAAAGGCATTTTATAGATGTGATTAACATTTACAGTCACTTGATTTTAATAAAGAAGATGAAGTAAAGGGATATCCAGCTTGCTGGCTTGCCCTACAGATTTCCTATATATATGCCTTGCCTTATAGCCATAAGATAATATACATTGGTGGCATAAACTTGGTTTTGCAACTTACTGGGTATATGGACATGATAAAGTGATACACCTTCTTTTAAGCCTCACTCTACATTCTGATAAAATGAAGATAGTGATACCTAATCCGCTAGGTGCTTAAGAGGATTAAGTGAGGTAATTTGTATGACATTTAGTACTCTAAACTGATAGGTATTAAGCAAGTTTCCTGGTTATAAATGAAGGCAAAGTTAGCTAAAATTAGGTGTTCACAAGGGCTAGTCAAATGGGAGATCAGATATCCTGGTATATACTTTTTGGTAGTCTGTGGCATCTCCATGGGGTCACTATTGTCTTGGGCTAGATGGAATCTCCCAGCATTTTCTAGTTTTATTCTCTGTTTTCAACAAAAGTGTACCCCCACCACACATACAATATATTCAGCATATATCTGCCCAGGAACTTGGACAGCAGTCTTCCCATAGATGTCCATTCCATGTGAGAACTGTTCTCTTGAAGCCCTGAGATGACTATAGAAAGGGTAACAAGGGAACAGCAATAGGCAGATGAGGAGGTGAATGGAGCTAGACCTAGGTTTTGGTGTTCTCTGAAGCCAGGAAGAAAAGGAACAGGAGGAGAGGATTGAAAAATGGTACGAGAAGACAGCTAGATGTGGGAATATTGGAGAGGGACAGAAAGCAGTAAGAGAAGGGGATAGAGTTGTCCCTGGATTCTTGGCCCAAGTTGACATTCTTTTAAATCCATTATAAAAATAAAAGAGAAAGGATAAAAAGTAATTTTATTGGACAAAGGCTACTGTTTTCAATTCTCCCATGGCAAGAAGGACAAAAGCCAGAAATTCATTCCTGGATTTTGCCAAATTGCAGAAAAGCACATAAGAGAGATAGTCTAATTCCCAAGCAGCATTATAGAAAACACATGAATGAAATTTAAGCCTGAATGCAAACATCTGTGGAATTTTTACTTAGAGGAGGGAAAAAAGAACGTGAGATTAAGACCTACAGCATCTGAAAGAGTAGGTTAATAAAAATAATAAGTATTTACCACAGTTTTGTAACTCAAATGGCACTCCCACATGTCAAAGATTTTCTGGAACATCAACATCCTTGAGAAACCACAATGTTTACCCCGTGTTTAACATGCACATAATGTACCCATGAGTGCTGTTTTTGCCTTCCCAGACCTCTTTCATCCCTCTTCTCCTACAGAAACTTTCTTTCTTGTGAGAATCCATTCCAACTGGTCTAGGTAGGGCTGCCCTGACACCAATCAGCCCTTCCTAGACCCTGCCAAAGGGGTGCTTTTATGACCGAGGCTTGTCCTCTTGTAGCACTTCAGCCCTCAGGCCAGAGGCAATTGCTCAGAAATGGGTACATAACTCAAATAGGGCTAATCAGATCCTTCTCTGTGGTTGGATATATAGACTTTAAGAAAGAGCAAGGAGCTTTTTTTTTCTCTGAGATCAGGAAAGCTGAGGACCAGAAATCCTGGAGAGGTGTGGAGCCAGCTTTGCCATTGCATTGGGTGCCTGCTGAGAACAAAGACGGTGAAGGGGAAAGGAAGCAGGTTCAAGAGATGAAGAGAGACTCAACTCTTATGACAGCCTGACAACAGGGAGCCATGCTTTCTCTGTCCCTAAGGAAATCCTTGAGTGACTAGTACCAATAAAAAAGGGGCTACTCAAGTAGTGTGGGCCCCTGTAGAAAGGCCATCCTCGTTAACCTCCTGAGATGGGTGCATGAAGGATAAGGGCAAAAGATCATCCTGTCCCCAAGAGCCAGTGTAGCTCTCCAAGGAACTCAGTGCTCTGACACATGGACACTCTTCTATCTCTGTCAAGAATCAGATGGTGTCTGTACTATAGACTTATTCTCCTCTTTACCTTTTACTAGGATATTTAATTTTTTTATTTGGGTATAGTTGACTATTTAGTGAAAAGTCTCTTCCAATAAAATCTTACCTGATTGAGGCCATGCAAAAGGACATGTCCTAAAACCCCCCAGCTTCTTCTCTCAATCATGAACATTAATACAATTTCTAAAACAGCTACCATGGGTACAGTTATAGGAAATAGAGTGCCAAGTGTGCACTTAACCTTAAATAAAGCCTTCCTAGGAGGGTCTCATCATGATTGTCTTAAATGGAAGCTTAAACTGGTGTGTGTGTGTGTGTGTGTGTGTGTACATATGCAGATGGGAGGGGGGTTTGGAGGAAGGGGAGAGGGAGAGAAAACAAGCTGAGGAATACCTAAACCTGTACCCCTTAAAGACAGGAGAGTGAAGGCAAAGTGCTGGGGTTGAGGGAGACTGGAATATGCAAGTGACAATTTCATCTCAAAAGTCAGGGTCTACACTGACTCCAGGGCACAAATGGGGCAACCGGTGTACTTGTACTCAGGTTTCAAGGTAACTCTAGTCTTCGTCCAATGTTGGTGTGGAGAAAATAAAATAAATGAAGCAAAAGGCAAAAATAAGGAGACATTCAAACAAATTCCTAAAATTAAAAAAAAAAAGTGTAAAACAGAGCAAGTGGTATGAGAGGAAGATATTTTAATGCTTATAGAAACCTGAAACCAAAAACTGAAATGTCTCCTACGGCTTTTAGCTGAACACTTTAATCACTCTTATTAAGGGAGTGGGGAGGATAAAAGAAGAATCAGAGAGCATACCTGGAGCCAAATTTTAGTGCTAACATGTGTTGATTGTAACAAGGAATGTAAACTTTTAGGCCTTGTGCTCATCCATAACAGGAGGATGATAATGCTTGCCCTTCAGGACTGTTGAGGGGAGTGAATGCCAGCATGCATGACAAATACCCAGGACGGTGTCTGATAGAAAGTAAGTTGGGCCATTTACCTCTGCTCCATGCTCTGGCTGTGTCCGTGGAGCCCAGGTCAGGGCTTCAAAGTAAGAGTGCCTGACCTTCTGCCCTGATTCTGATGCTAATGGGCATGTGTCCCAGCCTCAGGTGCGTGCATTACCAATGGCTAAGAGAATGTCTACTCTTCCTGGAAAGGGAAAGGCAGTGGATGGGCTGGTCTAGCACAAGTAGAAGTCCACCTGCCTTGCGGGCATCACCTTTCACAAGGCTCCTGTTGTTTCCCAGCTACCACTTTCATGTTCACATCAAGCAACTCATGGGGCTTAAGTGGAATTGCGGAGTAAAAACCATCCATAGCAAATACCTCTTTTCCAAAACCATATGCTGGGCCCCGGGCCAAACAGCAGGACTCGTGTCTGCCTCTGATTTCCTTGAATCAGCTGCCAGTGGCTTTGCAGCTCTGCTCCCCAGGTTTCTGGTAAAACAGCTTATGTCTTCAAAAAAACTGTGACTGCACAGATACAAAGGAATGGCAGATTTGCCAAAATACTTCCAGGTACTGTGTCTTTGAATGAGACATGAGAGGGCTAGGAGGGTGATTATCCCTTCACACACAGGAGTTTGAAGATACAGATACAGATGCTTTAGAGCAGAGGGTGTCAGGTGGAAAGAGAGGGAAGAGCAGTTATTCTTTTTTAAGAAATTGTTTTTCTAATTTCAAAGTAATGCATATTTAATGGAGAAAACTTAAATGCCATGCTTTAGTCAAGGCAAGTAAAATCAGCTCCTTTAATGAACAACCTCAAAATCACAGTAGATTAACAGAATAAAAATGTATTTCTCACACAAAGTTGAACAACAATGTTCCTAGGTGGGTGGCTTTCTTTGGTGGCTCCCCTCCAAGCAGTGACTTAGAGATCTAGGAGTCTTCATTCTTGCTGCACTGTAGTCCCCAGGACCTCAGAGTCTTCGGCTAGACCCTCTGTATCATTTGACCAGTGAACAAGCAGAGAGAGAGAGAGAGAGAAAGAGTATTTCTCTGGATTTTCTAAAGTGAGGACTATAAGTACTTTACTTTTCCTATATCCCACTGGCCAGAGTTGATCCCATGGCCAAATGACATGCAAGGAGTCTGGGAAACATCATTTTCCTGTGTGCCTAGAAGGAAAATGGCATTGGTGAATGGGATTGCCCCACCACCTAACAGCAATAGGGCACAACAGATCACCTATAACCCAATGACCCTGAGACAGTTCACTGTTAACAATATGGCTCACATCTTTTGTGACCTTTCTCCATGCATATATAGACAAATATACTTGCAAAATGGTATCATATGACAATATACTGTTTTATAGCATATTTTTTTAAACTCTGCAACTTAACTATAAACATTTCTCAATAACCCAATCTAAAGAGACTGCATAGTATTGCTATCTATATGGATCGCCATGATTGATTTTATCAACCTGCAGTGAGATTGGTTCCAATCCAGTTACTAGATAGTCTTGGTTTTCCTTCATAAACTACAATGTAATATAAATATACATAATGTTTCTGTTTATTTACTTAGGATAAATTCCTAGAAATGAAGTAAATCAAAGGGAAGTACATTCTTCAGGGCTGATAAAGTGGCTTAAAAATGCTTCCTTTCCTAGGGTTTTATTTTGGGAAGTTTAACCACAATGAAAATATTTTTTGCAAATATTCACTGAGTTATAGGCAGACAATTCTCTTTCTAAAGGTGTCCTGGCTAAAGTGTTTTCCTCAACTCCTATTTTCTGAGGAAATAAACTTAATTTTGGCAAGTTAGGAGGGAAGGAAATATGCAGTTGTGGGGACTAAAGTTGGATGAGACCATGCTGCACACCAGGCAAAGTGCAAATGCCTTACAAAGAATTATATTTAATATTTATGACAAGCTTGAGAGGTATGTATTACCTTAGTATTGTGAAGAGCACTAAGATTCAAGGAATCTTTGTTATTTGCCCAAGACTGTTAATGGTGTAGTCAGAACTCAAATAGGACCTGCCTCAGGCAAAATTGTAAGACTGATGAATTAAACTTGTTCTCTGTTCTTTCCCCTTCCTCATTTTTGGGTCCCCATGATTCTCTTATCTCTAACCCTGTCACTCCAACAAAGCAGAACAAGCTCCATAGACTATGACAAAGGGGACTGGTCAGAGAATCAGAAGAACTAAGCTGAGATCCTATCTGCATTTTTTTTTCAACCAATGTTACATTTACCTTGGTGAATCTGTTTTCTCATCGTTAGAAAGAGGAGTGCATATCAAATAACCTCTACATCTCTTTAATGTTCAAAAATTATAGACAAACATCACTTGACTTAATGTCCGGAAACCAAGACTTGAGGTTCAGCTTTGTCACCTACATGTTGAGTAAACCTGGCAAGTCACTATTACCTTGAGCTTCAGTTTCCCTATCCATAAATGAGGAATGTAGCCCCAATGAATCTCAGATTCTTTTCAGACCTGATTCCAGAACCGTTTTGCAGAGCCTAGCTGAATACTTGACACATAGTTGGAGTACAATAAATGTTTGTTGACTGTTGGCTCTTCAAGCCTCTCCATTCTGACACCCCAAAATGCCCTGAATATAAACCTAATTGTATTGAATTGGGATCCTGCTTGCCCTGATTAGTCTATAAGACAGACAGACTTTTGATGCAGAACCTTAGCTATGATACCATGCCCATGTCCACTTCCCATTAATCCAGACATATAATTTTGCTGTAGCTGTAGTGGGCTTCACTTAGATGTAAATAAATGTTTACTAGGAAAATATGATCAAATATGCTTCATTAGTAATCTGGGGCTATTTATGCTCCCCCAACAGTTCCAGTGGGAAAAGACCATAAGAATAATAACTTATGGTACCACCTATTTTTGACCTCTTGGCTTGCTCAATCCTTTTTCTTTTTATGTTATGTTAATCACCATACATTACATCATTAGTTTTTTTTTATTATGTTATGTTAATCACCATACATCATTAGTTTTTGATGTAGTTCCATGATTCATTGTTTGCGTATAACACCCAGTGCTCCATGCAGAACGTGCCCTCTTTAATACCCATCACCAGGCTAACCCATCCTCCCACCCCCCTCCCCTCTAGAACCCTCAGTTTGTTTTTCAGAGTCCATCATCTCTCATGGTTCATCTCCCCCTCTGATTTTCCCCCCTTCATTCTTCCCCTCTATCTTCTTCTTTTTCTTTTTAACATATAATGTATTATTTGTTTTGGAGGTACAGATCTGTGATTCAACAGTCTTGCACAATTCACAGTGCTCACCTTAGCACGTACCCTCCCCAATTTTGAAAATTTTGGCAAGACACTCTACATGTAAATCCAGACCTTAGTCTACTACTAGGCATTGTGGATAAAGCTAAATGTCATAGTGGAATTATAGTCCTGGCACCATGGTACCCAATCATTTTGGGTCCAACGATCTCTTGAACAACCTAACTAAAGCCTATATAAGGTCTGTCTCCAAAAAAGTGCATATATGCGCTTTCTCACACACACACACACACACACACACACACACACACACACGCATGTAAGTTTTGAAACATCAAACATTGAGTATAGTCCTGGAGGTCCCCTGCCAGATGCTGGCTCTTTACTTGCTGGATTCCAGGGACATCTGGAGGGTTCCTAGAGGGAGGTCAGAACACCTGGGATTGTGGGTCACTAGGAGAATTTGGAACCAGTATGGAGGCATTTGGATGTTTTAATACCCAATACAGATATACTGGTGTAAACCACTGAGTAGCAGACTTGCAGATACACACAACATTCTGTATGCAAATTCAAGGGATTCAGGAACCTCTTAGGTGTTCATGGTCACCAAATAAAGAATCTCCATATTATTGGGCTTTTTTTCCTGAAAATAAGATAAAATAATGTGATTTAGGTGTGGTTACTTTATTTCTTGAAGTGTTTTTGCACCTATAAAATAAATAAGACTTACTATCTAAATCTCCTGCCATGATATCATGTCTATGGTCAATGATTTAGTGAGTGACTGCATCTCTTGTGATATTTGTTGTTTAAGAGTCCAAAAGCTGCTTCCTCAAACCCTTTTATGGAGCTAGGTAGGGTATAAATAAATTAGCATGGGGTCAACCATGCAGAATAGCTTTCTAAAATGAGTCCTGAATTGCCATGTGTTAAAACTTGTTTTGCAGCCATGGGAGTTAGAGGACAGTTGGTCATCAGCATCTGTAAAATGACCTTTCCTAGATTTGAATGCTTTGTGGAGTTATCCTTTGGGCTCTATTACTCCAAGCAAAGCACTTCCAACTTCTTTACCTTCTTTTTAGTCTTATTTTCAGGCAGAAATAGGAAGGAAAGGCTCTGGAAATGTTCTGACCAAGGTGAGTTGCAAGAAGTTATTTTTCACCAAAAGACAATCTTCCCTCATTCATGTGTAAGTTACCTCCACAGCTATACTTTGGATAATCTCTCCTTTTTCTCCCCCTTTCCATTTTTCCATCATTCCAGTTGCTTTCTCGAAATCCCACTCCACTGTGAAGCAAAGGCCACCATGTTGTACAACTCTCATTTTATTCTCTGTGCATCATGCCCCTGGAGCTTCTCGATGCAGTGGTACTCCCTGAAGCTTTCTTGATGAACCCAAAAGATTATTAAGGACTTTCCCTGCTTGTCCAACCTGGAAGCTCCCAAGTTTCCCATCTTCTTCCAAAATGCACATAGCTAGTTTTAGCTATTTCTGAGCCTATCTGTTCCTCCGTATAGCCTGACTCTTCTCCCAGATATATGCCTTGGCATATATCTCACCAACTCTTAAGATCATCCATAGGCCTTAAATGGGAATGAGTATAACTCACATAGAGGCAATAAAGAGAAATCCTGCAAGAGCAGAGGGTAGATGCTGGATAACAAAGGAAGTAAGGTAGTATAGGTGGGAAGGCCAGGTGCTGCATCACTAGGAAGACCAGGTCAATTCAGATTTTTTATGGTGACAAGTAAGAAAGTGTTTGAGCATAATTATATTAAAACAGACTTTGTGGGGCGCCTGGGTGGCTCAGTCATTAAGCATCTGCCTTCGGCTTAGGTCATGATCCCGGGGTCCTGGGATCGAGCCCCATATCAGGTTCCATGCTCGGCGGGAAGCCTGCTTCTCCCTCTTCCACTCCCCCTGCTTGTGTTCCCTCTCTTGCCGTCTCTCTCTGTCAAATAAATAAATAAAATCTTTAAAAATAAATAAATAAAACAGACTTTGTGATGCTATCTAGGCTGATACTCAGGTTTTTAGACATTGTTTTTGCTCTGGTCATCTTGTACTAGTTTCCCATCCTTTTACTCACAGGAGCATAGCTAAGTTTGCCAGGGATTTGTAAATGACCTGGGTGAAAAGATACATATGAACAAGGTTATGAATTCCTCTATGACCATATCACTCATGAATTCAGAGACTTTCATGTACTCTACTTTTTGTGCACAGTGAAAAATTTAAGCCGAGCATTAACATTATTTTTCTTAGAATCTTAGGTGAAACCAGAATGACCTAAGACAAAGGGTATCAGACTTTCCCATCAGTTGGCCTTCAAATGTGACCAGCTACATACCAGCTCTTTGCTTCAGGTCCTAAGTAAACAACTCTACAAACCCAGGAGGAGGGGACAAGTTTTTTTTTTTCCCAGCAGAAAAATGAATGTGGCTAAGATCAGCAGCCGCAGCCCTGAATGTTTGAAAACAAAGCCCTCTTGGGGTAGTTTCCAGGGTGACATTGGAGCCGGAAAGGGATCAATGGCCATTAGGAGAATGTGTGAAATTCTTTCATGGATGGAATCAGAGCCACTTGCCAGGTGAAGGGCAAGCCCAGCATGGGTGGGATGCTGTCACTTCTCCATGGTACTTGGGGAATATTCCAGGACATATTGAAAGGAGAAAGAGCCCTCCAACAGAAAGCAGAGTGAGCAGATAAAAGAACAAAGTAATGTGGTTTGCTCATGTTGATGTTTTTCACTAAAATTCCAGAAAGAGAATATTTCAAAGGAACAAAAGGCCAGAATATGGGACAGGTTCTGATTGAATTAACACTGAAAGCTTACTATGTACTAAGCATCAGGTCAGGTGTTTTGTAGGTGTTATTTTATCAAAAACCTTATAAGAATTAGGCTGTTATTGTTCTCCTGTTCAGTTGAAATGCTGGAATGGAAATGGATTTAAATGTTTTCCTATTTAAATTTATGTATAATTTATATACAATAAGTTGCACCTATATCAAGAATACAGTTTAATGAACTTCGACAATTATACACACAAATAACCAGCTCTTTAACCGAGATGTAGAGCATTTTCATAACCCAAAAAGTTTCCTGATGTCCCTTTCAAATCAAAATCCTTCCCCAAAAGTCAACCACTCTTCGGATTTCTATTACTTGTTATTTTTGCCTATTATACTAATTTGCTAGGGCTGCCAAAACATAGTATGGATGTCTTAAACTGACTGGATGTCTTAAACAACAGAAATTTATTTTCTCACAATTTTGGAAGCTAAAGTCCAAAATCATGGTGTTAGCAGGGTTGATTTTTTCTGAAGCCCCTGTCCTTGGCTTACAGATGACTGTCTTTGCGTCTTCATTTGGTCTTCCCTCTGTGTGTGTGCTTCCTAATCTCTTTTTATAAGGACACCAGTCAGATTGGACTGGGGCCCACCCTAATAACCTCATTTTAACTTAATCACTTTCTTAAAGTCCCTATCTCCAAATACAGTCATGTTCTGAGGGACTGGGTTAAGGACTTCATCATATGGATTTGGAAAGACACAATTCAGCCCATAACACCTATTCTTGAACTTCATATAAATCTAACCACACAGATTATACTCTTGCATTTCACCTCTTCCACCTGAAGGGAAGGAAAAGTTCTTCTCTACCCTCAAGGTCTTCTAGCTGAACTAAGAATTAAATTTGCAGGAGACAGATTAATAGGAGAAAAAAAACCCCACAAAGTTTTATTACATGTGTACAGAGGCCCAGTTATGAAATTGAGACCTAAAGAGATGACCAAGGCAGGGAGTTTTTATACTTTTTAGATAAAGAAACAGTAAGTCTGTGAGGAATTGACAAGACAAAGAAAATTTAACTTTGGAAGCTTCAGTTAGTAAGGAATTCTAAACAGAATTTTGGCTAGGGTAGTAAATTAGTACTTTCTGGGCTCTAAATTTCCTATCACTGGTGAAGGATGTCTCCTCACCTCCTGGTACAGGGATGATATCTTTCACATGGGAGATTTATTTCCTGCTTTCAGGGGACAGAGGAGGACCTGAGTGTTCTTCTTACATAGGCTGTCTTATTTGTCTTTTTGTGCATATGTGTTAATTTCTTTTGGGTAAATATCTGGAATTACAGGGGCACAGGGAAGGTGCAGGATTAATTTCAAAAGAGCATATCAACCAGTTTGAACAAAGTGGCTGTACCATTTTCCAAGTCCACCAACCTTATTAGAGATCTCCAGTTCCTGCACGTCTTTGTCAATACTTGGTACTGTCAGTCTTCTCAGATTTAATCACTCTTATATGTGAAATAGTATCTTATTGAGGTTTTCTTTTTTAAAAATTTTATTTTATTATGTTATGTTAGTCACCATACAATACATCATTAGTTTTTGAGGTAGTGATTCACAATTCATTGTTTTGGTATAATACCCAGTGCTCCATACTAGTGATGTTGAGCCCCGTTGCATATTTTTATGGATGTTTTATACATTTTACTGAAGTGTATAGTCAAGGTTTTTTTTTTTCTGGCCATTTTAAAAACAATTGAATTGTCTTTCTTACTACTGATTTGTGGGACTTCTTCAACATTCTCTATAAAAAGTTGTCAGAAATATGTATTGGGAATATTTCCTTCCAGTCTGTGGCTTACTTTTCCATTTTTTTTAGTGTTATTTTTTGATAAGAAGAAATTTTTAATGTTATAAAGTCCAACTTGCCTTTTTTTTCTTTTATGGTTTAATGTTTTTGATGTCCTATTCTGAGAAATTTTTGCCTAAGCCATAGTAGTAAATATACTCCCCTATGTTTTCTTCTAGAAGCTTTATAGTTTTATTTTTTACATTTTGTTCTATGATCTATGTTAAACTAATTTCTGAGTTTGGTGAAAGCTAGTGTTTGTAGTTCATTTTTCCCTCCATGTGGAATCTAGTTGTCCTAACACCATTTATTTAAAGACTTTCTGTTCTCCAATGAATTGTCTTGTCAAAAATGTAATTGACTATATATGGGTAGGTTTATTCCTGGGCTTTTTATTGTGTTCCATTGATCTATTTGTCAATTCTTATGTCAATATCACCCTCTCCTGATTATTGTACTCTTATAACAAATCTTGAAATCAGGTGGTATAACTCCTCCAACTCTTATTGTTTTTTTCCAGATTGTACTGGAAAATTTAGTTTTATTGTATTTATATACAAATTTTATAATAAATTTGTCAGTTACTACAAAAAGAAGTCTCCTGGGATTTTTGCTAATATTTCATTGATTCTTTTAAGCAAGTTGGGAAGAATTGCCATCTTACTGATACTGAGTCTTCTAGTTCATGAATGTGGGATATCTCTCCATTTATTTAGGTTTTCTTCAAATTCTTTCAGCAATGTTTCCTAGTTTTCAATGAAGCTTTTTTTTTTTTAAGATTTATTTATTTTAGAGAGAGAGCATGAGCATGTGGGGGTAGGAGAGGGACAGAGAGAGAGAAACAGAGAAACTTTAGCAGACTCCATGCTCAGCACAGAGCCCAATGACGGCCTTGATCTCACAACCCTGAGATCATGATTTGAGCCAAAACCAAGAGTTGGATGCTTAACTGACTGTGCCACCCAGGTGCACCAATACAGAGGTTTTATACATTGCCATGAAATTTGTTCCTAAGTATTTTATATTTTTTTATCTTTTGTAAATCATATTTATTTATTTTTTTACTTTCCAAGGTTTTTTTTGGTGGGTATACAGAAATAAAATTATTTTTACATATTCCCCCATCTTTTACAGTTACTTATTATTTCTAGCATTTTATTGATTTATTAAAATTGTCTATAGATATAATCATACTATGTGTAAATTAAGAGAGTTTGATTTCTTTCCTTTCCACTCTTTATGCTTTTTATTACTTTATCTTGGCTTATCACACAGGCTGGGACTTCTAGTACAATGTTGAATAAAAGTAGTGGAAGGAAACATCCTTGTTTTTGTCCTTATCTTATGAGAAAGGCATTCAATATTTCACTGTAAAATATGCTGCTAGCTACAGGTTTTTCATAGATTTTATTTATCAGATTGCAGAAGTTCCCGTCTATTCCTAGGTTATAGAAAGGTATGCTTCCTTTGTTTATGTGAATAAGTGTTAAATTTTGTGAAATGCTTTTTCTGCATCTATGGAGATGCTTGTAGATTAATGTGATAAATAACATTAATTGGATTTTAATTTTAAATAAATTTTCCCTTCCAGATTAGTTCCACTTGGTTGTAAACATTATATATACATTATATATATCTAGATAAAATTTCTAACATTTTAAAGTTTCTTTTTTTTATTATTTTTTATTTTTTATTTAAGAGAGAGAGAATGAGAGAGAGCACAGGAGAGGGGGGAGGGTCAGAGGGAGAAGCAGACTCCCTGCTGAGCAGGGAGCCTGATGTGGGACTCGATCCAGGGACTCCAGGATCATGAGCTGAGCCGAAGGCAGTCGCTTAACCAACTGAGCCACCCAGGCGCCCCATAAAATTTCTAACATTTTATTAAGAATTTGTATATAGAGATTTTTATGTAGTCACCAAATTAGTAAGTGGGGAGCCAAAATTTGAACTCATGTCTATTTGATTTTGCATCCAGTGTTCTTTCTAATATAACAACTTACTATATTCCACTGAAGCATGTCTGGAAGAATGTGTTCTTTTATTATTTTTAATTTTTTTAAGATTTTATTTATTTATTTGAGAGAGAGAGAGCATGAGCAGAGGGAGAGGAAGAAGCAGGGGCTCAATTCCAGGGTCCCAGGATCATGATCTGAGTCGAAGGCAGCTGCTTAACAGACTGAGTCACCCAGGTGCCCCAGGATGTGTTTTTTTTAGACATCTATGGAGATCCTAGAAGGTCTACCAAGTGGCTTCTATCATTGAGATGTTCCTGTTTGCTCTGTGATGGGGAGCCACTGAGAATTGATAAAGTGGGCTGGGGAGATAGGACCTGAGGGCATATCTCCCTCAGGGAGATATTGGGAGAAATTAGAATCTTCATTATCAGTTAAGCCCCCTCTAATACCAGCAGAAAATGGTTACTCAAACTGAAGTATATCGTAAAATTAATGAAATTTGAGTAGAGATACGCAGGTTCTGTTCTTAGTTCTGCTGTAAGTTAGATGTACATGTGTATAACATTTTAATCTCTCTATGTTAGCAAATACTTATTGAAGATTACATAAAGTGCAAGATAAGTGCATCAATTATTAATAATTAAATCCTAAGTTGACCTTAATAATGGGTCATCAATATTTACTTGCACTTTTGTCTATGTGGATTTTGGTTATATTCTTCTAAAAACCAAGTGTCCTATGTACATTCCCTTATTAGAGGAAGTACATTTCAAAACACTTTGTAAAAATAAGTGAAAATAGACAGAAAAAGGCAATATGGAGAACAAGCAGAAAATTGGGCCCAATTCTCCCACTTCATTTATGTCATGTGCAGTGGTCAGCCTTCAAGGTCACAAAGGAGAGCAAATTCCATTGAAATAGAAGTAGAATTCTCCAAAAGCAAATTTACACTCAAGGTAGGAATAGCACCCAAGGCTCAAAAGCCAACTTTCTATTCATAAAGTAGGTATTTTAAATCAATAATATTTGAAACAATGGGTAAAATAGTGCCTTTGACATCATGCCATGAACATAAAGCTATCTATAAATTCATAAGGGGAATTATATTTATATATTTCAGTAATAACAGAAATGATGAAACATCATCCTGGCCAGAACTCAGCTTCAGATACTGAGTCCATCTGTCCATTAAAGGTCAAGAAAAGCCCATAGTCCTTTGTCTCAGGGTAAATCCATGCAGCTTCTAAATGGAGCTGAAGTGCATCTGTTTCTCATTCATCCAAGACTTAAGCTCCACAAACCCTACTCAGAAGGGCAATCAGATGTCAGGCTGATAACCTCTACTCCCTCATGCTAAATTAAGTCCTGTAGAGCTTCAAGAGTCCCTAGTCAGAGTTCCTGGAGATGTGACCTGGGGGAGGAAGGTCCTCACAACCCTGCCAGTGGCTCACAATGAGAAATGCCTGTTTCCCCTGTCTATTTGGATCTGGATCACCAACACTTTTTCAGCTTGGTAGGCTTTCCCCCTCTTTTTTGTAAATGAGTAGCTGACAGCTGGGAAACCCCTTCTTTGTTTCTCCCTGAAGTGATGATGAATACATGGGTTCGCCTAAGAAAAATAAACCCAGGACTTCCGGCTGCTGGATTCTGTACTTTGTTCCCCAGATTAGATAAAAAGCTTATTCCTCTTTCAAACACAAAGAATTATCCCCAGATCAAAGTTAAAGCCCTTGAAACAAGTGATAAATGATTAAGACACACTGACCTTTGGTTATCCCTAAAAGGGAATCTGCAGTGAGGAAGCAAATCTGGTTCCAATAGTAGTAGCAGAAGTTAAGTACTTTATAATCCTATTATAATGGGAAAAGGATCAGACCCTCGGGGCTTGAGCAGGATTTTACGTGACTGGTCATTATGTTTGGGAGGCCTAGTTGGTCATGGAGTATATCTAAATATAGGTATTCAGTCCTGGGGTTATTTTTTTAGCTTTACTGTGAACATCTAAGATATTTAAAAAATGTTAAAACAGTATAATTTTGAATAAGTTGAATAATTAAGAATGAGAGGTTTTTTTCTTAATAGTCAGAAAATTATTTTCCTTTTAATTCATTTTGAAAATTTTTCTATGATTATGAGCTAATATCACTGTGCCGCAGAAAGAACATCCAGCTAAGAGGTGGAGGAAGAGGGTCTGCTTTACTGATTCTCCCACTAACCAGCTGGGTGACCTGAGCCAACTGGTTTTCCCTCCCAGAACTTCAGTTTTCAACTCTAAGGGAGAGGATTGGACTGAGTGATCTCTGAAGCTCCTCCCTGCACTGCTATTCCATTTCTTTGCCGTAGGGACAGTGCACCCTGCTGAATCATTCCTTGATTGTGAAGGATCTCCAAGGAGGGTCACTATGTTGAGCACCAATTCTCATCCTGTGGAGGTGGGGAAGGAATAGATTGGGCTGGGTGTGCCCTTCCCACAGAAGATATGTGTTGTTTTGTTTTAAGCCAAAACCTAATATTAATTCTACAATTGAGTTGAATAAGCATTTGTTTTAAGACACTTATTAGATGCAAGTGGCTGGTCTAGGTGCTTGTAGGTGCCATAAGGAAAAACAAAACATGAATGTGGCCTTCAGAACCTCACTAGCAAAGATAGGGCAAATGTAGACAGCAACATTTGTTGACTAGTGCTGACCTAGAGATAAGAAGGACCACAGGATAATTGGGAGGGAGACTTAACAACTAAAGGAACCTAGCTGAAAATATTGAGCAGATAGTTGAAGAAAACTTGTTTAGTGTTCTGTAGACTTTTTAACAGAGTAGTTTAAAGGGGAAAAAAAAATCTCCATTGAATGAGGACTCTGGCTATTTACTTTTGGGGTTCATTGCTTTGCAATTACTAGCCCAGACCAGGATAGCACTGCCAAATGGGTTACAGGGGAATTTATTTTCCTTGAAGATTTCCTGATCCATATTTGATAGGTTACATGAATGCCCAGGCTTTAAAACCACATGACTTCTTTTTTTTTTTTTAAGATTTTATTTATTTATTTGAAAGAGAGAGACACAGCGAGAGCAGGAACACAAGCAGGGGGAGTGGGAGAGGGAGAAGCAGGCTTTCCCGCAGAGCAGGGAGCCCGATGTGGGACTCGATCCCAGGACCCTGGGATCATGACCTAAGCCGAAGGCAGACGCTTAACGACTGAGCCACCCAGGCGCCCAAAACCACATGACTTCTAAAAACAGTTTGACATTGAAAATAATTTCTTAATGGAAATGACAAAATGGGTTAAGAGAGTAGGGTTTTAAACATCTCCTCAGAAGGTCAAAGAGAACAAGAGACACCTGCCCCTCTGAGGGGAGGAATGAAGAGGTAGATGACCTTGGGGACCCCTTCTAAGTACCAGATTTCAAGGATTGCAGGCACATTCCTAGGGATGTTGTTAGCAGTCCCTCTGAAGGTGAGATTTCTTGTTATCACTGAGCCTTCTAGTCAGTAACACCCTGCTGCTGGTTTCCTGCAGAGGTAATGGCTCCCTTCAGAAAATGGTTTGTAAAGTCATTTCCAAGGGGCTTCACAATCCTTATAAACTGGAAGAACTCTCCTGCTCCAGAGAGTGGGAACCAGGGCTTCAGAATAGAAAAATACAATCCAGAAGAGCTTGTGCTAAAATGGTTTAATAGAGTTCAGAGCACTACTAGGCTGATATTTTTCTTTTCTGAATGAGGATATTGGTAAATGAAATCCAGGATGCTTTTACTGGCAGAGACTGCTGTTGTGAAGGAAAAGACCACAACATAAGTTAGAGATAGCTTTGCCAAAAGATGAAAATCTGCATTTTGGAACAAAATGAGGTGTGCATGGGGGGCGGGGCTGTTTTTTACTTACAGACTTGTTTTTATAGAGAGTTAAAACCTAAGACACCCTTCTTGGCTTCAAGGGGTGGGAATTAGTCTTTAACAGTCAAGTGAAGGTGAAGGTCCTCATGATACACAGAGAGGAGAGAAATAAATGTTGTAAGTTAGTGAAATGTATTGGCTATTTATAAGCTATGCTGATTTAAGAGGATCCGAATATAAGCATCAGTAAAACATTAAAGGATTTTTTAAATTTGCAAACAGGACCCTGTTATTATAATTATTCATTTATTTTATCTATAATGCATAACCTAGTGGTGGGTACAGATTGGCAGATAGAAACAGCTTAATTCATTGCACCTTGGTGGGGGTGGGGAGGTGAAAGGGGTGACATTCCAGATTTTGTCTGTGTTGACATAGCTTGCTTTGTTGAATACCTTCTCCACGCTGGCAGCACATAGTTCTCACCAAAGTCCCTATGCCAAGAGAATGTTATAAAGGAAGTATCAACATCTCCTGAAGCACATCCTTCTGGGGATAGTGAAGTCTCTTCTCTGAGGATAGAACTGTCTTAGAATGGAGCTCTGGAGCTTCCCTGGCTTGTCAGCTTTCTCTGGTTAAAGAGAGGAAGCAAAGGTTTAAGAAGCTGAACTTCCCAAGAGAGGGATGCACCCATACTAAGACTAAATGACTGATGATCATTCTTTGCTGAACTGAAGCCTGAGATTCTACCTGAGGATTTTGACCCAAAGATGGGGGCTGAATAAAACCCTCAGTAGTTCAGGCACAAGCCACCTATTCCAGGTGATTCGGGAGAAATCACATGAGCTGCCCTAATCTGATCCCCTCCCAAAATGGATGGGCAAGGCCACACAACAAAGATGTCCTCACACAAGGTGGATTTGGACCCTGATTCAGTCACTTACTAGCTATGAGAACTTGGGAAAGTTATTTTACTTCCTTGATCCTTGATTTCCCATCTGTAAATGGAGATTAAAAATAGCTACCTTTTTGTGTTATTTTGTAAAAATAATGATACTGTGAATTTATGGAAAGCATCTAGAATAATTCTCGGTATATAGTAAATAAATGGTACCCAAGGTTAGACAGTCTTTCTTCATTTTTCAGGCTAAATTTCAGGCTAAAACCATATTTAAGTCATTTTGGCATCCAGTCACACACCAAGACTCCTAGAAATATACAGATGCACAACATTCTTATACATGTCTACATTTGTGAACACTTTTAATTCCCTGGAAGATGAATTACCTGGAAGATCAGCTCTTCTGGAAGATGTTCAACACACATGAGTGACTGAGTAAAGATCCTCAGAACACTGAGCTGCCAGTGGCCAGAATCACATACTGTGATTCAGGAGCTCCCATTTTCGGGTGATGCCTAAAAAAGGGAAATGATAAGGGAGAAATAGTTATCCAGAATGGCAATTGGAAGGCTGGTAAGAAGCGTAGGAAGGTAGAACTGACATAACTGAATCATCTGGAGAAGATGGATAGCCAGGGAGAGTTGGAAGAGAGCACCCTCTAAACATCTTAAAAATGGAAAAACAACATTTTCTAGAGCCAATCTATTAGAGAGTGAACCTTGAAAGTAGATCAAAGTCAAGCTGAGAGGAAAGGAGAAAGGACAACAGCAGGGGTGGTTTTATATGGGGTATATCCATGGAAGAGGCTGAGAATGTGGGGAGCCAAAGTCTGATGACAGAAAGCTCACTTTGGAGCAAGCAGCAGAAACAGATTATGGGGAAGTCAGTTTAGAAACCAATACCCAGAGCATTTCCAATCTGGACTGCATGCAACTGTGTTAAGGACTTATGGCAAAGTTAGAGTTGCAAGGTGGTAACTTAGAGATAATCCAGTCCTACATGCTCAGTTAAAGGTTGTAGGAGGCAGAGGATACACTCTTGTACAGGAAAGTGTGCAGTATAAACAAAGGCATGGAAGAGTTAAAAAAAATAAATAGGGCCAGTGGAATTGCAGAATGCAATTTATATATTGTGACATGATAGGATTACAATGAAAATAAAAAAAGACATCAAGGAGCACCTGGGTGGCTCAGTCAGTTAAGCGTCTGCCTTTGGCTCAGGTCATGATCTCAGGGTCCCCCCACATCGGGCTCCCTGCTTAGCAGGGAGTCTGCTTCTCCCTCTCCCCCTGCCCCTCCCCCCACCCCGCTCCAGCTCTCTCTCTCTCAAATTAGTAAATAAAATCTTTTTTAAAAAAGACAAAAAGAGACATGGAAGTGGAACTTTCCAATTTTCCTTTTTATTTACAGAATCAGTCATTTTTATCTGTTGGGCCACCTTAGATCCTTCCAGGCTCACCTGTTTCTCTCTAGCTCTTGATCATTCATTCTGTGGAAAATACATATGATCCCATCAGACACAACCCAAGAACCCTCATCTCATGCCCCTGTTGTGTCCTCTCTGGTCCCACCTTGGGGTTTCCCACTGCCAGCTGGGGTATGAATCACCAGGGATCTACTAGATAACCCTACATATTTAACCTGAAATTCTAAGGGAGTTGATGTACATTCAGCAAAACTTTTATAGTTGGGACATAAGAGTTGGTGGATACATTTCCTCCTTCCTCCTCCTGGATGGACTGGCCTAGGTATCAAGCATGGACATCATGAGAGTATAGCCTCACATTTGTTCATCCCTCATCTCTGTCTCACAACTCTTTCTCCTCACCCATGCTTCCCAAATAATTTTGCTCATTTGATTTACTTTCAGATTCAGACTCAGCTCTTGGTGGGATTTGCGCTAAGATGTTGTCTATGGTGCTTCTCAACTGGAAAACCCTTCAGAACAAGTATTATATACTTGAATTGGGTGTCAAGCTGCCTACTGAGATGACTGAGTTGAATAGAATTAAAGGCCTGAAGAAGGTATAAATAGACAACAAGCTCAATACTTGTCCTCTATGGGAGGACAATAAGCTAGGAAAATAAGATGATGCTTTGGAAATGCTAAATAATCTTAAGAGGCAGAGATCCCTAACACAGGGCTTTTATCTCCAACCTTCACCTCCTTCACACTCCTGTCTCCAGGACTGCACAGCCACAACCCACGTGGAGATACAGTCTTCTTCAGCTATCTCCAAGGAAGTAAATGTCTCAGTCCCCGTCATAGTCCAGATAGTGAAATCAGTGAAGCTTGAGAGTGTCTGTTATCCCACCAGCAGGGCCCATCTGACTGTCCTCAGAGCCCAAGACCCTCCTGCCATTTCTACCTTGTCCTCTCAGGAAGTCAGCTTTAACTGATTTGCACTAAGGAGTAAGTCTATGGTTCTTATCTCCATTACACCCAACATCTGCTTTATTTATTTATTTTTAAATTAACCTCTTAATGATTTTTTGTTTTACCTCTTAACCATTTTACAGTTCAGGAGTGCTGTGTGACACACTCCTTTGTTTACATTGTTGTACAATCAGTCTCCAGAACTTTTTTCATCTTGTGACAGTGATGATGAGTTCTCCCTTCCCCTAGCCCCTAGCAACCCCATTCTACTTTCCGTTTCTGTGAATTTGGCTATTCTAGGAGACAAATGTAAGTGGGATCACATAGTATTTATCTTTTTGTGACTGATTTATTTCACTTAGCACAATGTCTTCAATGTTCATCAATATTGTGGCATGTGTCAGAATTTCCTTCCTTTTTAAGACTGAATAATATTCCATTCTATGTTTATGACACATTTTGCTTATCCGTTCATCGGTTGATGGACACTTGGATTGCTTCCATTGTTTGGCTATTGTGAATAATGCTGCTATGAATATTGGTATATAAATATCTTTTCAAGAATTTACCTTCAATTATTTTGATTATATATCTTAAAATGGAATTGCTGGATCAGATGGTAATTCTATTTTTAATTTTTTTTTAGAAATTGTCATACTATTTTCTATAGCAGCCACCCCATTTTGCATTCCCACTATAACAATATGCAAGGTTATAATTTCTCCATATCCAACCCTTGTCATTTTCTGGGCTTTTAAAATAGTTAATCTTAATGGGTGTGAGGTGATCCAACACTTGCTTTTATAACAAGGTTATCTGCCTATACCTTCCTATACTCATAATATGCAAACAATGAAAGGCTCTACTGAATATAAGAGAAACAAAATGTATAAAAACGTATGTATTTCAATAGGCCAATACTCAGGTACAACTGTACTTAAAAAAAAAAAAAAAGCTGTTCCCACAAATTTCCCAAGAACCTCCTTGGAAATGTCATTGCCTCAACTGAGGGGCACTGGTGTTGGTGACTGATGAGAGCCATGTGTTCTCCCTCCCAGGATACTTGGACTTTGGTAAGAGTCAAACCTTAAGCCTAGGGAGCTTTAGTATCATCCAGTGTTCAGGAGTCATTTTGCAGAGACAGACTTCAGAAACACCTCTGAGACATGCTATGAATAGAGCCAACTCACTCACTCTCCCATCCACACAGCATCCACCACAACCCTCTGTGTCAACAACTCCTTGAGCAAATCCAACCATCACAACCCTGCTTTGAACTGCATGGTGTCTTCTCACTGACCTTAGGGAAAAGGCCAAAACCTGGTCTCTCACTCCAGAGCTGAGAAATAGGAGGGTCAGAGGGGGAAGTGACTGCTCCTGGGCCACCAGCAGGTGGGTGAGAGTGATGGGACCAGAACCCAGTCTTGTAGTCTTGGTCTTGTGCTTTTCTGAATACACACACAAGGATATCCACTGTCCTTACACCTGAAGAGATGGTGATGCAGAGAAGCAGCTCCTTCTCTGAAGTGGTTTGAATGCCCTCTTTTCTGAAGGCAGAGGGATGACCAGCAAAGGGATCAATGGGTTAGTCTAGACTGTAAAAGAAGAGATGAGTATAGACCAATGCCAAGAACAATGGACGTCATAACCAGTCAGAAAAAAAAAGTCCTATAAATCTCTGGGCCATGAATTCCTCCCAGAGTTAACAAATTAACTGATATCCCTTCTGCTCTAATTCAGAGGCATTTGAGCAATGTAGAGCAGTGAATTTTCCATGTTTAAGTCCAATATCATAAGGAATTTCAATTCCCCAAATCCCTTCTCTCTTTTCAGCCAGCTGTTTCCTTTCTTCATAGTGCTCTTTGTGTGGAGGCCTCTCTGGACCAGTCGGCTCCTATCATAGAAATAATTCTGTTTTCCACTAGAAGGGAAAAGAAAATTGACCCATTGAACCACAGCAAATTGCAGTGACAGCATGGAGACCCTGGAGAAGCATCATATTGGTTAAAATGTTCAAGTTAGTAAAGAAGGGAGAAAGAGTAGCAAGGGGAGGAGGAAAAAAAGGCAGGGAAAAGAGCATCCACCTTCTGGCTATTTGTCCCCATGGATATCATCCAAAGCAATTTGGTTGGGGCAACAAGGAGGAAAGGCATTAGAGTGGAGAGGGCCCAGCAGGAAATGTTGCACATCCCTTCATTTGCTCCTTTCAGATGGTACAGCACTCCACTATCTCCCCCTTGTGAGGATCAGCACAACCAGGGGCAGCCAAGAATTCTGCAGAGCAGACCCTAATGGTATAATGTACAATAGGCAGATGGGCACTGCCTGGACCTGCAGGTGCAGCCATAGCCTGAGAGTATTTTCTGGGAAGCATTGAATCTTTCCAAAAGACCCTGGAAAAAAATGGGTCTATCAAAAGTATCAGCTTAAATGGTTCTATTTGCATTGACAGTCATCCTTAAATAGAGTAATAATGGCTCACATTGTCACTGCACTTGACAATTTACAAAGTGCATTTAATCCTCAGTGCCTCCCAATAAGGGAGAAATTATTGTCATTGCTTTACAGATGAAGAAACTGAGGCTCAATGAGATTAAGTGATTTTCCCAGAAGGAAATAGAAACTCCCCTCTTGGGATCCAGGGCTCAGCAACCATAAAGCACCCTCCAGACCCCCAAAGGGAAGAGGACTAAATGTTCCTTCCCTCTCCTCTTGAATGCTGCAGTGATATGCACTCTCCCACCCTGACACCTGTTCTCAAAAGATCAAGCTCTAGAGTCAAAGAATTGGTCTGACTCTAACTCTCCATGTGCTTTCTTGGGGGCATGTGAACTCAATCAGAACATTTTCAAGCAGACAGGATTCATTTAACATTTTTTGAGTTCCTATTAGAAACTGAAGTATTCCTACTAGACACTGAGGGACTCAGTGATTTTTTTTTTTTTAATCTCAGATACAGTGGGCCACAAATTATTCTCCCCACTCAACAGAGAAACAACAAAAAACTCAGAAACAGCCAGCTGCCTCAGTCATGGTGCAAGTCAACCAGTCCAAGTCTGAGACCCTTTGCACCTAACATGTCACCTGTATTGGGACCCAATCTCCTCTGCTAAGGGGCGAGAAATTGGATAGCGTGACTTTGGGAGTGCCCCTGGCCCCCAGGGTATCTCATGCAGTGTCAGGCTTGGAGGTGTTGTATTGATTCTGTCAAATTTATTCTCGTCCAGGAACAGTGGAATGGGATTCGGAAGGTTGTTGTCTTAGGTCTGAGTTTTTTCACACACTATAGGTGTTAAGTGCAGGCAAATCATTTCAACCTCTCTAGACATTGGCTTTCCTGTGTGCGATGTGAAGGGAATGGATAAGCTGGTTCATGTTCTGGCCAGAGAGTGAGACGGTCTTGTGGGTGGCTTCTCTCTGTGTTGGTTGCTGATGAGGCTGTTGACTGAGTTCATCTGTTTACCAGGACAGATGCAGCTGTCTCCCTCCGATTACTTCATCACAGGCGCTGACAGACCCTCCTAGGCAGGGTTCTTGGCATCGCCTCACTGGGGAGCATCTCCAGTCATTGCCCGTCCTAATCAAATTCAGATTTATGGAGTGTGAGGCTGCAAGAGGCCCCAGGAAGGTCATGGAACACATGGTCTCCAGGCTCCTGGGAGCTCATGTTCTGACTCTTGGGCCATTTCCCAAGACACTCAGCCAAGCAGGCCAGTGTCAGAGTTCTCACCCCTCCTTCAATGGGGAGAGGAGGTAAATTGGGCTGAGGAGTATGCCATTTTAACAGAGTCATTCAGTAGCTTTGCATCAGTGGCACTACCAGCCCCTCCATTGAAGGGTCTGTAATACTTCTATTTCACCTATATTTTTGGACCACTAATTATGCAATGAGTGTGATGAGGGGTAATATATGGGGAGAGTCTTGGATCTAAACAAATTGTACCCTCTTGATACCAATATTTGGTACAATACCAAAAAATACCAGTGTTTTTATTTATTAATTTTTATTTTTTAAAGATTGTATTTATTTATTTGAGATGGGGGGAGGGGCAGAGGGAGAGGGACAAGCAGACTTGGCACTGAACATGGAGCCCAATGCGGGGCTCAATCCCACAACCCTGAGATCATGACCTGAGCTGAAATCAAGAGTCAGATGCTCAACTGACTGCCCCACCCAGCTGCCCCTAGATTGTGTTTTTAAAAAGTTATTATGTACCAGCTATTATTTTAAGTCCTTTACATACTTTTCCTCATTTCCTTCTCATAAGAATTCCATGAGAGGGATATGATTAACCCCATTTTACTGACAAGAAAGTGATGCTGTCTGTAGAGAGTGCAAGTGTTTGCCTGGGACTTAGACCAAGGTCTGATGCCTCATTCTTGCCCAGCTTAGTTAGGGTCACAAGTTCCCCTACGGCAAAACAGTGGCAGACAACAGAACAGCCTATCAGTAAGTGCTAGCACTGAGTGGCATAGAGTGGGGGGGGGGGGGGGGGGGATTGAGAGGAAGGAAAGAGCAGTGTGGGATGGAGCATTTGCGGAAGGTTTCCATAGGAAGGGTGGAGGGGAATGGCCTTTCCAGGATGAGTGAGATTTATCCAGAGGAACCAGAGGGGCAGGTTAGGAGCAAGGAAGAGCATGAGGTGGGTGGGTGGGTAGTCACAGCATGGTGAGTAGAAAAGAAAGTGAAATGTGTTCTGTTCTTGCTCTTTCATATCACTGTCTTCATTGATTTCCAGGAATTCTGAGGCTTTGTGAGATACTACACTCAGCGGGGATCACAGACAAATACTTGCTTTCTGATGAGAAAGCACAGGAGATGAGGAAGGTAAACAGGATATGACCTCAAGGGTTTTCTGCACCTATCTGCAAAATTGTTTGACTGTGGTTTCCAGCCATTTTTGTCCTTGGGGAAGAAATTCATACACTAGATTTGGGGGCTGTATACTAGAAGGGATTAAGTTGCATCCTCCATGACTGCACTAACCTTGTGTTGCCTTCTCCACCCTGGTTTGCTCTTTGACACCCATGAGTAGAATTCTTGCATGTTGTGATGACAGTCTGTCCTCATGCTATGCCTCCCATCCTGTGATATGCCTCAGTTCAGGTGGACATCACCAGGGTAGTATGCATCCTCAATGAACCCCAAGTCAGTTTTAGACATGGAACAAAATTTGGCAGCACACCTGTGAAGGGGTTGGGTGCCTATGTGTATGCACTGTGGCTAAGGGATGGACAGTAGAGTAGATTAGGGATAAAGATTTGGGATGCTGGGTCCTTAGCAAACCAGAATCTGCCAGGGCTGGAATTCTGGTTTTTAGTTTTAGGTAACCATCGCTGCCACCAAGTGCTCACTTCACCAACATAACTTCTTGGGATTAGGGCTGGAGTCTCTTGGCTCTCCTTCATGTCCACCATACTTCCTCCTCCCCCACAACACACATGCTTCACACACATTCAGAAATAGAAAAGGTCAAGCCACAAACCCTCCCTTGATTGCTCCGTTCCTATGGCTTTATTTTTAGGTTAGAAAAGACCCTTTTCCTTCTGACTCATGGTCCTGCTGACAAATATGCCCTAAATGGAGCAAACTACATAAAAGAGTCCTTCCTCATGTCACGCTCCCTCTTCTCAAAGAGGCCCTTGTGGCTGCACCCTGTTTTGTCATTTTGTCCCTCCCCTTTCCAGTGCCCATACCCTGTGGGCACATCTGCAGACCAGGGCACTACAACCAAATGATCTCCTCCCTCCCCTCCAGCTGCCTCCATCTGCCCCTCCTCCACACATGTTTATTTTAACTTCTAGGGTGACTTCGTGTAACTCCTTGGGCAATGCTCCTGGGCATTTTTCTCAAGAGTCACCCCTTTGAGGTCTGGAGGTGACTAGGGCCATATTGAGAAACCAAGGTAAAACACGAGTAAATTACTTAGTTACTGGACTCTTAATAGTCTCAGCTTAGGGAATTGCAGAGTGTTGGAACCAAAAATCACTTGCCCATGAGAGCTTAATGGCAAGCCCTGCTCTAAATTATGATCTTGTAGCCAAAGTCTGGTCCCTTTTCTGAACCTCAGTCAGTCAAATGTAATCATTAGATCCATACCTTTCCTCTATGACCTTCTAGTCAGCGATCCCTCTGAGTGGAAATTAAGGTATGGATATCCAACATGTCTTTTTGCCTATATATTCTCTTTATAAAAAAAAGAGCTAAATAATTTTTTACAGTTTGACACTAGAGGCTAAAATGGAGATATCTGAGTCTTCCATGGGTTTCAGTTCTCCGTGTCGCCTGTCCCCATGGAGATGTGACACTCAGCTATATTTTAAATGATCTCATCCACCACCAAAATGGCTCAGGCTTTTCTAGCAAACTTCTCTATGCCCAAGATTTCATATAATGTTCATAACAGTCCTGGAAGCTGGTATTACTGCTCTTATTTTATAGCTGAGAAAATTGAATTTCAGAAGAGACTTAAGTCTTTTGCCAAGACTGCTAAACTCTTGCATGATATAAAACAGCCCTGATTCTAAGTCTTCTAACCTCTAGCTAAGAGTCCCTCAACCTGGTCATTATAGAACAAATATCTGTCACACTGCAGGCTAGAAAGTTCTCATGAGTTTCTAGAGTTTCTCACTGGAGACCATTGGTGTGCTCCCAAAATGCAAACATGAAAAATCTTCCAAATTCTTCCAGGCAATCCCCCAACTTTCTTGGAAGGTTGTCCCCTGGCCCATTAATTTGCAGGCAAGAAAGACTAAGGTGTACAGCTGGCTGTCCTGCCACTCTCCCTCCTCTGCTCCCATGGAAGAAACCCAACCTCCCCAGCCCAGTGTTTGGACTCCTGGGAGCTCAGCCTGGCAGTGGCCAATTGGAATATCTTTACTGGACTTCCCGCCATTGCTAAACCTCTGGGGAAGTGAACCAGATGTATTTGACTAATCATTGCAGTTGTGTCCAGCAATGTCCAGCTGTTCCAGGGTCTGTTCACAGAGCGTCCCATTTATCTTGAATTTCTTAGTGCCATAACCAAGCTGCCAGAGGAGAAAAGGATGCTCCATTCCTGACATCAGAGGGAAACTATGAATCAGGAATCTAGGAAATGCTGCTAAGCATTGTTTCTTCCTTATATGCACCCACCCCTCCTTTTTCTCCCTGCTGAACCAGGGAGGTATGCTTTGCTTTCCTTCCTTGAAGAATCTGATCCAGGCATCTCTCCTTTCAGAAAAGATTTCCCAATCATTTCTGAAAATCTGCTGCATTTTAAGTTCAATCCCATTAAGGGATTAGCTTTTGGGTTTTAGTTCCATGTCTTTAGAGAATTAGGGTAACACAGCTGGATGGATAATTCAGCTCCACAGATCTACCAAAGAGAGCTTTAAATCCAGGGAATATTAGGGACCTTCAACCCTCCATCTCCCTTCCTTACCCAACTGTAATTTCATATTTATTTCCAAGATTTGGGATAAGATACCACTCTCTCTCTTGAGTCTGATCAAGACAGAAAGTCAAGTTGTCTTTGATTCAGTGCCTAACGTGGGTAAGGGTGTTGAAGAGAAACTCACACTGCTTGGGAAGTCAGGACAACTGTGCTCTAATTTTGACTATGCCTCAGACTTGCTGTGGACCCCTGGGGGGCTTCTCATCTCACAAAGATTTCTAGGGAATATTCTCCACCACATCCCAATACTAAGGTGGTTCCAAGTAGATGTATATAAGCAACTTGGTTTTGCATCTTTGGGTGCAAATTAATGGGCCAGGGCTTGGTTACTGACCCAGATTGGATCAACCAGAGTCCCTTCCCTGGGGGTTTGGGCTTGACCCTAAAAGAGTTCATCTCCTTGGACTGACCTCTTAAACTGAGGAGAGATGCTGATGGTAGCCTCACTCTCCACCATACAAACTGGAAAGCAGAGACAGCCATGCAGAGAGAGAAGCATGAAGCAAACCTAAAGAGAAAAAGCTGATCCAAGTGACAGAAAAAGAAAGGCAGATAGATGACTGTAGAAAGCCAGGAAGTATGCTCTCTGCACTTATGCATTTTTCCTCAGGAATTCGTGTGATTCAGCTTAAAAGAAAAAGTTGATTTATGAAGAATGCTAAAATTAGTGAGCAAGTTTTTAAGAAGGAAAATGGTATTTGGATGATATCAAAGTAAAATTTGTTAACTACAAAAGGGAAATTTAACTTTACAGTGAAGAAACTTGGAAAACACCACCTCAAGACAGTGATCAAGGTTAACACCACCCATAACAAGACATAGCAGTATCACATGCTCCCTGACACAATGCACTATGAAGGAAACAGCATCACTTTTTTTTTCATTTCTCTTGCTTTTTCTTTTTTTAATTTAATTTTATTATGTTATGTTAATCACCATACATTACAACATCAGCTTTTGATGTAGTGTTCCATGATTCATTGTTTGCGTATAACACCCAGTGCTCAGTTCAATATCTCCCCTCTTTAATACCCATCACCAGGCTAACACATCCCCCCACCTCCTCCCCTCTAGAACCCTCAGTTTGTTTCTCAGAGTCCATAGTCTCTCATGGTTCATCTCCCCTTCCGGTTCCCGCCCCCCTTCATTTTTCCCTTCCTACTATGTTCTTTTTTTTTTTTAACATATAATGTATTATTTGTTTCAGAGGTACAGGTCTGTGATTCATCAGTCTTACACAATTCACAGTGCTCACCATAGCACATACCCTCCCCAATGTCTATCACCCAGCCACCCCATCCCTCTCACCCCCCACCACTCCAGCAACCCTCAGTTTGTTTCCTGAGATTAAGAATTCCTCATATCAGTGAGATCATATGATACATGTCTTTCTCTGATTGACTTATTTCGCTTAGCATAAAACCCTCTAGTTCCATCCACGTCGTTGCAAATGGCAAGATTTGGGGTTTTTTTGATGGCTGCATAATATTCCATTGTGTATATATACCACATCTTTTTTATACATTCATCTGTTGATGGACATCTTGAATCTTTCCATAGTTTGGCTATTGTGGACATTGCTGCTATAAACACTGGGGTGTACGTACCCCTTCAGATCACTACATTTGTATCTTTGGGGTAAATGCCCAGTAGTGCAATTCCTGGGTCATAGGATAGCTCTATTTTTAACTTTTTGAGGAACCTCCATACTGTTTTCCAGAGTGGCAGCACCAGTTTGCATTCCCACCAACAGTGTAGGAGGGTTCCCCTTTCTCCACATCCTCACCAACATCTGTTGTTTCCTGACTTGTTAATTTTAGCCATTCTGACTGGTGTGAGGTAGTATCTCACTGAGGTTTTAGAATTGTATTTCCCTGATGCCGAGTGATGTTGAGCACTTTTTCATGTGTCTGTTGGCCATTTGGATGTCTTCTTTGGAAAAATGTCTGTTCATGTCTTCTGCCCATTTCTTGATTGGATTATTTGTTCTTTGGGTGTTGAGTTTGATAACTTCTTTATAAATTTTGGATACTAGCCTTTTATCTGATATGTCATTTGCAAATATCTTCTCCCATTCTGTCAGTTGTCTTTTGGTTTTGTTGACTATTTCCTTTGAGGACCCAACATCATTTCTATGGTGATATTCTCAACAGTCAGTAACCTTAACTCAGAAAGATTAACATGAAAAAAACATCAGAGAAACACAATTGAGAGACATCTTAGACACTGTCTGACCAGTACTCTTCCAAACTGTCCAGATCTGAAAGACAAGAACAAACTGATATTGGAGGAAACATGACAACTAAATGCAAAGTGAAATTCTGGACTAGATCATGGAAAAATGGCAAAATTTGAATAAAATCTGCAGTTCATGTGATAGTAGTGCACCAAGGTTAACTTCCTCATTGGGTTCATTGTGGTATGATTCTGTAAAATGTTAATGTAGAGACGATTGGGTAAAGGATATGTGGGAATTCTCATTATTTCTGCAACTCTTCTGTAAGCCTAAAATTATCCTAAAACAAAAAAGTTTTAAAAGGGGTGGGGTGAAATGTCTTATCAAGATAGAGGGATCCCTCATGGAATTGAAGGGCACCTATATAGATGAGCCTCTGGCTTATTTATGTCAATCACAGTGACTCATTTCTTAAAACTAAAAAAGTCTAACTGGTTTAACCTGCATAAGACATTACAATTCTCTGCAGCTCCGATGGAATCTTCCATGAACCAACACAGAGCATTGAATGTAACACTTAGCACCTTTGTATCATCATCCTCCTCTCCTCTTAGACCACACACAATGTTTGAGCACCATAAGGACCTGGAAGAAAGAAATGTGAATCTCATTTAATCATCTCAGCAATGCCCGTGATTATTTTCTAAGTTGGATTATGGGTGTTTAGAGCTAGAATGTCATCTGATGACAATCTGGCAACTTGGAAGTCATCTGGTAACTAGTAACATCCAGTAACCTCCAACCCAAAGCAGGGAATCTCTGTACATTCATGCCTAACAATACACTAGGCCTTAAATAATGGAGGGTCAGCACTGTGAGTCAACCTTTCCATTTCTCAGTCAGTCTCTGCTCATTAGGAAAGACTTCTCCCTTCCCAGGGTGATTATCAGCATCCTGGTGTGCCTGGGAAATCCCCAGTGTAGGTCTGTTATTTGGGTGTAATTATGACTCATGCTTCTTTCACCCTCAGATGTGTCCTAGTTTAGATGATTGGTTACCTCCCTTATGCTAGGGGGAAAAATGCCTTCTCTTAGTTAAATATGAGGACTAAAACTTTATAATACAGAATAAGTTTACTCCCTTTCAAATAGTGTTTCACTTGCACACCCCCATGCCAAATAGTCTCCATTCAACCAGCTAAGATTCATAAGTCATAGTTTCCAGAATCCTCACCACCCTCATAAACTCTCTGGATATGCTCTGGCCACTAAGGCCAGAATGTAATGCAAAACTCCATATGTGGTTTGACTGATTTTGAGCCATTAGAATTATTATATTCTTCTCCTATCAATCTTCTTAAAGTACCATTGGCCAACATTATTTATGATGTAGAAACTAGAGGACAATTAAATAACTGGCAATATGGGGATGATTAAATAGTTTACGGTATAATCATACTATAAAATATTATATAGGCATTAAAATCATATTGTAGAGAAATATTTAAGACCAAGAAAAACAGCTCATGATATAATCTTAAGAAAGCCACATTGAGATAACACCTTACACCAGTTAGAATGGCAAAAATGGACAGGGAAAGAAACAACAAATGTTGGAGAGGTTGTGGAGAAAGGGGAACCCTCTTACACTGTTGGTGGGAATGCACGTTGGTACAACCACTTTGGAAAACAGTGTGGAGGTGCCTCAAAAATTTAAAAATAGAGCTACCCTATGACCCAGCAATTGCACTCCTGGGTATTTACCCCAGAGACACAGATGTAGTGAAAAGAAGGGCCATATGCACCCCAATGTTCATAGCAGCAATGTCCGCAATAGTCAAACTGTGGAAAGAGCCGAGATGCCCTTCAATAGATGAATGGATAAAGAAGATGTGGTCCATATATACAATGGAATATTACTCAGCCATCAGAAAGGATGAATATCCAACTTTTACATCAACATGGATGGGACTGGAGGAGATTATGCTAAGTGAAATAAGTCAAACAGAGAAAGTCAATTATCATATGGTTTCACTTATTTGTGGAACATAAGGAATAGCATGGAGGACATTAGGAGAAGGAAGGGAAAAATGAAGGGGGGGAAATCGGAGGGAGAGATGACCCATGAGAGACTATGGACTGAGAAACAAACAGGGTTTTAGAGGGGAGAGGGGAGAGGGATGGGTTAGCCCGGTGATAGGTATTAAGGAGGGCACGTACTGCATGGAGCACTGGGTGTTATATGAAAACAATGGATCGTGGATCACCACATCAAAAACTAAATGTATTGTATGGTGACTAGCATAACATAATAAAATTTTAAAAATTAAAGAAAAAAAGAAAGCAGGACATATGGAATGAATGAACCATAACTACCTGCAACAACAGGGAAGGATCTCATAAGCAAAGCATCAAACAAAAGAAGCAGACACAATACAGTGTGATTCCATGTCTATAAAATTCCAAATCCAGCCAAAACCCACCTATGGTACGAGAAGCCACACTTGTGCTTTCTCTTTTTGGGGAGAAGTGATTGGCAAAGGGCCCATGGGAGCTTTTGGAATTTGGGTGATGTTTTGTTTCTTGATCTGGGTGTAGGTTAACAGAATGTGCTCATTCTGTGAAAATTCAAACCTTACACTTTGATTTGATCCTTCCAAAAAACTTACATTACCTAAAAGAAGAAAAACATTGGTATATTAAACTCAGTGTGCTGGGGTATAGGTTAACAATTTTGAAACTACTTTCCCCATACATTAGGGTTGAACAAGTAAGTAAACAAGTTGTGGATAAGGGAAGCCACATTTCTCAATGTTGGAGAAAGAAATTTCAAATAAGTAAGGGTGGAAAGCTAGCTTGAATCCTGTACTGGGTTCAAGTTGGAGATAACCTGTGAAATTACGTTTATTTATACAGATAAACAGATACAGAAGTAATGACAGGTATGCATATAAACGTAGGTTAGTATACGTCCATGTATTTCCTAGCTTTGTCTGCTGAGAGGGCTTAGCAGCAGTAGCACCCCAGTAGCAATGAACATCCCCAGTGCCCAGATCTTGGGGTTTAACTATCACTTCCCAATGAAAGAAACCACAGCTTCTAGGAGAAATGTCTGATTGTAGGGCTCTGTAGTGAAAATACAAGATGAACCCAGAGTACCTTGTAGGGCCAGAAGTAAGGAAGAGTGTCCAGAAAAAGGATGGGGAGTTTAGGGACATGCCAAAAGGACACAGGAGCTAACCTTAAAGAAATACCAAAGGTCAAAACTGGGACAGTTTGCATGACAAAATAAATAATGATAGTATTAGACTATAACCTCTCAAAACAAAATACATATCCATGACCCCATAGTGATATAAATATATGATTGAACAAGTAAACATATAAATGGGGGAGAAAAGAAAAATATTCCTTACAGAAAAATTCCAAATAATATCCACACATATCTTCCTTCCCTCCCCAGGAGGTGGAGCTTGATTCCCCTCCCCTTGAGTGTGGGCCAGACTTTGTGACTCACTCCCAAACAATAGCATACGGAAAGGAAAAACCAGTAACTTTACAGTGAGAAACCTGGAGGACACCCCTATAACCAAGGGGGTAGGTGTTGTTGCTTTCATGTCCCCTCAGGTATGATGTGAGTAGAAGGGCACTTCATTTCTGTGATCTTCTTCCCTTGGAATCTAATCATGAGAAAACATCTGACAAACTGAACCGAGGGACATTCTATGAAATACTTGACTAGTACTCTTGAAAACTGTCGAAGTCATGGAAAACAAGGAAAGGCTGAGAAACTAGAAGACTGAGGGGACATGATGATTAAATGCAATGTAGTATCTTGTATTGGATCCTGGAACATAAAAAGGACATTAATAATTATAAAAAAAAAAACAACTAGTGAAATCTGAATATAGTCTGTCATTTAATTAATAGTAATGAATTGATGTTAATTTCTTCGGTTTTGACAAATGTACTATCTGAGATGTTATGGCTATCTGAGATGTTAACCTTAGGGAAACTATAACCTTCAAGAACTCTGTACTACTTTTGCAACTCTTCTATAAAACATTTAAATTATCCAAAATAAAACATTAATTAATTAAAGTAAATCTCTATGTGTCCCATGATTCCAATTTTGTTTAAATACACCCACGTGTCCGCACATGTACATGCACACACACACAAACACTGGAAAAAGGATCAGGCAGAAATATAGCAGAATATTAGACACTGTGTGAGTACACACACCCCTCCTGTGGGAGTAATGTTCACTGAGGAAACTCATGGAGGTGAGGATGGGAAGATGAGCAGGACCTCATTGTCCACTGCCTTCTAGGACAGCACCAGAGATCTGATAGGGCTGGTTGTAGGGTCCAAGACAGGCATCTCAACTCTTGAGTGGTGGGGTTTGGGTTGCTGATTAGTGAAGCACCAGTGGGGTTTGGGTTGTCTGATTAGTGAAGCCGCAGTGTGATCAGGGGTCAGGATACATCTACAGAACAACGTGGCAAGATGTGGCTCCCACCCCATCTGGACAGGCTCAGCATTTGTGGTTGTGCAGAGCACCAGGCCCTCCCCTCTAAGAATCAGGGAGCTGGTTCAAGCTTTGCGTTCCAGTTGTGTGACATGGCAAGCTAGTAGCAAGATTCACCACATCAGTGTTCAGAGTCAGGGAACATCAGCCACTGACTTCCTAAGCACGAGTTTCATGCTCAGTGGGAAGTCTGCTTGAGAGTCTCTCCCTCTGCCCCTCCCCCACTCACGCTCCCTCCCTCTCGCTTTCAAATAAATACATAAATCTTTAAAAAAAAGTACTAGGAAATGTATATCTCCTGCATCCTTGTTCCTTGGCCCTAAGCATGAGTTTGGGAAGTAGAACAAGATCAGCATTTGTGGCTGCGGTGGGAAGTCAAGAAGAGGCTCACCAGAACCTGCTGCCAAGTATTTTCCAATGACTGGAGGAATCTGAGTGGTTTTGGAGAAAAGAAGAGTCTCCCTGCATGGCTGACTCAGGCCTGAGTCCTGTAGACCAGGAAGCCAGGACCTACCAGGAGAGCCTTGTAATGACAGGAGACCCGGGCATGGCTATAGTGGGTGGTAGATTCAGCACGTGGAACAGGTCACCATATGTGAAAGATGTGCCTGGACATTTGGGGTGCCCTGGTTGACATCTTTCCTGAGGGACAGTCCTGAGGGACAGTTAGTGCAAGTCAGTGAGTTGGTCCCCCTCCCCCTTCTCATGGTATTGAGACTTCCCTTCCTGAGGCAAAAAAACCCAAGCATAGTCATCCCCAGGAGCCATGGAAGCTGAAGGGTACTCCTGTGTCTAGCACGGTGCTCGTGGCAGGGCGTTTGGAGCAGTAAGTACAGTATCACGCAGGGTCTGATCGGCTGGTGTCACAGCCAGCAGGGAGATAGCAATGCTTCCACATGGACGTCCACCTCCTGACATAGGAGCCATCTAGACCACCCAGCCACTGGAGGGAAGAAGGGGTGTGGAAAGAATGTCCAGACTGATGTCCCTGCACAGGGGGCACTACTCTAGACACCTCTCCACTTGTCAACTCCTGAGTGCCTAGTGGACACCTAAGAGCAGAGGGACCCCTGCAGGAGATGGCTCAACTCAGCCATGCTTAACAGTAGTTCAGTGGCCCAGCCAGTCTGCCATGAGTAAAGCACAGGACTGGTGCAATTTGCTATTGATTCAGCTGTTCTACGGTCCTATGACTCCCTCTCTCTACATTTGGTAAGGGGCATGGAATATACCCCATCACTCCCTACATTTTTGGTTGGGTCTTGACAGAGCTATATCTTCCCAATAGCCCGTAGGAAAACCTACACTTTGTGCATTTATCTCAGGGCCTTGAGGAGGCAACAGTGGTGGCCAAATCCATTGAAATATCCACCTCAAAGGCCAACCCCATGTATAAAGGTCACTGCACACAAACATGCTGCTCTGTGTGTGAGGCAAGTCTGTAGCCTTTTCAACTCTCTAAGTGACCACAGGGGAACTAAAAATATGGTCAGTAAAATGGAGCCTCTTTTCAGAGTAAGAATATGAAGCCAAATATCACTTTATTCACAATAACAGGCTTAGAAATCCCAATATAGCAACATGGGGAGACGGCTCAATGCCCCACCTCATGCTCAGGGCCAAGAAACAAGATTGCAGGAGGAAAGATGCTCAGCAAGGATGCTAGAGGAAAAGCAAGAGGCCAACTGAAGTGTCCAAATATTGACAGAGAAACAGAGCAAAGGGCAAAGGCCCAGCCATGGGCCTTACAGGGTACTTACAGGGACTTACAAAGGGTATGTACTGTGACCATTGTGATGGTAGCAGTGGGGTATATAAAGTCAACTCATCCCTGGTGACTGTGGCTTTGCCCTTTTCATTCACTCACCAAATTTTAGTTAAATACCTCCTAGGTGCACGGAATTCTGCATCTCCAGATCACTCATGAGGAATGTTGAATCTCAGGCCACCCTCCCAGATTCCCTTCTAAGCCTCCCTTCCCTGATCCTTCTGCAATCCCTTTGGCAACAAGTAAAGCAGATCCTTAGGACAGATTTGCCCACAGTTTCTGCCACCAGCCCACACAAGCAAGAGCTACTGTGCTCTGCAGAAACTCAGGCTGCAGGAATTCAAGGAACAGCAGCCTGAGAAAGGATGGGGAGCAGGTACTACAGAGTACGCTTGGGGGTGCACTATCATGGAGAGGTGGGCCCTATGCACAGAGAGGCAGTGCCAATTCATCACCTTTCTGTGCACACCTCTGAATCCTAAATGGGGGGTGGGAGGCTGAACAGCACAATACACAACGTCTCCGAGGCTTGGCCCGTCTCCTATGAAATGAAAGGTCATTCTCACCCTTCATTCCCAACAACCCACTCAGCACCCACCCCTGGGGTTCTCCTTCCTGGTGGTCTCCAGAAAGCTTTGCCCTTGAGCTCAGTGGCGTTGGGGGTGCATTCAGGAGACCCAGACAGTGCCCTTTGCTAGCCCCAGTGCCTCCCCACTTAGAAGCTCAGTGTGATTACTATTTCGCAGCACGCGCCTGATTAAAGTGCGAAAAACCAAGATGATAACCCTGACTTGTCAGCACACATCCCTTTGACCTGACATTCTCTCAGTCCAGGCAGCCCCTCTCCCTCAAGGCTTGGGTGCAAGATCCTGAGGCCTCGCAGGGGAATGACTCCTATCTATAATTGGACTTTCTCCCCAAAACTGTGCCACTAAGAGCCTGTGTGTTCTTGAGCAGGGGTGATGTTGCCCATGGCCCCCCCCCCCCAAGTGGAACCAGGGCAATGACTCATGAGAATGAGGGTGGAGTCAGTGCCCTGGGATCTACATAAAAATAATGGAACCACATAAAATTCAAACCCAAAATGTTGAAATCATCAGTGCCACAGTCTTTCCTACAAAATGTCTCTGTTGTGTCTGAATTGCTTCATTCAACAAGCACTTTGACCTCACACTGCATGCCAGATCATATATTGGGGACCATGGATACAAAAGTGGAGCTGCTAATCGTGCACACAGCTAATCCTGTAAGGGAGTGTGAGTGAAAGGCACGAGTGTGCAGCACTGGGTGTGGGGATGACAATTGTCACCCTGAAGGAAGAAGGAAGAAGGGTGCAGGAAAGGCCTCATGTGAGAGGTGCTCCTGGCAGAACAGCAACACTGAGAAGGGGCAGCTGAAGGGAGGTGCGGGCAGTGAGAAGGGGGCCAGCAAGGCCTTGGTATTGGTGGGCAGCCCCTAAGTCCCTGGGTCTGAAGGAGCAGGTGGATGGCAGGGAAGTAGGATGCACAGAACTCAGGTGCTGTAGTTATGGAGACAGAGGCTTGCAGGACTGGGGCTCAGGAAGGGGAGTGTAGTCACCCCAGATCACAACAGAGAATGGGGGGGCATCCTAGCCTTTCTCTTTGCCCTTCCTCTGAGCTCCTATTAGTGCAGGGTTCATGGTAAATCTTACTGAAATGCAAATAGCAATGGACTAGGTGATGGTCTCCAGAGCAAAGGAGAAGGGGAGAATGGACCTGGAGGAGCAAAGACAATTATCAGCTGGTGGTGGGTTTGGAGCTGAACAGGGATAAGCTGAAGAAGACAAGGTCTGAGAAGAAATCAAGGAGGTGGGCAGTGGCAGGATGTTGGGAGCATGGGGAGCAGTGATCTCCATGTCTGGGGCTCAGACTAGGTGTGGGGGTGGGAATGGGGGCAGAGGAAGTAGAGGGGGTGAGAAGCTGAGGACGAGGCAATTAGCATTGTCAGGGGTCAGGGATGCTGTGCAGGATTCTAAGGAAACCATGAAAGTTCTGTTTTTCATTTCTGAAATTGGGGTAGTGGTATGATTGGGTCTTTGTCTTAAAAGCACATCTGACTCCACTATGGAAAGTGAACTAAAGGAGAAGAGATGAGGGGAGACGAATGAGCATCACTGCCCTCACGGCAGCGAGAGATCGGAAACCTCACCATGGCAGGAAAGCGAGGCTGGAGAGAAAGACGAGAGAAACCACTGCAGCATGGAAGGAGCAAAACTGGGAAAGCAGAAGGGAAGGAGACTGACATCCTTCGCACTCTGGTTTGGGACAGGACATTCCAACTTCCCTACAAAATAGTTGGGAGAATAATGCTGTCCTTGCCCAACTTGCTGGCTTACCGTCAGGCTCAAATAGCACAAGTACTTTGAAAAAGTATAACGGAAAGACAGGAAAGTGGAGTGGGGTCACTGTCATGATTAGCAGAGCCCCCGTGGTGAGGACAATGCTGTCGGCACCGTGAAGCTCTAATCAAAGATGAGTCAAGTCACCATTTCTGGGTTCTGGGTGAGGTGGGCGATTCACACTGAACACAATCCTCCCACCTTCTTAAATCCCCTTCTCCTGACCTGGATATCCTGGTGGGTTTGATCCCTGTGCTGGCCAATTACCTTCAGTGATGGAAACAAATCTAAAATGTCTGTATTGCACAGTAGTGCTCCTTTCTACCTAACTGTGGACTGTTAGGACAGGTGGCTGCAATATAGCATATACCCACCAGGTGGCACCCAAGGTCCGTGTTTGAGATCCAGCATTACCCTCCGGCCTGTCGTGGAAACTTCCCGCTCAAAATCCTGTCCAGAAGAACCAGAGAAGATCCTGCAGCATTTACGACTTGTTCTCTATGGGACACAAGTCTATGGTGACAGAAGAAGGGCAGAAGGCCTAAAACTACATCTATCATGATGGATGGAACTGAGACAAAAATAAGAACATTCCAGTCTTGATATGTGCTTGCCTGCAGAGTGATGACCTCCATCTGCAGAGGACTTTTAAAAAGGATCGCCTCTTGGCAGTCTGGAAGCTGTAAGACTAGCTGGAGACGGAAGATGGGAAAGCCAGCTGCTCCAGAAATATGCCATAGCGTCCAGACTGGAATGCATATTTTTGAGAATGTGAAGATTGGCCTATTGTTGTAATTTTATAGCTTCATCTTCAAGCTGTAAAGTTTGGGTCACTCTGGCTGCCTAGCTTGGGAGTTTTAGAAAAGATGAGAAAAAATGTGGACAAAAGAACCCCATGAAATTGTACACAACATTCTTTTCATCTAATAATTATAGTTGAATTTGACTGAGCACTTAGTATATGAAAAGCATTTTTCAGGGCAGAGTATGACTTAATCATCACAACCACTCAATGAGGCAGAGACTTCTCATTTTCATTATACAGATGGGGATGTTAAGGCTCAGAACAGTAACATAGTGAGTAGAGGACAGGGCCAGGACTTCTACCCAGGTCTGTGAGATTTCCAAGTTCAGATTCGTACCTACTACATTATGGTGGCTCCCGGGAATGTGCTGCCAGTGGGGGTTGGGGGGAAGGGCTGGGTATCGAGAGTAATGGGACATAGTCCCTGCCTTAGGGAATATTCAGAGACGTAGACATGAGTGAAATACAAAGAGCCAAACCTAATATACATGTGTGTACAAGTGCTGTAAGAGCCCAGTAAATAGACCGATTAGCCTGTGAGGTCATCAAGGACGATTTTGAAAATTTGAGAGGTGAAGAAGGGCATCCCAGCACAGAAATGAGACAGAAACATGAACTAGCACAATGTCCAGAAAGAACAGTGAGCATGGAGTGAGGAGGAGGAAACTGAAAACCTCACTCAGGCCTGACACTGAAGAGCTCTACACAGCACGACAAAGCTTTTGGAGATGGTTTTGGCCAGAGTTTGAGTGGCCAGAAGGGAGAGGTGCCTCCCAGAGGACACTGGTGTCCTTGTCCACTGGGCTGCACAGTGTTGAGTGCTTTTCATGCGCCCATGATGGACTCAAGAAGTCCTTGGTACCTTCGTCCAGGAAAGGGAAATGACAGCTTCCTTCATTGTCAAGAAAAACTCAGGAACTTGAGTACCACCTGGAAAACCTACTGGGGATATGCAGCTCACCTGTTGAGGTTCCCAAAGGACAAAGCCCCTTCAAGTGCAGGGAACGGTCAGACACAGAAAACACTTGACAGGAGCTAGCAGGAATTGGAGGTGGGGGCTGGAACTATGATTTTTGGGGCACTGCAGACATCTCTTCCCATCAGTCTGCTTTGGGGCAAATAGCCCCATCCTGAGTCGGGAGCTGGGGCTCTCAGCTCAGGTTTGCCATCCCTGTGGATCAAGAGGAATCTCACCTGCGCTGTGGCATGCTTCCTTTTCATAGAATGGCAGCTGGGCTAACATATCTTTTATCTCTTATTTTCTCTGGCTACTCCTTAATGTGAACAACTTCAGAACTCTGACATAGGGCCCTAAAGTAGGCAGAAAGGCCAATCATAAAATGTAGGGAACCAATGGACCCAAAGGAAAATGCAGCGACAACACTCTTTTCTCTGATTTCCTCTCCCCGTTCCCCAGGTAGAAAATTCTTAGTCCCCAGATGGTCCTCCTGGACATGATCTCAGTGACCCTGAAACAAGCAGCCTGACCTTTCACCAGGCATTCGACCTGCTTTCAATCCCATGCTCCCTGCATCAGGGCGAGGTGAGTCTTACCTGGCTCCCTCTCCAGGCTGTTACATCACAGTGAGCTTATCCCTCATGCACTCCATGGCTTTATCTTGCTTAAGAAGATAGATCTGTCAGTACTAAAAATCAAAACAAATCTCTGGCCATGTCTTGCTGACCAGGACACAATTATCTCTGACCCATTGAGCGTGTTAAATGGCTCTATTATTATAGAAATAATTGCATGCTGAGGATCTTAAAAAAAATAGTTGCATTTCAGACAGGCAGGAAATGAGGAAATTTTCCCTCTTCTAGTTCCAGAGACAACCACTCTCACCAGTGTCTGTGTTTTGTTTTCCTTGTGTTTATCATTGTAGCATAAAATAAAATGTTTATGTCTCTATCCCTTGATTTATCAAAATTTGACAGGAAGCATTGTCTACCAACTGTCACAGTGAGGTATTTATTGAATTTTACAACCACATACTTTCCTTCTCCCATCTGTCTCCTGATTTTCATTAGTTACACTATTTTTGTTTTTTCCCCTAGTACTCTTAGTGACCCAGATAAATGCTTAAAATGATTTCAAATTTAAGATACACTTTCAAATATACTTAGAATTATTATTTTAAGATAAGCATTTACTATTAATATTCCTACAATTAGAATTTTAGTATTTACTCAAGTTCAGACAGAATCTGTTAGCCTCTCTCTATGAAGGATGAGGAATTCAATGTGTTTATTCCTCCTTTCATCTTTCCTTCAACCCTCAAAATCCTAATTGGTGGTGTTATTATTCTTTTGATGTCAAGATAACAACAGTCATATTCATGCCAAAACATACCTTCTGTCTGAGATTTTAACCTTAGTAAGACCCTGGTTTCTCATTCTCAGTGTGAGGAGTGGAGCATGTTAATAAGTATCCTGCAATGGAAAATCCCTGAACAAGTGAATGTCTCTCTTTCTTCAACACCTCTACCTCCCACCTCAATAAGCGGAGGGCTGGAACTTCTGGATCATCTTCTAACACCATAGGAAACTCTAAGTAGGGAGAACACAGCTATGATGTAGAAGGAAGGGGACACGCCCTCATCTCCTCTTCTTCAAGGAGGTCATCCATTACAGTTTCCCTTTGTGTTCCTCTGTCACCTGGCACTGTCCGCTAGCCCTGGCAAGCCCAAGAGAATCCGGGGAGTGGGAATGCCCCTGGGGAGCCATCAGCTCCAATAGCTGACAATGGAGTCTAGAAATTAAGATCCCAGGTGGTGTGGGCTTCCTCTTACCTTGGAGAGAAAATGGATGTTCTGAGTCTCTAGCTGTTGGTTCAGCATCAATAGAATTCCATAGAAAAGTCTGGAATGATAAAGTTTTGCTCTACTAATCCAATTAAGGATTTCTTTGTCTGGGAAGGAATCTTGAAATGGGACACCATCTGGGACTTTTGAGTAAGGGGATACATACAGTGAGCTAAGCTCTTGCAAGCTTTCACCTCAACACAGAAATGTAAAATAAAATAAGTCTTAAAAATTAAATATGCAGTTGGGCTCAAAAGAAAGAAGAAAATCCATAGATGTCTGAAATAATGATGGAAATGAAAGCCAGAATAATACTATTCTCTCCCTGCAACAGCCCTGGGAGAGAGGGCCAAGACTCAGAGTCTGAGTCTTCTGAAATGGACCCTGACAGAGGCTTCATTAGCAGACACAGAACAGGAGATGCGGCCTCGAGGAGTAGCATCTGAGAACCTTATGCGAAGCCGTGATCCTCGAGTAAAAAAGAAACTATAAAATCTCTGCCTCATTCGCAAAGGGCAATAACCTCAGTAAAAAGTGACTATAAAATCTCTCCCCTCCAGCCCAGGGTGCTGGCAAGGAAGCTTGTCTCTACTCAGAGTTGTGAGTGGGAAAAGGCTCCCATGAGAAACCAAAAATCTCAAGGCCATGTTGAGCATGAGTTTGGTGTCCAAAAATACACTATGCACATGATGGAGGAGAACATCAATATAGAAATTGGTCCTGGGCCATGGTACCCACACTGTGGCCTCTTGTAGAAGCAAAGTCTGTACTGATCAACAGGGACCCTTCAGCCAAGTGGCCTAGGATTTCCCCTTAAACAATTCTGGTAAAGATGAGCTCACACTAGAATACTTCAAACCACCCTGAGAAACAGTTTGAGTGAGAAGCAGCTTTGCTGAAGCCTGTTAAATACTCAGCATAAAACTTTAAGAGATACACAAAATAGATACCATAAAAACACTATGCAAGTGACCTCATCCATACCTGATTTCCCTTGAGTAAAGCTGTCCCCAGACATCTCGGGAGAAAAAAGTCAGAAAGTCAGAAGGGGCCATGCACCCTCTCACCCAGCAGCACCGCTAGTCTTACAGATGTGGACACTGAATCCTAGGCAGCTCTTGGCTGTGCGTGAGACTCTGAAGGTGGTGTGGCAGCAGCTAGCCAGGGAGTAATATTACCCATTCCCATATCCATAGAAATAACCGAAGAATTGCAGGACCACTTCCATAGCCTGAGACCCACAAGGCCTCAGCACTAAAAAGCCAATGCACTGCAAAGATTCTGGAGCTGGAGACCTCTTTTTAAGAGGCAGAGGCCTGGGGCGCCTGGGTGGCTCAGTTGGTTAAGCGGCTGCCTTCGGCTCAGGTCACGATCCTGGAGTCCCGGGATCGAGTTCCGCATCGGGCTCCCTGCTCAGCAGGGAGTCTGCTTCTCCCTCTGACCCTCCCCCCTCTCATGTGCTCTCTCTCTCTCAAATAAATAAATAAAATCTTTAAAAAAAAATAAAGAGGCAGAGGCCATAGTCCATTAGTCACCTCCTCACTGAATTGCCTGACCCTGCCCCCCACCCGCCGATCTTCCCAGCTCTTGGGATGTCTAAATGTGTGTCTTTTACATTGCAAAGGCTGATTCTCTGCTAAAGAATGGAAGAGAGGGAGCCTGAGGCACTATATTTTGCTGGGACCCAAAGTAGAGCACCTGGTGCTGTTCTGGCTACATTTGCCTGGTTCAGTGCAGTGCCATTCTCCTTGCTTATTACACGATCTTTAAAATAGGAGCTTACTCTAAATTAGGGGTTCTCGAACTTTAGGGTACATCTTTGTCTTCTGGAAGACTTATTGAAACCCTTGGAGTTTCTAAAGCAACAGGTCTGGGGAAGGGCCTGAGAATGCATTTCTAACAAGCTTTAGGTGAAATTGATGCAACTGACCCACGGACCACACTTGGAGAACCATTGAGGTAACACAGTACTTCTCAAACTTTCATGGACATAAAAGTCACATGAGTATCTTGTTACAAATCAGTTTCTAATTTGGTGGGTCTGAGGTGGGCCTGAAGTTTTTACAAGTTTAATAAGTCCCTGGATGACACGGACACTGCTGGTTAGGAGCCACATTTTGAGTGGCAAGGCTCAGTTATTTTCCTATTATTCTACTTCTTGTTACCTATACCTACCATAGACAGATATGGAAGGGAGGGAGGAGTCAATACAGGTCTTCTTAAAGACTCTTTTCCTTCCAGAGAAGCTGTCCAACCCACCCTCAGTCACTTGTAATGATGATGAGCAAGTTAGTGAGCCCAGCCCTGAGCTCACTGCATCAGTTCTGGAAGCTGAGGTCTCCTGTAGAGTGGCTTCAGTAATATTATCACCCTTCAGGTGGGGTGATACTGGGAGAAGGTGTGGAAGGGGAGATGGGGAACTGAGACCTGGGGTAGCAGGAATGGTTGAGGGGAGAGGAAGCGGCTACAGTCCGAGAAGGCCCAGGAATACCTAAGCATGAGACCAGTGCAGAATGTCCTTTACGGGCACCAGTTTGCCTAGAAAAAAAGAAAGAAAGAAAGCTGTTCTAAAATTGGCCTTTCTTCTCTTGGGAAACTCAGATTCTTTCCCAACAGCCACCAGTCTGAGGAAGATTGGGGGAGGGGGAGGGGAAACAAATCCTTCCGCGCACCATTACCTTCTATGATGGATGACTTCTCCCCTGGGCCTTCATTTAAAGCCAGTGTTCTGAGTCTTGGCTCAGGTCCAGGCTGTCTGGGAGCCTGGGCTGCCATGTCCGATAGAGAGGGCACCAGGAACCAGAACTTCAGTTGGGTTCCCAGCTCCAGCCATGGTTTTCTAATTATAATCATGTCTTACTCTCAGGTTGTACAAACATTTCTCAAAACGCTTCATTCATTCATTAATTCCTTTCATCAACAAATATTTATTGGGTATGTGCAACATGCAGAGTCTGTTATACCCTCTAGGCAGGATATGAGAACCTAAAAGCCATACTGATCGTTAAACTGTAAGATAGAGGAAAATGCTGCCTTGGTATTCAGATCTCCTACAGTGCTCATTCCTCATGACATCTTTATATGTAGGGAGGCTCAAGGGAAGTGCCTTTCCTAGCCCAGAGAAGGGCACCCTGGTTCACAGGGCACAAACAGTCAGCCCCAGAGCCAGGGCTGCAACTCAAGGCTATCCTATCAAAGCACGACATGTCCTATATCAACTAGTGTAGATTCATGCAGGGGCTGCCCTACACCTTCTCTCAGACCCAACAAGAGGAAACAGGTTCAGAAGAGAAGTTTTACAGCCAAAATGAGACAAAATAAGAATCCACCAGGGAGGGCTTGGAGACCCCAGCAGATGCACAGAAACAGATCCCCAGTACTGCTAACCTCCTGCCCAGAGTGGTTGGAAGTTATCACGACAAGGCAGAGAACTAGTGAGATGGCTTTTTATACAGCTCTGCAACCTCAGCTGTTTTGATGACCTTTGGCCAGAACAGAACACTGCCAGGGGTCTCTAAAACAGGGGGAACCATTTTCTCCTGGCAGAAGCTTAATCCAGAAGTGGCTGCTGAAATGAGAGCGAAGTCCCCCCTTGGTAAAAGGCTGACATCAGATCAGGACCTTGTTGAGAGGCTCTGCAGTGTAGACTTTACAGTTGGGTAGATGGATAGCAGCTGTTCTTATGACATCTCATTTGGCCCAGGTCGGGTCAGAGTCATTGTGGAGCTTTCAGAAAAAGACTTACCTGGGCTTCATCTTCTGAGATTCTAAATTTATTCATAAATCTGAATGGGGCACCTGAGTGGCTCAGTAGGTTAAGTGTCTGTCTTTGGCTGAGGTCATGATCCCAGAGTCCCAGAATGGAGCCCCGCATCAGGCTCCCTGCTCAGTGGGGAGCTTGTTTCTCCCTCTGCCCCTCCCCCTGTTCATGCTGTCTCTCTCTCTCTCACTGTCTCTGTCTCCCTCTCAAATAAATGAATAAAACTTTAAAAAAAGTTTTGATCTATTATGGAATCTTCAAGTATTCAAAAAATAATCCATGTACCTACTGCCATAATGTAACAGATTTTATGTACTTTGACATATTTGTTCTGGATATTTTTGTTCAGAAATAAAATTACAAATAAACCTATAAGTAAAGCAATAGGCTTTGCTATCTGAATACCCCATCTTACTCTCTGCCTTCCCTTCCAAGAAGGGATCATTCCAATGATGCCAGTATTCATCCTTCCCATGCATGGGTTCTATTTTTCTACAAATGGGCATGCTGGTTTAAAAAGTTTGCATGAATAATGTCCTAGTGCATGTATCCTTTTGCACCTTGTATTTTTCACTCAACATTATGACTTCAAGGTGTACCAGCATTGATCCATTTTTCTCTATTTCATTTACCTTAACTGCTCTTGACAGAGTGCCAGTCCCCTGGACCTGGACCAGTGGCTGAGGTCTGAGTGATTTGCCCCATTACTCTGGAGTCTTTCTCCTGGGGCTTGGATCATGCACTTACAGACTCTGGGGCTGACTGTTTGTGCCCTGTGAACCATGGCACTTACAGACTCATGGGTTCCAGAGTTCCACTAGAGTTGGCCCTCACCCAGGGTTGCAATTGCCATGGCATCCATACTGTTCACCCATGAAAGCATGTCAGGAGAGCAGCCCACCTTGCAACCATCACAGCAGTGTGGATCCTCTTACAGGGCAATTAGAAAATTCTAGGCCTCGGGTGCCTGGGTGGCTCCATTGGTTAAGCCTCCCATTCTTGATTTTGGCTCAGGTTGTGATCTCAGGGAGATGAGATCAAGCCCCGTGTCAGGCTCTACACTCAATGCAGGGTCTGCTTGGGAGTCTCTCTCTCCTTCTCCCTCTGCCCCTCCCCCCACTCATGCTCTCTAAATAAATAAATAAATAAATAAATAAATAAATAAATAAACAAATAAAATCTTTAAAAAAAAAAAGAGTGATTTTAAGCCAGAGCTTTCAGGGGCCCTCTTGTCTCCTTTCTATAAACTTGAGAAAGGAAGGATCACCTACATCAGCAGGAGCAAAGGTACTGCCAGGACATGGCTCTCATTTTGTGTAGCTATGGAATTTTCATTCTGTCTTTTCATTTTTCTGCAAAGTAAGGATCAGATACAGTGAGACTGAGTGCCTGTTTACTCCAGCAACCTTTCAGAATGGACAAAGACTGATCTAAGCAAACCTCTGAGTTTGTAAATTACCTGCAAACTTAAACATCAGTTGCATGGGACTCAAAGTTTTCTAGTTTAGGTGACTTAATGTTTGGGTTTCCCATTTCTGCATCCCATGCCCCCTTGTAAACCTCTGAATGTCTTAAGGCAGGATTCTCACTGCTTTGCTCTTCCGTCTCAATTAAATTGAGGCATATGCTTATTGAATGCTTGCTCTTTCTCATGTTTATTGAACACAGAGCACAAAGCTTGGCATATATATGGGGGGAGCATGGCAGGAACTGTAAATGTTAATACAAATCAAGCCTCTCTCTGCCTCCACCCAGGAGCCCCTGCACCTTGAATCCATGCCTCCCTGATACAAAGCAGATTCTGATGCATAATAATAGTCCTATAGAGTTAAGGGCAGATACACAGGGACTCTGGAGGAACATGATTTAGGGGATCTGGAGAGCTTCTTGGAGAAAATGGGCTTAATCTGGGTACAGCCCAACTTAACCCATAGAGTTTAAACCTATTCACTTCTTGCGGCAGACTTACTCATTGCAACCCTGTGCAAAATGGTCTTTAGTATTTACTGGGGGGCCCTCAAAGAGTGTGCCTATTGCTTAGAACATAGTTAAGGGCACAGAGTCTTCATTAGCACTTTCTAGAAAGCCATATCAGCTGCTGTTATGAGCAGGGAAGAAGGCAAATGAAAAAGTAACCAGGCCAAGATGTAAAGCCAGGTGTAAAGACCCTCTATTCACCATTTATAAAGATTGATGACTGATTGATTGATTGATTGATTGATTTAGAGTGAGCATCCAGGGAGGGGCAGAAGGAGAGGGAGAGAGAATCTCAAGCAGACTCTCCACTGAGCATGCAGCTTGATGTGGGGCTCCATCTCAGGGCCCTGAGATCATGACCTGAGCCAATATCAAGAGTCAGATGCTCAACGGACTGAGCCACCCAGGTGCCCCTCTATTCACCATTTATAATGTGGACAAAGGCTGAGTGTGCTCCATGTGAGGAAGGCAGCAGTGACAGAACACAGAGAAGCAGGACCCAGCCTGAGCCTTGTAGGCCAAAGAACAGCCCAGACCACCTGGTTGACCACATGACCCAGATGAAGGGAGGCAGTCCCATAACACACTGTAGATAATATCCCTAATCCCTCTGAGTTCAGCTTGTGGCAGGATCATGGATGAAACTCGCTCCAGAGCTAGGGGAAGATATTTTCTCCTTTTCCAAAGGAGAACCCCACAAAACTGGAGGAGATTTGGGAGCTCCTTGAAATCTGATTAATAATTATATTTTACCTGTGCTTTCGTCAACATGGACTCATTAAGTTCACAAAAAAACTCTGGGATTTAAGCCATTACAGTTACTATCACTATTTTTTTTATAGAAACTGTTCACAGAGACATTAGAGTCAGTTCTCTGATAAGCCAGGGATACAATTCCCATCTTCTGATTACAAATCCGGTGGGATTCCCACTGTGCCATACTGTCTGTCTCACATATATTACGCAAGATACAAACACTGACAGCAATGATGTCAGAGGAATCAGCTCAGGGATTTGACAAGCATTTCTCTTTAGTTTGTAAAAGAGCACTTCCGACAACCATGCAAGAGGGTGAGGAAGAAGGCACATTTGAAAGAGAATGCCTCCATGCTTAGAGAACAATACCACATTTAGCTGCATTTTTCTCAAGCAACAGAGGAGTTATAAAGAAATCATGTGACAATGAGCAATCCAAGTGTGTGTGGAGAGATAGCTGGGTCTGGGGGTCTCAGAAGCAAGAATCTAAATTGCCTCCTATGGAATGGGTTGCGCTACCAAATCACTAGAGGTTGACCTCAATCTAAACCAAGTCACACCCTTCCCTCACCATCTCCTGACCCCTTTGCTTGTCATGCATTCTGATCATCCTTTGTCCCAACTGTTGATGCTGGCCAAAGTTCTGGCAAGCCCCATGTCCCTAACGGAAGCTTGCAATTTCTGTGTGATGTATCCTTTGGGGGCATTTCTGGCTAAATTAAATCTTTGAATGCTATCTGTTGCTGTCTTAAAATATTTTTCTAAACCAAAAATAATTTTATTTTTACTCCTAATAAGGTAGCCATCCTCTTGACTTCAGGAAATAGAAAATGGTATCATTTGCATTTGGGCTGCTTTGATGTTATAAAGTTGATCCAAAAGTCCTCAGGTACCTTGCAAATGGAAGAATGAAAGCACAAAGGGAGTCCCAGGTTCCCCTGCCCATCTTCTGCCTTCTGCACCTTCTTCTACTCCTTGCTCAAGTTTGTAGCATAATGAGCAGCTAAGTAAGCATCTTGTCCTTGGATCATCTGTGGCCCTATTAGTCCCTACCCCCACCTGTCTTCATCCTCTCATAGGAGGAAGAGGTGGAGGAGGAGACTGGACACTATGCTCATTCTTCCCCATGAATTGGAGAGGGTTCCTCTGACAACTTTGCATTTCCCATTCCTGGAATGAAATCGTTGAAAATATTCTATGGGGGGGGGGCGTAGTGAGGGCAGATAGTGGCATGGTATGAACCAGAACTCCGGCTCTGGGGACAGCTGCCTGGGACTGTAAGTCATAATATCAGGCACTCTGTACAGACAAAATCCCCTCCATGGTGCTCCCCCAGGGCAGTCACACTAGGAAATACTGCCATCTGGTGGGAATCTTGCAGCTTTTCTCCTTTTCCTGGCTTCATGCCAAGGAATGGGGCTCATCTCCAAAATGGCCAAAAGGCTGGCCCTAGAGTTCCAAGGTCTTCTAGATCTAGCAAGGCTTGCTGTCATTAAAACCTGTAGCTCCTTAGGGCATGAGAACCCAGGGCTATTGCCTCAGGTTCTGTGTTTGGCAATCAAGCCTCTCTCATACCAGCTCTTCCCTTATACCATAATGTATCCCACCCCTGTGTCTTCCCCAAGGCTGAGCCTTTGCTGGGATGCTCTCTCTTCCGTGGGCATAGATCCCTCAGGACCAGCTCATTGTCTTACTGTGTCACGGCCTCCATTCTTGTTATCCTTCAGCTTGACTTCCCTAGTCTTTACACATCTGATAACTCATTTTATATTCCCATGCCCTCTCCATTCACATTTCCCTGCATTTAGATGATGCTCAATACATGGCTGTTGATTGATGTCCAGCTTCTATCTTTCCAGTTATAATAAGCACATTTCTTGAATTCTTGAATTGGGAATCTGGTTGCACCCAATCCTTAGAAGCAGAGGAGAAACCAGAGACCCCTTCAATTCCATTTTTACAGATGAGACTGTAAAGCAGAAGATTCTGATTCTGTTTGTGGACCGATGTAAGTTGACCACTATGGATGCAGAGGTCTTAGGCATTCATTTCTATAGATCATTCCAGGTGGATGGGTATGGGGCAAAGTGAGGAATATTAAAATGTGATGACCCTAGGGGATACCCAGCTGTGTGGTACGATGGGAAGATTTTGAGTCCTGACCCTGTTTATTGAACACTTATTATTAACACTTATTATCACTGAATCTTTGTTCCCTCATCTATAAAATGGAATTAATAATTCAAGATACACTTGACCAGCAACAATTTCTTGACCCCAACACCTATCTCCAGTCATATATTAAAAACTCAATAAATATTTGTTGAAAGAAAAAAAAATACCTAGCTTAGTGTTGTTGTGGAGGATAAAATGAGAAAACACACAAGCAGTGTAGAAACTGAAATGCTATACAGAGTAGGGACTGCAGTGGGGATGGATGGGACTCTCAGCATCCACTTCTTCCTCCTCCTTTTCCTCCATAGCAAGGGTCCCCATATAACTGTTCTCGGTTTCTCTCTGTCTGCCTGTCTGTCTGTTTGTCTGCCTCTCTCTGTCCTCCATCATGGGCTTCTACTTGGATGATTAACTATGTGAGGCATGAAGGACCCAGAGATACCATGAATGACACTCAGAACCTAGTCCCTCTTCTTCAGTCTCAACCCCAGCAAGTTTGTATTCTGGGAAGCAGGTCACAGTAAATCCAGCCCCTGCAACAGTAAAATGCATGATGACTGCTCCTTGTTTTTTTCCTTTTGTAAGTAGGTTGCTGCTGCCAGAACCTCTCAAAGCCCTACTTCTGATGCTTCCTTGGGCCAATGCCACACGGCTTCTCTAGCACTTTTTCTCTCTCTGCTCCAGTGAGCAGCCCAGAGCAACTCAGAGCAGGCTGATTTGCAAGGCTGCTGTTGTGTGAGGAGCACAGGGGCAATGGTGGGACAAGCAAAGCTGCCTGGGAGCTGAGTCCAGGGGACAGATGCAGGCAACCTGGGTCTGGCCCCAGAGAGACCCCAGCTATCACTCAAGTGTACCTCTCTGGTGTTCAATTTCCTCAACTATAAAATGAAAGGCTTGGATTTGAAGATTTCTAAGCCCTTGCCCAGCCCTATAGTATCAGGAGAGACTTGGCGAGCACCAGCAGGCTGATACTTGTCCCCCGATAACCTTCACTTTCCAAGAGGGAGAGTGAGTATCTGCCCCCTAAGCTCCTTACAGGGAACATGGAGCACTGCGGATCAAGAGCTTACCACGTGTCAGGCATTGCAGTAACTGCTTTATCTACATTTAATTTGAGCCTTCTAACAAGCATATTAAGCCAGTATTATGATCATCCTTGTTTGAATTAAAGAGACTGAGATTCTGTTCTTTAACATGGTTAGCTTAGTTAGGAGGAGAATTATTTTTAAATGCAAGACATTCTGACTCTGAAGCCCTGCTGATAGCAGGCTGACAGGTTGCCAGGGAGCTCCCTATAAAAATGGAATAGTGCCTGTATTACTCAGGATTCTCCAGGGGAAGAGAACCAATAGGATACTTACAGATATAGACAGGAGGAGATTTGTTATAGGAATTGGCTCACATAGTAAAGGACGCTGAAAAGTCCCAGGATCTGCCATTTGCAAACTGGTAGAGCAGTAAAGCCAGTGGTATCAATCGGTCTGAGTCCCAAGAATTGGGAGGGTGGTGGTGGGGAGGCTGAAGAAATAAGTCCCAGTCTGAGTCCAAACACGCAAGAACAGAGCAAGAACATCCTAGGGAAGGTAAAGATAGATGTCTCAGTTCAAGCAGAGAGAATGAATTCACCCTTCCTCCACCTCTGTGTTCTGTTGGGGCCTTCAGTGGATTGGATGATGCCCACCACACTGGTAAGGGTGATCTTCTCTACTCAGTCTACTGATTCAAAGGCTAATCTCTTCTAGAGACACCTCCACAAGCACACCCAGAAACCATGTTTTATGAGATGTACGACCATCTCTTAGCCCCTCTAGGCTAAAAGATGGTCAAATTTTACAACTCTGATAAAATCTATCAGAATTTATCGGTCTGATAGATATGTGTTGACACATAAAATTCATCATCACAGGACCCTGTAGACATGGCGGCATGTTTGGTTTATCACATACAAATAAACATCATAATTATACTCACGTTATTCCATCCAGTTTTCAGTCATTTCATTTATCCTGTATTGTCTCATTTCATATTCACAAGAAACCCTGGGGAATGTGGGATTACCCCTGCTGAGAAATGGGGTGGGGGGGAAGAGGCTGCAGAAAGCTGACTTGCTGACAGTCACTCAGCTGGTAAAGGAGGGAGCCACTAGCTAGTGCCCTGGTGGTCTGACTTCAAGTCAGGCTTCCTGCTGCTAGGCCAATTTGGAAAAGATGGAGTACTAAGTACCCTTTGCCCACCCTGTCCCCAGTTCCCCAGTTCACAGCCAGGATAATGGAGACATAGAGTCTGCATCTTGACTATTTCAGAATAAAGACAGCGTGTACCAGCACAGAAGCCAACCTCTCCCTGCTTCTAACCCAGAGTCAAACTCCTTCCCCCGGCTCATGAGGTCCTGCCAAATCCACTCCCAACTCCTGTCTCCTACCTACTCTGGCCTTCTGCTTGGACCTGTATCTGAGAGGCAGCCTCTGCTCAGGGTCAAAGAGCTTTGAGCCTCTTTGGTAGAAAGAAATGCAGCTCCATCACTTAAAGCCAGAAGTCCTTGGGGTAACTCACAAGGGGCAGATTTGTGTGGTGAGCTCCATATTTAGGGAAGTGGGACCTGAAGGCCTGCTTCACCACTCTCTACCAGTCCTGACTTCTCTAAAGCTTCAGCCTCCTGATGTCTGGCCTGGACATAACAGTATTCACCTTAAGGGGCTATTTTAAGGATTAAATAAAATAATGTAGGTGTATTGTGATCCTTAACTACCTTATGGAGGTTGTTTAAGTAAAATAAATATATGTGAAAATGGAAGGCACATGACAGAAAGATAGAATATTCAAGAAGTGTTCATTCCTTTCTTGTCCACCCACCCCTTGGTTTAGCCACATTACAATTCCTAGATGGTAGAGGTGGGCTTCTTCCTTTGTGTTCCCAGGACTGGTCACAGTCTGCTGTACAGAGCAAAATCTCCATAAATGTTAGATGAAACAGACACAATAAAAGAAAGCAAAAGAGAAAGGAAGAAAGAAGAAAGAAAGAAAGGAAAGAAAGAAAGAAAGAAAGAAGAAAGAGAAGAAAGAAAAAGAGAAAGAAAGAAAGAAAGAGAAGAAAGAAAGAAAGAGAAGAAAGAAAGAAAGAAAGAAAGAAAGAAAGAAAGAAAGGAAGAAAAAGAGAAAGAAAGGAAGAAAGAAAGAAGAAAGAAAGAAAAGAAAAAAGAAAAGTTAAGTTTACATTTTTTAAAGATTTATTTATTTATTTCAGAGAGAGAGAGAAAGAGAGAGTGCATGAGGATTTGGGGAGAGGGGCAAAGGGAGAGGGAGAATCAAATCCCAAGCAGGCTCCCCGCTGAGCATGGAACCCAAGGACTCAGGGCTCCATCTCAGGACTCTGAGATCATGACCTGAGCTGAAATCCAGAGTCGGTCTTTTAACCAACCGAGCCACCCAGGCGCTACAAGGCTTGCAATTTTTAAATGAATTTATCAGTCTGATAGATAAAAAAGGGGTCATTTGTCAAACAATAACATTATCATTACAATCTATTATTAACACTATATTAAAAGAATAACTATGCATTGTACAAATGCACTACAAAAATACAAATCCTTTGTTCCAGCTGCTCTAAGGATCTGGATTAGGAGGGATCAGACCTCTCATCCCATTGGCTCTGTTATCTGGGTTTCAACTTCAGTCCCTGGCCTCTTGCCATCAGTCTTTCTGTCTCCTATAAGACCTACCTTGGCCACTGCTGTCCCTGTGCTCCCGAGACAAGACCAGAGGACAGGAGAAGGCTGCTAGAAAAATCATACTGCAGATCAGTGCTCAGAAGATACAGCCTCTGCCTTGTCTCCTCACACTTGTCACAATCAGCTGGAGGGGCCCGAGGCCAACCACCAAGACAGCTGCTTCTTGGGAACTGTCACTCCACACTTTTTTCCATCTGAGTCTCTTTCCTTTCGGAGCTCCTCCCTAGAGGCACATAGATTCAAAGCTGTAATTACAAAGCAGTAACAAAGATTAGAAAAATACTTGAGAGTTTATGGAGAATTTCATGGAGACGCCTTGATTTTGTCCGTACCACATCTCCCTAAGTTAAGTACACCAGGGTTATAAGAAGGCTCCCTCAACTTCACTTTGGGGTCAGCGATCTGAAGCTCAGAGAGATTGAAGAATGTGTGTTCAAGTGACAGAGATGGGACCTCAGCCCAGACCGTTTTCCTCTAAATTTAAAGTCACATGATTTCCATAATAGCAATGAGGATTCATCAAATTTCCATAGTTTCTTCATTTGAAAGACCTCAGAGATTTCAATTCTTAAATATATATGTATTTTTTATCTTCCTACCATCCCTGGTCACTGGAGAAGGTGGTATGTCCACATTTTATAAACAAAGAAAACTAAGGCAAGAATTAGAATCTGACCAATCTAAGACTCATGCAAATATACAGACAACTCATTAAAAAGATCTTGTTGGCATTTGCTTTGCCCACCTTCCAGCTACCATGGCATCTCTCTCTAATGGGTTTTATGGGAGGATTTACAGTGCACCATGCCCGTTTTCTCACCCATGACCTTTGAGTTTGAGTACCTAAAATCCAGCTTCAAGGGGTGATTTGTTGCCCGAACTTCCAGGGAAGTGTAGGGGAGGAAAAGTTTTCCTTGACCCTCTTTGCATCCCTGGCTGGGTCTGAAAATTAAACTGACAAAGACAGATGCACAGGAGAAAAGCATATACATTTCACTGGATTTATACATATACCTGGAAGTCCTCACAAAATAATGAAATCCTGAAGAAATTACCAGAGCGGGAAGCTTTTAGTCAAAGAAACAATAGATTTGTGAAGAATTGCAAGACAGAAGGGTTTGCGCTGGGGTAGCAAACGTGAAGAAGCAACAGGAAAGACAAGGATTAGTTTAATGAGGTTTGTTTCTATGGATTTCTTGGCCCCAAATTCCATCTCCATGATAAGAAATGTCTTCCATCCTCCTGGTGCAGGGAGGGCACCTTTCACATAGGCAATTAATGCCCTGTTTCAGGGAAGGGCGGGGTGGGGGAGGTGAGGGTGGACGTCCTGCCTCTGCCTTTTCTCAGGCTCTTTCAGTTTAAGGCATTCAATATGCCAGGGTGCCACCTTTTGGGGTAGTGTGTCCTGAACCCCATCAGAAGCAAATCAAGAACCACACATTTGAAAGACTCCACCTTCTCAGCCACTATTTAAACAGGTACAAAGCAGAAAACCATGAAACAACTTGAAGAAGCATAGAAAGATGAACTTTATATAACCCTCCAGTGATTTCCTCTATATGAAAAACCTCTGTCAATGCCTCAGCTATTATCATTCCTCCTCCTATTACTGCTGCTACCATCTACAGAAGGGCAGGAACTCTACTATTACTAAGCATTTTGCTTATATCTCATGGATCCTCACAACAAACTCAACAGTTAGGGATTTTTATCACCATTTCACAGATAAGGAAACAGACACTGATAGAGGTTAAATAGCCGGCCCAGGCTCACACCTCAGAAGTGGCAGGCGGCAGCATTCATTCACATGATCCATGTGACGCTGGGTCAAACTGCTGGGTGACTCTCTGAGGAGTGTTCTCTGGGGCTGTCATTTCAGTTCAATTATGCCCAAATCTAACAATATTTTCAGGAATGATTTATGATCCACTTGTGTGCACAGCACCTCTTCTGGTAACAGGAGGCAAATAAAGGTGTTTATGCCATGAAACTGAGCAATTTTTGGAGGTAAAAATGTTTAGAAAGAAGACAAACCTCTAATACTGTGGAAAGAGTGTCTCCACTGGAGCCAGATGGGCCCAGGTTAAGGCCTGATTCATCCATTTATTGGCAACATGGTCTCTACTCTTTAGCCTCAGTTTGCTCATCCATAAAATGGGACTAATACTATCTCTCCTTTGAGGTTGCTATGAGGACAAGATAAATTGTTTAAGGACCTAGCACATTATGTGGCCAGAGCACCCAACCATTCCTGCCAGAAATTTTACTGAGGGCCTGGGAGCTGGAAATACAGTGATGGACTGAGTGAAAATGGTTCTTGCTCTCACTGAGTTCACTATTTAGCGTGAGATAAATAGTTGTTTATATTATAGTGGCTCACCAAGTAACACAGCATTGGAACACATAACTAGAGGACAGAGGGCTGTTCTTCACCTAACAACCACAAGGAACAGCTCTCTCATATAAGCTCAACTGGCCAACCAGAGTCCTAGCAAATGAATTTATGAGTAGTTTAGGAAATAAGCCACTCCATTAGGAGTTAGACTAAAAGCCCAGGTATCTTGGTCTCTCTGAGCAGACATTCCTTTATTTGATAAAAGGAGTAATGCAGATGAATTCTGTGAGATGAGACAGTCATATCAGTAAAAATAGCATCAAAGCTGGTACAAAATGGAAACATCTGGTTCTGGCAAAGGAGCTAAAGGAAACATGGTGCAGAAGCAAGTGACCTAGGCTTAAATAGGAGAGCTGGACTCGGGACCCAGACCAGGGCCTAAATGGCTGTGTGATTAGGAGAGGCCCCTGAGCCCCTCTGGGTCTGTTCCCTAGCTGAGTTCCCATCCACCTCTGCCATTCAATGGTTCAATAAATACAAAATAGAAAAATAATTAAGTAAGGTTAGTTTCCATAGCAATGAGACTAGCTCCAGTGAGCAATTTGGGCATCTAGTAAAATTAGAGACTAGATCATACCTTGACATCATTTCAGAAGGTGGATTTTGTAAACACGGCCCATCACCAGGGGATTCCCGCCTTACTCCACAGTAGTAGACAATGTTGGCTTTCAGTTACTGACTGGGGCAGTGATTGCCATTTCCAAGTATTTTTGGCTCTCTTCCTTCTGGGCAGAATTGTTATTTCTGGGCCAGCTGTGGGTTGCTGCAGTCATGTGACTTGTTCTGGCCAATGAGTGGGGAGTGAGCGACCGGCATCACGTTTCCAGGTAAGAGCAGTTAACTGTGGATACAAGACTCCTCAGAGCTCACATTCCCTCCAGCATGGTGACCCACAGTGTTCAAGACGGGGGCTGTTTTTCACCCTGGCTCCCTGAGTGACTAGAATAAACAAAGCTCCCTGCTATCCTGTGGTGGATACATAATAAGGAAAAAAAAACAAACCTTTGTGTTTTACGCCTTTGAGATTTGGGGCTATTTTGTTACTGCAGCATAATCTAACCTATTCTTACTGATGCATTACTTCATATAAATGTTTTGCTGATTTAATAGCTTCATGCAATATACACTAGAAACGTGTACTAAAGTCTTTTCCATTTAACTATGACTTCCTTCCACCTGATTTGACACCTGTGCATTGCCACTACAAGGGACACCATCCACCACACTCCTGCAAGGGCCATTCACGTGGAGTGCAATGTGACAAGCAGTTCTGGACTTGTAACAGTATAGGAGAAATAAACTCATCCCACTGACTGTTTTTACTTCATTGATTTTCAGGTTAATGGAAATAATCTTTTTCACTTGCAAAGTATTTTGTAGTTTTAAAAAGCTCTTGCATTCGGGCGCCTGGGTGGCTCAGTCGTTAAGCGTCTGCCTTCGGCTCAGGTCATGATCCTGGGGTCCTGGGATCGAGTCCCACATCGGGCTCCCTGCTCAGCAGGAAGCCTGCCTCTCCCTCTCCCACTCCCCCTGCTTGTGTTCCTGCTCTAGCTATCTCTCTCTCTGTCAAATAAATAAATAAAATCTTAAAAAAAAAAAAAGCTCTTGCATTCAAAATGTGTCATTTATGAAACAGTCACAACCCTATAAGGCAGATACTATTAGCCCCATTTTATAACCAAGGGACTTGAAATATAGCTTAAGAGACTGCATGAGGTTGCTAGTTAATAAGTGGCAACACTGGGACTTGAACTCTTGTCTCCTAACTCCATGTGTGGGACTAACTCAACTGCCACCTTTCCTTCAGCATCTTTACTCTGAACAGAAGTCTCTTTTTGTTTCCATCTATTCTAATTAGGTTTCCCTTAAGTGGGGGAATACTATACCGATCGGTTCCTCATCATTATTAGTTTTTTGCAACCTGGTTGTTCAAAAGAAAGTGTGGGTGGCAGAAACCTTCTACCATGCGTCCTTGGGGTGGTGGAGTCACTCTGGCTGTGGAACTAGAAGAAAATGCCATCACTAGGCCTGATACACTGGAGGCTGGCCCTCTGGTCCTCCAGAACCCCTGCACCCTGCCTTGGTTGTCAGTCCTGGCCCTGATCTTGGAGAGGATGACAGTCTGTGCGACTCATAATCTCACACTCTGGACTTGGCAAAATAACTTGCCCCTGAAGTGTGGGGACAGGGAGCACAGCAGGGCAGAAGCCTGCGGTACTGCCCAACTACTCCCCCAGAGAGTCTGAGCTAGTCTCCTCCTCTCACACTGCCATCTCCCTTTTCTTTCCTTCTGTGTTTTCTCTTTTGGTAAAGTTTAGGTTTGGTCTATCAGCTTCCTTTCCTTAATTGGGTTTTATGTGAATGAAATCGCCCCATTTTCTGCATCACTGATACCAATGTCAGTCGGGCTGGGGCACAAGTACTCAAAGACCCAGGCAGGAAAGCCCCACCATCAGGGGTCTTCAGAGGTGACTGACAGAGAATCCCTCTCCTTCCTCTCTCTGATTAATGCCCAGATGGTACAAAACTTCAGAAATCACCTGTGTGGTCCCTGAGTCTCCAAAGCTCTCCTGTGGATGTGTGTGGTGACACTCACACCAATCTCTGGAGGTGACGTGATATCAGAGGGCCTGTGTTGTCCTCACTGCCAACATAGAAAGACAAACCTACCTCTCTAGGATCTGCCCCTGGGACCCCAGCTCCCACAGAGTGTCCATCTTCCTCTCCCCTGAGGTCTGCTTGCCTGACTCCAATTTCTGTCCCAGCAGAGCGGATGTGGATGATTCTTTTCAAGAACTTTCTTCCACCAAGGAGGGTCTGATGCTGAGTTCTCATACTGGGAAGGAGTAAGCTTCCAGGCTGACCGCTAGGAGGCCCAGCTGCTTCACCCTCTCAAGGGCTCAGCTCAGGGCTGGAAAAAGCAGGTAGCAGAGGGAAGAAGAGAAGCTGCCTAGAGGAGGCAAAACACTCTCCCACTTCTCCTCTCCTTCCAACCCAAGGCTCCCAAAGCTGGGGTTAGGTCACAGGGTCCTTAGCAGATGTAGGCACAGAAAGGCTACAGGACCTTGTCACAGGGGAGTCTTGTAGTTTCAGACCTCCATTTCATAACTACCTGGCCAGCAAAATCATCCTATTGTGCATTTTCATCTTTTTCAGTGCTTTTTGCTTTTTCACAGAAGCAATTTCACATAGATGTGTAGGATTATTTGATCAGTGTCTTTCTCCCTCGTTAGACTCACTACATAAAATCAAAGACCATACAGTTTTCCCTAGCCTAGAAAAGACTAGGCACTTGATAAATATTTATTGAATGGATGAATTAATCTTCACTGCTGACATAGCAAGAGAGAATAAGCTTAAGCTATAGCAAGAAGGATTAGCTCAGCACTACTCCAGAGCCCACCACCTGGTTTTAAATCCTGGCTCTGCAACTTAATTCCTATGAGCCCTAGGCAAATATTGCTGTCTTGCCTCATTTTATAGTTCTCAATGGTGGTAACAGACTGCTACTATTGCTCCATATGGTTTTCCTGAGGATTAGATGAGATGATACATGCACTGTACTTCAGACAGTCTCTGGGCAATATAAATGCTCAGTAACTATTAGCTAACTACAGCTTGCTTGCAGATGGAGGGTAGCTGAAGGAGAAGTTTTGATTTTGCTCTTTGCAAGATACAGGAGGAAATGTGTAATATCTTATACTTACCCAAGGAGGTAGTTTTGATATTTAAGCAAAAAGGGTTGTTTAACTATAATTTTTCAACAAAGACACTGGCCATATCTAGAAGTAGTATCTCTATAACAACATGGTCCTGGTTATTATACCAGACAATGACATTGTTGAAGGAATCAGGATGTAAGCCATGGAAATCTTTGGCAGTAGATAACTGATCATAAGTGCCTAAGACCAAAAGAGACTAAGTGGGCATCCCAATAAAAGCCTATTTAAAAAAAACCCCCAAAACCCTCCAGATGTGATGTATAACAGCTTGATTAGGATCACAGAGCTCTTCCAAAGGAGAGTCCAGGTGAAGTACAGTGGTTAGAAGAGCACGGATTTTGGAACCCAAATGCCTAAGCTCACATCCCAGGTAACCCATTACTTGCTATGTATCTTGGTTACTTAACCTCTATGGGTTTCAGCTTCCTCATCTGTAAAATAGAAATGATAAAAGATACCAGTTTTCTAAAATCATTACAAGGATTGAATATATAATAGCATACATTAAGTACTGCATTTAATATTAGGTCTAATTAAAATGTTGTTGTTTTTTTAAAATCACTATTGTGTAACAAAAAACCTATTCATAGCCACTGGGCAAATGATCATCCATTTTTCCTAGAAGGGGAGGTAATCTGAAATAAAGGGCTACATAAAATCATAGAAAGTAGACAGTCTTCCGTCTGCTCAGCTTCCCTTGGCTCCATGTTTTACATATATCCTTTCTATAAACTATTTTTCTGCTTAAGTCAGACAAGATGCAGTTCCTATTGTTTATGATGAAGAGTTCCAGCTGATAATGCAAACTCCCCAGACCTACTAAGTGAGAATCTAGATTTTTGGAAGCACCCCAGGTGATTCTTATACCTACTGAAATTTGAGAGCCTTGGCTATTTTGGACTCTTAGATGCCTTCCAACTTTGATACTCTCTGATTCTATGGTTGTCTGGTTGTATGAACTCCTGGGCCCACTCCTTGTTGACAGATCCACTGGGCACAGTTTTCAGAGGCTGAAGCCATCTTTCTCCCTGTTCTCTCCACATCAGAAAGATGGCTTCAGCCCTCCTCCTTTCCCTACCCCCCACCCCACACCCATACATCACACTTATATCTGCCATAGGTGTGTAACCTGAGCCTGACCAGGGAACAGACACTTTTCTTAGTAAAAGTAACTTTGTTTTCCAGGATCCTCGACCATATTGCAGGGGGGAAAAAATCATGATATTCTATCTGTTCTTCATGGACAATTTTTCAGCAACTTTCCAGCAAAAGTTAAGAATGACGTTATGGAAAATGTAATGTTGTTCTCTCATTTAAAACAAAAGGCACCATCTTTCCATCTTTCCCAAAGGGGATAAGGGAAATAAATTATGTTCTACAACATCCAAGTTATTTCTCTAATGACCAATAGAATTTTTTAGCAAGATAGCAAAGATGTGTAACCCCTTGTGATGATAATGCATTGGCAGGCTTCCCTCAGGCTAAGGGGATCTGCTGAGGCCCAGCATGGCCAGGAAACCTTAGACATAGTGGTGGTGCCCTGGCCTGAGGGAGTCAGGCCACAGGACTAGCAGGAGCTGGGCAGAGCATGTAGGAAGGGCAGAACTGTGTTGGCCATTTTGGGAGGACATGAGCAGCTGTGCTGAAGTGGAGGTAAGCAGTGGGGAAGGAAAATGGTTCTTGGACAGAACAGCCAATAGGGACCTGGAAACATTCTGATGCCTCTTTCCTGGCTGAACCTCACTGCTGGCTTCCCTGCCCCAGATCTCCCACATGCCCTCCTCATCTGTCTCCTTAAAATATCACCTTTATCAGGTTAATTCCCCCTTCTTGAAAACCTACACAATGACCCTCATCTATGGTATAGAATGAGTCCCAAACTCCTGAATCAGCTGTTCAAACCTCACCACAGCCTGCCTCAACTTGTCTTCCCAAATTGGCTCCTACAATTCCCGCGAACCTTCTCAAATACTCACATACCTTCTGCTCAAGCAAAATGAACCCTACTCTCTTCTCAGTGCATTTCCCACATACTTACTTCCAGGCTTTTGCTGTCATGATTTCCCTTCCTGCTACTGAGCTCTGCTCTTCCCTGACCTGGCCTTTCCTTTCCAACTTTTCAAATCCTGTGTTTGCCTGAAGGTAGATCTTCATTGCTCTATCTCAACCACCTACCAACATGGATCTTTGCCGCTTCCTTAACAACTGCCTGGGTGGAAAGAGACACACAGTCTGGAGGCAGAGAGCATGGGTTCAAATCTAACTGTGCCAGTTATTAACTCTGTGATTTCTCTAAATTTTTTTGGCTCTACAACTTGGGAAGTTTTTCCTATGATTGTGGATAATGCACATAAAATCTCTGCCATGAAGCATGGCACACAGTAGGTGCACAGTAAGTAGTAGCTTGTAGTATCAGTAGCGCCTACTACCGTGAATTTCTAAATCTCCTCTGTGTAGAGGTTGACTCCCCAATTTGACTCTTGGTGCCTCTTGGTGTCTTCCCTTGGAGTACTCCCCTCTACCACGGTGGCCCACTTCCAAGTTCTTAGAATGGACTCAGAAGATATTTTCTGGGGTCTCTGGGTATTTTTGTTACAAGTTCATTGATTTTTCTTAAATAAAATAAAGTTGATGAAGCCGGAGACCAGCTTTGTACTCAACTGACAAGCCAGCTTCACAGAGCCTGGAGACAAATCCATATAACAATCTTAGGATAAAGTCAATGTGTGCTTCTGAGAAGGGAAGCCCTTGAGAGTTACAGTCTTGATCTGAGAACCAGGGCTTTCTCTGCAGAGCTGCCTGAGAACACCAGCAGCTTGCTAAGGAAACCACTTGGTTGTCAAAACACATCCCAGCTTCTCCTGTCAGAGGTGTCAGCCAACATCTTAAAGAATGGCAGAGCAAGCTCTTGGGAGTTCAACGCTGATAAATGATTTGTAAATGTCACGTAGACCCTAGGGGAGGATGCCAGTGTAGATGGAAGTCACCTCTATTTCAAAGCAATGGAAAATTGTGGAATTTCCAGCTTTCTTTTATAAGCTCATGTACTATATTTTTAAATTTATGAATAGTAAAAAATTACTATAAATCCACTTGTCCCTACTCACCACAATAATAAAATCTCCCCTTACACTAAGACCAATAATCTTACTACTCCCTTTACCCCCAGTTTAGAGAAATCACAGAGCTAATAACTGGCACAGCTAGATTTGAACCCATGCTCTCTGCCTCCAGACTGTGTGTCTCTTTCCACCCAGGCAGCTGTTAAGGACTGACCATGAAGCGGCAAAGATCCATGTTGGTAGGTGGTTGAGATAGAGCAATGAAGATCTACCTTCAGGCAAGCACAGGATTTGAAAAGTTGGAAAGGAAAGGCCAGGTCAGGGAAGAAGAAGCCAGGTATGCCTTCTCTCTTGTTGCTGTTGATTCAACCAATCAACCAACAAGTATTTATCATGCTCCACTGTGTGTCCAGAACTCTGTCAAGGGCCAAGGAAGATAACAGAAGAAAACGTGGCTTCTGTTCTCAAGGAACAATTTAAAATCTAGTTGTCCTGTCAAATCTGCATTACCCAAGATCTTTTGCTGGCCTTCATTCAGCAGTCAGCCAGGAAATATTTATTAGACATTACTCTGTGCCTGGGATACAGAGGTTGAATGAGCCAGACAAGGTCCTGGTTCTCATAGAGCTTACATTCCAGTAGGAGAAAGAGGCAGTGAGCAAGTAGACAAATATTATAAGTTAAGAAATGGTAAGTGTTATAAAATAAATTAGATAAAAGACAGGTAGATAGGGTTGGAGAGGCTGGAGGCAAGAGAAAGTCTTTCTGAAGAGGTGGCATGATTAATTTTTCAAAAAAGCTAAGACAGAAAAGAGATGCTTAGAAATCCTTTCCAGTAGGGGGCTATCTATAAACCCTGGAGAAACACAAAGGATACAAGAATGAACTCTAGGCCTCTTGGTCAAGGGCTCTACTTTATTCGTAGCATTAAGCACAGTTCCTGATACATAGAAGATGTTGAATGACAGTAGATGTCTAACATCTACTACATGACAGACAATGGACTGGGTACTGCCATACGCTCTTCATGCAATTCTCACAACCGCCATATGAGGAAGGTACTGCTATCCTTACATGACAGACACAAAGAGGTTTTCACAGAAAATAAGCTAGAGTGACAGTGCAAACCTCAGCAGTCCATTTCAAGACCAGCTGGTCTCCTGTGCTGTGAATAATGTAGGCATGAGCAAATGAATGATAGACCATCCACGTGATCTTTGAGCTCATTAATTTCTAGAAGGGATACAGGGGTGGAGGCTACATGCTTCAGGCTTTGGATTATTGGAATCCATATAGTAAATTGCACCTGGCACATAGCTACACCCAAATGTTCACACATTTTCCAATATCCAACCAAATAGCCACTTGTCTGAGATGAGAGGCAGTCTGAGAGAGGTTATTTTCTGAGGTTGGACAAATCAAACAGTAAAAGAAATGGCATTTCTTTCCTCCTGTGTAGCTCATCAGTTCACAAGAAATTTTTGTGAACTGGTGGATCAAAATTTTTTTTATCACTATAAACTAATTATAATATTGAAAAATAATGTGCAGTGACCTGCGAAGGACAGGAAAGAGCCCAGTCCTCAGATCTATGCTGGAAACAAAACTGAGATAAGGTGAGAGCCAGTCTCGCATTTAGGGCTTCACATACACTGCACCAGGACAACATTATTCCTGCTCTGCTGCACTGACAGTCCACCCATGGCCCCAGGTGTCCTACCTCTGTGCCTCTGCTCAAATGGAGGCTTCCTCATAGACCCGCTGCCATTTCCCCCACCTATGTACATCCCCACCATCCTTCACATCCATTCCAAACAGCTGATTCCTTTATCTGTTTTTGTCACTTGCGCACTTAGTTTGGGCCGCTTCATAGATCATGGGCAAATAAGTCCTTCTAATTCATCTTTTTATACCATATAGCTCTAGCCCGACATGGGCGATATTAGTGCTTAAAAAACATTGCTGAAATGAATTTGATGTTGCTCCCACTTGGAAGATGCAGGGCTTGTTCTAAGCTCCCTCCTGGAACTTTACATGGTAATAACAACAAAAACTGACCCTTGCTGAGGGCTTATTACCTAACAAACATCTATGTTGTTTAGCACATTTGATTATGACAACTCTAAAGAAGGTCATATTATTATTCCTAGTTTATTGTTGGAAAAGACTGCAAGCCATTTAGAAGGAGATCACTTGCATTTGGTCACATAGTTGATAAGTGGCAAAACTAGGATTCCAACTCATATCTACCTGCCTCCAAACCTCTCACTTAACCAAATGCTTGACTGCCTCCTTGCCTCCCCATACACTAGCCCTGTGGCTCCTCTTTATGCCTTCCTGATCCTCTTCCACCTGCAGCCCCTATATCCCAGCCCTCTGTTTTTCCACCTCCTGGGGTATAACATACACCCCCGCTGCTCTCTGGAGGACCTAAATTCTCTATTTCCCACGATTCTTTAATCCATTCTGCCATCCAGCATTCCACTGCCAGGCTCTGCCTCCCTCCACACAACCTTCTGCTTAAACTCCCATTTTTTCTAGGCTGTGAGATTGTAGTTAAATTGCATTTGACTTAACTAGTTCATACTGAAGTGTGAGTGACTGCTAGCCACCTAAAGATCAGTGGGAATTTGACACTTGATATGAGGATATCTCAAAGAACTGAGTCTGAATCTGTGAAAGGAAAATTGCAAAATGTCTTGAGCAATGGCAACATTTCCTAGTTACACACATAGCCAAGATGACTCCTTTGAACATCTATTATTTGGGTATCAGAAGGTCTGTACATACACATTTGCTTTAGAAAACTCTAATGAGTTCGTGGTCAGACCTCATTCATATATTTGTATCAAACAGTTCAACACTTTTCATCATGATCCCATCATGTTCCTTTTTCCAGGTTCGTCTCTGAAATTCAGTGTCCACACTATACATCTCCTCTGCTGCCCACAGCATAAGGGTGGTCTAGACCCAGCATCAGAAAGGGGTGATAACTAATTCACAGCAGAGACTTAATCCTCAGCTTTGCCCTCTTGGAGTTTTCCCAGAAAAGACCTAACAAACACTGCCTTGCTGGGGGTGGCATCAGAGCAACCCCTTCAAAGCTGCAGAACAAAGCCTCTGTGTGGCTCTAGGAAATTCCTTCCTCCACTCAGATTCAGGTCTGGTTTGGTGGCCTCCAGCTGTCAACATCTGGAATCCATTTCCTACTTGGAAAAGCCACCCAGACAGAACTGCCTATACCCATAATTGGGCCCAGTGATGTGGCCAAGGGAGCATGGGGATCCCCTGAGGGCTGGGAGGGGATTGGGTCAGTGCCAGATTATCCAGTAAGAAGAGTTAACCTGAGCTGAGGGCACCAGCTCAACAGGGGACATCAAAAAATTTTTAAAATAACACTTGGAGGGGCGCCTGGGTGGCTCAGTTGTTAGCATCTGCCTTCGGCTCAGGTCATGATCCCAGGGTCCTGGGATCAAGCCCCGCATCGGGCTCCCTGCTCGGCGGGAAGCCTGCTTTTCCCTCTCCCACTCCCCCTGCTTGTGTTCCCTCTCTCACTGCCTCTCTGTCAAATAAATAAATAAAATCTTTTAAAAAAATAAAATAAAAAAACACTTGGTATTTCAGTGAAAGCATCAAGGAAAATACTAGAACTTTGAGGAACTTTTTTAAATTTATGTTTTGCTTAGTACTGTTTTTATTTTGAATTACATATGAGGGAGCACCATATTATTTTCAGTGCTTAAGACTTCTAAAGATTTTACTCAGTCCTGGGCCAAGGATTAGACAACTATATTGTATTGGACTGGGGTTGAGGACATGGGTTAAATGCCACACAGAGCACCCCAATATCTTATGTATGCCTAAATTCCAACAGCTAGCACAGCACAGCTCAGAAAATGTGTGATGGCTTCATTGCATTTGGCCCTACAGACACTATTGCTACCGTTATGACAGTCAACCAACCTGGCGGTCCAAGGTTTCCCATGAAAATGACAGTGGAGATTGATGGGAAAAGAGACCTTCACCATTCCTCCCACCTCCCACTTCCACTTGGGTAACCCCTTAATTCATCTTCCAACACAGAAAGCTTTGGGAGTAAGGGAGATGGAGTGTTGGAAATAATAAGATTTCATTGATCAACAACAGGTATACATTGGTTGTCCTGCCTGTCCTTGGCAGATCTGATGTATAGTCACTCTCACCAACATGTTTTTACCCATGGTGGCAACGTTTCTGGTCTTCCACCTCTGTCCCTCAGTCCATCCTCTCTTCTATTCCCACCGTATGGCTCTTCCCTAGCTCCGAAACACTCCCTTGGATCCTCATCCAGAGAGTGTTCCATCCTTCCATTTCTAGGAGCTCCAGCTCACATTGAATGTCTTCATGTACCTGGACTACACACATGGTGAGTTAAAGCAGAGCAATGACAACTGAAAATGCGGGCTATTCTCCCACAGCTTCCTAGATGTCAAAAAATGTATCAGTAACTGCTCTACAACATTTAGTGTGGGAGGCCCAGAGTGACTACATTTTATTGCATTGAAAAACAGCTTGCCAAGGGCTTAATCCAGCTCCCTAACCATAGCAGGTGCCTCATCAACACATTACATATGGATATTACGATGAAGCTTATTTATAGGTGCAGTGTCCTGGGGGCCTGGAACCTACTTCTAGGGTATATGCAAGATGTCTGAAGAGGAGTCAATTCAGTCCAGAAAGCCATATTATTGAGTATCCCCTGTATTCCAGGCTAATTCTAGGCACTGAAATGAATCAGAAGATGGCGGTCAATTCCTGTTCTGAAGGAAGGGTTTGAGCCTGGGTGGAAGAGAGGTAGGTAAACAAGTGCTGAGGTTGGGGCAAATGTATTTACAATAGGGACACCAAAGAAGGGAAATGGCTGTGGGATGGAGGAACTGAAGATGGCTTCTTTAAGGAGAAGGTATTGGAGCTGTTCATTGAAGTAGGAAGAGAATTTCAACAGATAAAAGTAAGAGTCAGGTATGCCAACCAAGAGGATGACTGATGGGAAGGCACACTGGTGGGTATCAGCTGGGGGCATGACTTTATCCAGTCTGACTACAAAGTGTGAGTGTCTTTGGAGGTACGTGATGTAGAGAAAGAAAAGGCTGGGAAGGAAGATCTAGCATCATATTATGGAGGACTTCCAAGTCAGGCTAAAGGGACTGGTTAGCAGTCCTGAAATGTCTTGATCATATGTGTTGTCCTCCAGAGAGATTAATTTGAAAGTCACAAGTAGGTGGACTGGAGGCAGACATGAAAGGCAACAAGAAAGACCATGGGAGACTACTCTGGTCATTCCAGACTCCATTTTAAAATTGGTGTCCAAATGACATGGAATTTATAGGTGACTTTACTACAACCAAAGAAGAACAAAAAAATAACAAGAATATAATAATAACATGTACACTATAGAGTACAGTAGAGGAACAGAAGCATAAACAACTGTCGGTTGTCCAACCTAGATATTCTGTGAGAAATACAGTTGACCCTTGAACAACATGGAGATTAGGAGCACCAAACTCCCATGCAGGCGAAAATCTGCCTATCACTTCTGACTCCCTCAAAACTTAACTACTAATAGCCTACTGTTGACCAGAAGTCTTACCAATAACATAACAGTCAATTAGTACATATTTTGTGTATGTATTTTATATGCTGTATTCTTACAATAAAGTAAGTTAGAGAAAATGAAATGTTATTAAGAAAATCATAAGGATGAGAAAATACATTTATAGTACTGCAATGTGTTTATATAAAAAAAATCTGTGTATAAACCAACCCTCACAGTTCAAACCCATGTTGTTCAGGGTCAACTGCAATTCCTTGCAATTCGATGCCTTGGCCACATAAGCACAAGGAACTGTGCTTGGGACCACTTGCTTCAATTTCCCAAGTGGCATCCATTTTAAAAATGCAGATTATTGCAGTAATAGAAAGTTTAATCAGCTGGGGAAGAAAGCAAGCATGTTTCCTATGACTGGCATGGATTACTAAGAGGTACCCACACATTCAGGTCTTAGTGATCTCAGTTGTTTATAATACATGCCAAAGGGACAGATGTTTGCACTCCTTGGAGTAAAGCTGCTGTATAAATCTTCAGTTTTGTTATTATAGTAATCTGTAAAATTACAATAAATATTACATTACAATGGTGTCACGTTATAGGCACTCAGAAGTTCCAAAAGAGCAGGACTTGCATTGGAACACAATTTATACACCACCAAAAAACGAAGCCAAAGACTCTTAAAAGTAGTCTTCAGATGTTTCAGAAGACCAATCACTATAAAACTGAAAACAAGAAAAAAAAGGGGGGGGCGGGCAAAGCTCATTCTTTCTATGTAAAAGTGAACGTTTGGCAGATTATTATTGATCTCTCACTATATTGGAGTGCATGGCGTGTTGTACGGAAAGGCCATGCGCAAGGAGCTGAGAGCCATGGCCAGACACAGGATGTCATGTGCTATGAGCAGGCCAGCTTGCAACCTGACAGAGAAGACTGGGCACAAGGGATAGAGTTACATGTGACATGACAGGGCTGCAGGACTTGGCAGGAGGATGGGGATGACTTATACTAACAAGCACTAAATCTATGTCCTTTCCCTCATACTGCTTCTGAAGATCACTTCTTCTAGAAATTCTGGCTCAAATAACTCCACTTCGATCAATCCCCCAAACCTTTAAGTGCAATTGTAGTTCTCAAGGGCATTTTTAGTTGATTCTTTGGTTTTCGTTAGTTTTTTTCCTTATGATTTTTGCAGGTATCTCCTCATGTTCAGGCAGGTGTAGCCTGCTCACGTGAGTCTCTAGGTTTCCTGAGGGCAGAATTGGGTTCATTTCTGTCTCCCACACAGTATCCAGGACTGATGGTTTGTGCCAGCAGATGCGAGACACCTGTGGGAGGCAGAAGTGACTTCTCCTGGGTACAGAGGGCATGCATGATAGAGGATACAGAGAACGTGGTGAGAAGAGGGAGACACTGGCCAAGCTCCCTTGATGGTCAGTGCTTATCTCCAGTTCCTCACCAACCACACCTCTCCAATTCTCCCAAAGGAGGGCTCTCACACGTGGAAAAGAGACCTGATGCCTCCCAGAAGGAGGAAGGAGTGTGGGCAGGCTGAAAGGGGAAACCCCGCTGTGCTCCAGAGCCCTTCAGTCCTGGAAGACCCACAGAGGAGCATACTCATGGACATCCAAGCCAAGTTCACCGTCCAGGCGCCAATGGGGCTGTCCTTCTGAATGTCTAGGCAATTGTATACTTTGCACACAAAGTCTGGCTTCCCCACCATGCTCTTCTTGACCCCACCACATTCCCTCCTAGGTCTTGCCGTTACTGTTCCTGGTCTTTGAATAGTTAGGAGGAACTATAGGTGTCTAGGGCTTCTTGCCTCCCTGCTCCCCACCTCTCATGTGGGGCTGGCCTCAGTCCACAGCCTCAGTTTGCACACAACTGCTTTTTAGCACAGACTCAAAAATCTGTTGGGGTCTCCTGTTAGTTGGCCAAACAATTAAGGGGGTATCTGAGGACCTTTGCCTGCTCCCCCACCACCAATTTTTAAAACTCGCCTCTGAACCCACCACTGGCCATCCTGCGGCAATTTGTATTGTGCTTCCCTTGGGGAGATGGTCCCATGGCATCTCTTTTGGGTGTGCTGCCTGGAACGGCAGGGCCACGTTCCTGCTCCTTGGTGGTGAATGGCCATAGGTGGTGTTGGGATTGATAATCCTGCCTGGAACTGTCCAATGGGCCTTCATTTTCCCAGGCACTCAGCTCTGCCTGAGGTCTCCACCCCTATACTTCTGCAGGAAAACATACACTCCCTTCTGGTGCCCCCATAGTCCCCACATCCCTGTCCCCCTCTCTTCATCCTATTTCATGCCTTCTCATGCTTCCCTTACATGTCGCTCTTCTCGAACATGCTTCTCTCTCCCCTAGTCACAACACTGTTCATTTTCCCTGTAGCCCTCAATTTCAAACTGATCTAGCAAAATATTCATTTGCTTACTTGATTGCTGATTCTCCCCACTAGACTGGGAACCAATCAGGGAAGATCCCTTGCCAGTTATTCCTAGAGCCTAGCACGTTGCTGCCTCAGAGTGAATATTAATTGAATAATATTTGTTGAATAAATGAATGAATAAGTGAATGAATGAATGAATGAATGAATGAATGATAATATCAGGGACACTGGATGATAAATGTTTCAGTTTTCCTCCTAGCATGAGATTCTTCTCTATAGGAGCCTGTTCATTACAGTGCTATACCTCCATTGCCCATACAGGCCTGACACATATAAATGCAAGTTGAGTTGAGCAAAAGCAAATCACAGGAAACAAATCAGGGCTTCACAAGCATGACTGGATACCCAGAAGCCAACCCTCACGGGCAGATGGGGTAGACATAAACTGATGTGGCAGGGGTGTGCCGGGGCAGGCAGGGTAGGGGGCAACTTGAGAACTTTCATGCAGAAGAAGCAGAGTGCAACACAAGAAGAAATCCAACCTCGGAGTCAGGGAAAACAATTCCAGTCCCACTTTACATTAGCGATGGGTATGACCTTGGGGAAATCACCTCTTCTCTCTGGGTCTCAGTTTGCTCATTTTTAAAATGAGCGGGACATACTAGATTACTTGTAAGGTTCCTTCCAGCTGAAACATTTGCATCATGCTAAGTTTGACATCAGAAAATAAATACCAATTAAAAGGGCAGGTAATAAGCATCTGGCTTTGTCTGGAGGCCTGTGGTCTGGAGTTGCTTCACTCCGGGCTGGGCCACACCTCGCCCACCATGCACACTCCAATACATGTGCACACCATAGGCACACCATGCAAACACAAAGGACACACAAGCCCAGAACCCATCTCTACAGCCAGAGAAGAGCCAGGTGAAGAGGTGAGGGGAAGCGTATCCTGATGACTCCTTGTGTGATGTCATGTCCAGGAAAAAAGACTAAGGACCGGAAGGAGAAGGAGGCCCAACCTCTGGTAGTCTGGGCCCACTTCCACCAACAGCTCAGGCAAAACCCACTCCTCAGAGTCCTAGGCAGAAACTCCAATTTGGCATTTTCTTCCTCCTCCCCAGAAATGGAGCAGCCTGTCCTACAGCCACTAGCATGTTCTAATTTTCATGAAGAGTTAGAAGTGAGTAACATCTTCTTAATAAGGCCTTCCCTGGTCTAGGAAATTGTAGCATGAGAGACCTTCCCCAAGCCAGGGGTCAACATTTGCAAGAAATACAAATTCAATGGGGTAAAATCAAATTAGGGAGCCAGGTCAGGTGTCACAGGCATGACTGGATGCCCAGGAGGCACCCTCTGTGTGACAGATAAACCGATATGACAGGGATGCACAGCTCTTGAGCTGAGGCTGGTTTTGACTTTTTTTTTTTTTAAGATTTTATTTATTCATTTGACAGAGAGACACAGCAAGAGAGGGAACACAAGCGGGGAAGCGGGAGAGGGAGAAGCAGGCTTCCCACAGAGCAGGGAGACTGATGTGGGGCTCGATCCCAGGACCCTGGGATCATGACCTGAGCCGAAGGCAGACGCTTAACCTACTGAGCCACCCAGGCGCCCCTGGTTTTGACATTTTTAAATGACTACATTTCAAATAGTTATGTGAGTACCTACAGTGGTAGTTTCCATTTGCTTCTTGGCCTACAAAGCCTATAATATTTACTATGTGGCCCTTTTCGAACTTTTGTCAACCTCAGCCCTGCAAAACTGCTGATTGTCTCTGCCAATGTCAAAGTTGGGACACCTACTATAGTCCTGGGAGTGGCACCAGCCTTGAACTCTGGACACCATGCAGAATGATGGTGATGAGGACAGAGCAGTCACTGTCTGGCCCACTACTCCCATCTCCCTCATCCCCAATTCCCTTCCCTCTTCCTAGCCACCTCCCAGGGCTCCAGAAGCTTCTCTTTTCTACCTTATGCTTCCTTACCCTCCCACACCTGACCCATAACCCTTCATTTTGAAACTCCCTCCAAGACACGTGATCACATGCTGTCTTGCATGACTTGCTTTTGTTTTACAGGAACTGCTTCCCCAGAGGGACTGGAAGCGTGAGAAGGCAGGGACCACGTCCTAACATTTGTCCCAGTATTCCCCATTCCCAGCACAATGAGGAGTGCTGGACCTGAAGCAGCTGGTGAGTAGCCATGAGCTGCTGAGGTCCAACTGCGGAGAGTACTTGAACATCACCCAGGTCACCCTCCACTGTGCACAAGCCTGCCATTTCTGGAGGGCACTAGGCGCGAGGTGTCCCTGCTCCAAGAGAAACACTTTGTGCCGTCCACTCCAAGCCCAGAAGTGCTCCTCTCATTAACGCTAGAATCACTCAAAGGCGGGCTCTGTGAAAACATTCCTCTAGGGCTGATACTCTGTTTCATTTTCCCCTCCAGGGAGTGTCCCAGCCGGGCAAGGCACATCAAGGAGCTGGGGTTCTTAAAGCATGTGAAAACATTTGTTTTTTGAATCTGTCATTGCTTAGAGTTCAGGAAGCATGTGGACAGGACAAGAAACCAGTAAGTAGAGAAAAAGAGGGGGCCAGATGCTTTGCAATAGGGAAGCTGTCCTTCCACAAGAGCATGACACAGAGTGAATATTAATTGAATAATATTTGTTATTACCTGCTCTCTGAGCTGTGGTGGCCAGAACTAGTAGATTATGAGCCCTGTGCTGGTTTCCTGCTGTGGGAGCCAAGACACAACATCTGGATAAAAAGCTTGGCTGGGGCCACTTGATCTAATCTCCTCAGGAAAGCAAAGGCTATGGAAAATCAATGACAGCAGAGAAGGGGAGGGTGGGAGAGGATGAAGGGGCCCCTTATCTCAGATAGCCTGGGTAAGAGCCTTGACATTCAGGCTTCTTTTTTGCTAATCATGTGAACAGGCAAACCAGGATGGCTGGAGTGAAACCATGCAGCCTTTTTTGAGAATCATGGCAACAGGTGCCCTGAGGAGACAGATTGAAATCCTTGTAGTGGGTGCCCTGGTACCATGGCACTGAACTCTGGGATGCGAGGGTGCGTCAGGGTATTAGGGTACCCAACGCCCCCCAGAACTGCCCTCATCCCTTTGTAACCCTGCTTTGCAGGATCCCCTTCTCCTGTGCAAAATACGGAAACTCTCTTTTCCTTCCCTCTCTCCCTGAGGATTTGTATTAAGACTGAAGCCACTTACTGGACATTTCAAGAATCAGTTTGCTCTGTTTGGACCAACATCTAATAGGCATCTGGATACATCTAAGACCCGTGTGTTGCTGTCTATTTGAGCCTCAAGGAACTGATTTTCAGGTCATAGGTGGTGACGTCTTTTTTGTCTTTAAGGGAGGGTGGAGCCCGAAGGGGCATCCAGTCCCAATCACCAGGTGTGTGCTGAACTACACACATGAGCTTTAAAGCCAAAGAGGGCTTGGAGGTGAGACTGTGGAGTTGAGCTCTGGCAAGACGCCCTGCTTTTAGGCAGATTGTAAATTATAAATAAATAATCTCTGTTCTTCTTTTGCTTCAGCATGTAATGAAAAACAACAGAGCTCTGCCTGCACAGTCCTTCTGTTTCTGCCTCAGATGTGCTGTTAAGAGTTCCTGATTGGAAATGACTCCAGGCAGTCACAGACACTGGCTTTTATTAATGTGTCGGCATCTTATTTAAATCCACAGTTCCCAGCCATCAATTTAGCAAAGCCTCCCTCATCCCACGGAGATGCAGATACGCCCCTCGGAACCAACAATTAAGCTCCCTGCTGTCATGGGGGAGGTGTGAATGTGGGTCACCAGCCCACCTTGGAGGGGATATAAGATAACATGTCTTTGGATTATTTAGCTTATTTAGCAGCAAAAGCCAGAGCAGGAATCCGGAGCCCCAGAGAGAAATTGCAGCCAGTGTTATACCTACTGTGATATTCACCACAACCAGCCAGGGACCCAAGAGATTTGTTCTGAGTTTGGGGATATACTCAGCACAAGGCCACCATCTGTAGAAACTAGCCTTTAACATGGACAAGCAAATCCTTCCATTTGGCTTCTTTCTGCCTCTGTCCCCCAGAAAGGCACTGCATTCTCCTCTGCCACCCCACGGTTGAGGGGGAGAGTTTAACAGCCAAGCACTGTTCCCTCCCTCCTCCGTGACTTTCACACCAGGGCTGCACTTCTGTGAACAGGCTTCATATCTGGGAGAATCAGGTTTGTTTCACGGAGCTGTTGAGAGCCATGTGAAGCAGGACCTAAAGCCCGAAGACAAAGGAGAACTCAGAAACGCAGCCCCAAGAGATGGCAGTGGGGCGGTGGGGGGTCTGATCTTCCGTTGCCTTTTAGCTGTATCCACACACTGTGCTGACAGTTGCGTCTGATACCACACCATCAGGCAGCATGTCAGAAACAGACTGAGACACACAGAAGTCACCCCTCTGTGATGCACAGAGGGGGCCCAGCAAAAAGAAGTTGACAATCAAATCATTACTTTTCCAGGGGCGCCTGGGTGGCTTAGTCGTTAAGCGTCTGCCTTCAGCTCAGGTCATGATCCCAGGGTCCTGGGATCGAGCCCCGCATCAGGCTCCCTGCTCCACTGGAAGCCTGCTTCTCCCTCTCCCACTCCCCCTGCTTGTGTTCCCTGTCTTTCTGTGCCTCTCTCTGTCAAATAAATAAATAAAATCTTTAAAAAAAAAATCATTACTTTTCCAAGTAATCCACCCCAGTCAAGGTGGTGTTTGCTCTGATTTCAAAGTCAGAAACAGCAAGTGAAGGACTCCTTTTTAAAATTTCAAACAACAACAAAAACTAACAAACATAAAAAACAACTAACACTTGCCTCAACCATACAACATTTTATTTCCTGGGATAAAAATAAAGAGAATGAATTATCAGAAGTCTTTCTTCAACATCATTAAAATGCTTTTCAAGAAAGGTACAAGAATTGTTTAAGGCGCACAGAAAAGGTCGGTCTTGCCTTTCTTCCAGAACATTCTTTGCCCTAGACGCAAAACACCGATACCACATCTCAGAAAAGAGAGAGGCTTATAGACACAGGAACCAGAACAGCCATAACCAGGGTCTCTGGCTCTAATATAAATATCACAGAATAAAACATCACAATAACTCTCTCTTCCATAAATACAGCATTCCTGGAAAATGTATCCAAAATATCTCCATCTGAACTACAGTACAAAAATCCACTTGCTGGCCATAAAAATAATATTTTCCCCTACATACAAATAAAATCATATGTAAAGCAAATTTGGAACACATAGAGGGGGTTACAAAATCTCTTGGGATCTGGGCTATTTAAAGTCATTTTTGTTTGGGTTATCCCTCTGCTGGGTATAGGGAACTGGCTACAAATACATCCATTTCACAGTGCTCACCATTTCAACAGCTCCTGCGTCATGGAATGTGGTACTTTTTAAAAATAGGCAACCCTTGGTGTCATGGAAAGAAGAGGAAAAATGGGGGATCAAGGGAGGGAGGGAGGGAGAGAAGAAGTGAAAGAAGAGGGACAGACTTCAAGGTGGGCTTGAAATACTCTGTGGTATAAAGTAGATACCCAGGCTCAGGAGGCCTCCGCTATCCCCACCCCACTACCACCAGTCTGCCCAGGCTCCCCCTTACAAATCCGTTTCCGGGCTCGTGTCCAGGCAGAGGGTATAGAGGGACCTCCGCAAGTCCACATTGCTTTTGGCCTTGAGGTTACACTTCTCCAGGGGGCAGCTGCCCCTTCGGGCTCCGTCTGCATTCTCCAGGGACACCCCAGCCTTGCAGAGGGACCCCTTGCTCCAGCTGGTCTTCCGGGGGCCTCCGCTGTCCAGCCCTGTCCCATAGCTCTGGCTGTCCTGCTCTTCCTTAAGAGCTGCCTGCTCCTCATGGTCCGTCTCCCGGTGGTAGAAGTAGTTGAAGTTGGAGACAATGACGGGCACAGGCAGGGCGATGGTGAGGACCCCAGCGATGGCACACAGCGAGCCCACGATCTTGCCCCCCACCGTGACAGGCCTCATGTCCCCATAACCTACCGTGGTCATAGTGACAACTGCCCACCAGAAGGCATCTGGGATGCTGGAAAAGTGGGTCTCCTGGTTGTCAGCCTCTGCGAAGTAGACGGCACTGGAGAAGAGGATGACCCCAATGAAGAGGAAGAAGATGAGCAGGCCCAGCTCCCGCATGGAGGCCTGCAAGGTCTTGCCCAGGATCTGGAGCCCCTTGGAGTGGCGGGAGAGCTTGAAGATGCGGAACACCCGGACCAGGCGGATCACTCTGAGGATGGCCAGGGACATGGCCTGCTGCCCGTTCTGGCCGGGGCCCCCTCCACCCCCTGGCTGTTGTTCTGCCAGCTCAGTGCCCAGGGTGATGAAATAGGGAAAGATGGCCACCACATCAATGATGTTCATGATGTTCCGAGAGAACTCTGCTTTGCTGGGGCAGGCGAAGAAGCGTACAAGCAGCTCGAAAGTGAACCAGATGACACACGTGGTCTCTACAATGAAGAAGGGGTCAGCCAGGGTCCTAGGCGGGAGAGGTGCCACCGTAGGGCCAGAGGGAGGCGCCAGAGCCCCGCTGCCATTGGCGCCCCGGGAGGGCCCAGAAGGCTGGTGGGGCACTGGGGGATGGCGGAGCAGCTCCCGTTCATCCCTGAACTCAGGCAAGGTCTCCAAGCAGAAGGTGATGATGGAGATGAGAATGACCAAGACCGAGACGATGGCGATGCCCCTCGCGGACCCCGAGCTTTCTGGATATTCAAAGATAAGCCACACCTGGCGTTGGAACTCGTTTCGGGGCAGGGGCTTCTCCTCTTCTTTAATGAAGCCCTCGTCCTCTCGGAAGCGCTCCATGGCCTCGTCCCCCAGCTGGTAGAAGCGGATCTCATCTGCGAACACGTCCAGGGAGACGTTGACCGGCCTCCGCAGGCGACCCCCGGACTGGTAGTAGTAGAGGATGCCATCGAAGCTGGGCCGGTTGCGGTCAAAGAAGTACTCGTTCCTCAGGGGGTCGAAGTAGCGCAGGCGCTTGGCCGGGTCCCCCAGGAGGGTATTAGGGAACTGCGCCAGTGTGCCCAGCTGCGTCTCGAAGCGCAGCCCGGAGATGTTGATAAGGACGCGCTGGTGGTGAAGGGGCCCCGCGCCCAGCACCTGGTCCTCCGCCATGCCCAGGGCGGGGTCTCCTTCTCCCTCCTCGTCCTCGGGAGGCAGCCGTCGAGGCTGCGGCGGCTCCTGGGGCAGCGATGGCAAAGGCCGCCCTCCCGGATCCACTCCCCTCTGCGTGCCGCGCGCCCTTGGCGCCGGCTCTTTGGGTCCATCGCTGAGCCCAGCCGTCGGGGGACACTGGAGCTCTCCCCCTATGGTCTGGCCACAGCCTGTTCGGGCCTCACCTCCTCCTCTGACGGTCATGGCACCGCCGTTCTCCAGGGGCACCAGGGCGATCTCCATGGCCAGGGGGCAGGGGGCATGCTGCGCCCCTGCCGACAGGCGTCCGCGCCCCCCACTCACGCCCAGCTGGGCGCCTCGCGTTCGGCTCTTCTCCCGCCGTCGGCCGGACCCTTATGGGGCAGGCTGGGGCTGCTGGCGCGATCCCCTGGCTCGGTCCTGACGTCAAGAAGCTGCTGCCCTGCTCTCTGCCTCGCTCTCGGTTCTGGCAGCCAGTTACCAAGCAGCCAAAAGCCTCCTTCCAGCAGATGCAACCTTCAGCCGCCCCTCTCTGGCTGCGGGGCGGCGCTCGGCCTCCACCCTGCGCGGCTCCCCCTCCTCTTCCCTCCCCGCGCCCGGTCCCCTCCCCTCCTCCATCTCCCGCCTCCCCTCCCGGGTATCGCGGCAGCGGGTGCCTCCCCGGAGGGCACAGCTGGGGCCCGGGGCGAGGGGAGGAAGGGGGGCTGAGAAGGGAGCTGCCCTGGCGGAGGGAGGGAGGGAGGGAGTAGGGAGCGGAGAGGCTGGAGGAACAGGTTGTACCGAGAGCGCCGAAACTCCCAGGGCAACCCGATGAGAATAGCTGTGGATTTCAGTTCACCTGGGAACCCGCTGAACGCCAAGTGGACTCCAGGGGAAATGAATTGCCTTGGGTTGGACGAATGAGACATGAGATAACAGTCCTTTTACAATCCTCCTTTGGAGGAGTAACTAACTCTTGTCTCTTCTTTGGGAAGAATTACAGACAGGAAGGGGCTGGGCAGAGCTATGGGCCTTGGGGATCTATAGCTCTAGAGACACAAGGACCTGGAGATACCTCCAGACCCATGGTGGAGAAACCTCTCTCTTCCCATCTTCCTATACACCCACCAAAAGGCTGCCATTGCCTGGGGACAGCCTATTCCCAGTCTGGAAAGTCTGGAAAGTCCTGGCCCTTGGGACAAATTCGTTGTCTGGTTTCCTAGCCCTGAGGACATACAACTTCCGGCTCTCACAAATCTCTTTTGTTAAAACCTGTAAGGGAGAAGGGGAGGAGGAAGAAAGAGATCCCAGCAAGAGCTGTTCCTTTCTGGTGAAGTTTGGAGCCGGCAACTGCAGCTTTGTGTAGGGGGTTTGTGCAGGGAGCAGGGGTAGGGGCCAGGGAGGCTGCGCAATCCCAGGGCTGGAGGACTCCCAGGAGTAGAATAAGAAGCAATACTTACTTTGCTCCTGTGATGTCCCAGGAGCGCTCTTAGCACTTTGCAAATACTGACTGGTGTATTCCTACAGCAACGTATTTTCTCTTCTTGGTACTATTACTATCTCCATTTCATAGGTGAGCAAAATGAGATACAGAGAGTGACTAAATTGCCAAGGGGCATACAGGTGGAAAGTGGTGAGGCTGGGATTCAAACCCAAGCCCAAGTGAGCAGACTCTGAGCCCTTGCTCCCTCCACTCCACTCCTCTATAGAAATGTGTAACCCCCCTTCCAGGTACAAGTGCGCCTTACCCCTCAGCATAGGGGCTGAGAGCTTCAGTTTTCTCCTGCAGGAGGCAGGGGGATGGCTGAGTAACAGCTAAGTCTTTCAGGGTCAGGAAATGGGCCCCAGCCCCTGTGGGGTTTTAGGGGGCATCTGTGGCCAATGGAAATATCTTTCAAGATGTATCTGCCAGTTCCAGACACACCCTCCAGGTATTTGTTGGTTTTAAGTTACCATAAAGTCACTGTTTTTGAATGTTCAAAGTTCATTCGAAGTTTTTGAATGTGTGTCCCTTTTTGTTCCTGTATATTGTTTACTGTTTATATATGTGGATGTCACAACCCCTTGTCTGTGAATATATCTGCACATGAGGGAAGTTTTGGAAACTTGCTACAGGGTGCACAGGCATTTGTTGGAATAGCAAGGTGTGTACACACAAGCTTATGTCAGGGTTGGAGAAATAGATGTGCATGGGGTCTTTTTGTGTGTTGCATGAAGGTGGATGTGAATTGGGTGCTGTAACTGTTTTCATTGTGTGACTCTCTGCTTGAGGTTGGCTGTCCTTGCAGATGTGCATGGGTAAGGAAGGGGCAGGAAAGGGAAAATCAATATGTGGGGGCATCACTGTAACCACAGGGCCTTGTACTCTCCTCCTCAGGCCTCTGCCAACTCTGTTCCATCTGCCCTGGGTTTTTATTCTTCTCTGGCTCTGAGGTTGTCAGGATCAGGTCTGCCCCTGGAAGACTAGCTTCTAGAGAGTGAGCTCAGAGACCCACAGGAACTGAGTCTTGTTTACTGACTCATGCATCTTGTAAATACAAGGATACCATCTTGGTTCACAGGAGCTCTGCTTGAGTTCCCTATGGGAGAGATTCTCTGGACCTTGTCTTCCAGGGGCCCTTAGAGAGTCTGTTCCCTGAAGAATAAGAGCACAACATAATCAGTGCTGGAAAAGCACACAGACCAGGCCTCCTTGATGTGGTATTTTCTTAAATCTGCTTTCCATACATTTCCCAGCTTTGATAGGTTTCTTACAAAATTAGCTTCAGATGTCACATGTGGCAGCCAGGGTGGTATACTGGCAGGATGTCCTTTAAAGAAAGAAGTTGCTTTTTTTCAGCTTCCAGGAGTGCAATTAGCTGCGAGTTTCCAGCCGTTGGCAGCTTAGGGCCGTGCCTGGGCAGCCCTCTGTCAATGACTGAGCACGACAGGGGTACGGGCATCTGGCCATTTCTGGTCAGTGCAGAACTCTTCTGCTGTGCCATCTTTGCTCTGAATCTCCCCCCATTGGGTCGGCCACGGCTTTGTAAGAAATACGTTGCAGTCTGAGACTCTGTTCACCCCTCTTCCTCCTCCCTTTCCTTTCGCAGGTGTCATTGGGTCAATGCCAGGGGCTGAAGGTTTTCCCTGCTGGCTTCCGTAGGTTCTTTTCTCTTTCTTCCATTTCTTCCCAGTAAACTTTTTGTACTCCAACACTAACTGACACATCATATAACTGAAACGTACCCTCTGCTCCAGCCGACTAATCCTAAGAGATACGCCCCTCTATAACAGAGCTTCATGTGCACCATCCCGAGGATCTGGTTCAAACACAGACTCCAATGCAGGATGAGCTTAGAACACATTTCAAACAAGCCCCACAGCTATGCTGATGCTCCTGTCCAGAGATCACAGTTATGATGGTGTGCCACCTCCTCTCAGACAAACCCCAGACAGGGTCTCTAAAGGAATTATTTGGAGCACCTAGATTATGTCCCCCAGAATGAGCTATACAGAGGAGACAAATGGGAAGTCTTCTCTTAATTCATAGGACTGGTCCTAGCAGACCACAGGAGGACTGGTAAGGTGTGCAGAACCAAGAAGAAATGAGTATTAGTAGGAGAAGTAAGGCATTGATGGGAAGGAGGGCTGGGCTCGAAGAGGAAGGAGAGAGAGAAGAGGAGGAAGAGGAGAAAAATTCTAAATGCCACCTTTATTAGTCCATTAGAAAATAATTCATGGAGTGTCTACTATGTGCAAGGCATTGTTCCAGGTTCTGGGAGTATACTGATGACCAAGGCAGACTTATTTTCTAACCTCTGTGGAGTTCTATCTTGGAGAAGGCAAAAGCCACTAAACATCTAATTTTACACTGGTTGTTTAATCACAATTTTAAGAAGTACCATCTAGAATATAAGGTGTTGTGAGAATAGCTGGGAGCCTGACCCCATCTAGGACCCAGGGGAGCTTTCCTGAGGTGGTGATGAGGAAGACAACCAATTCCAGGTGGATGGAAGAGTGTGTTCCAAGGCCCTAGGGCTGGTTTGAGGAACTAAAAGTTAGGGTAGTTGATGGGGGGGCTCAGAAAGAGATCTGTGAGATCAGGCTAGAGAGGTAGAGGAAGTCCAGATTATGAAGAGCTTGCTAGGTCATGTTTCATGAGCTCCCCAGGAAGAGGCCATAATACTTCCTTTCTTCCACACTCAGATACTTTGCTTGTATCTTTATTAAAGCAAATGTGCCAATATACTTCTAGTTCACCCTCCACAACTTGTTTTAGCCTCTTCTCCCCTCAATTTCCACCAGAATATATCTTAACTTTATCTCTAATGTGTATTTATGTCTGTCTACCTTTCTTCTATCTCTCTCTCTCTTATCTATCTATCATCTATCTATCTATCTATCTATCTATCTATCTATCTAATCTATCATATGTAGGTAGGTTGGCAGGTAGTTGGATAGATAGATAATAAAGAGAAATAGAGAGATCTTGAAATCAAAGATCATACTTTACTCATCCCCAATTTTCCTTACACCACCAAACATTCATCTCATGAATTTCAACAGGTATATGTTAAATGCAATTAAACCAAGAGAAAGGAGTTCGGCTACGGAACAGTAAGGGAGGGGAAACAGGGAAAGGAACTGAACGTGAGTTCTGAGATTAACTAAATACACAAAGTGATTGTGGACATGGAACCCAATCAAAAAAATGTAAGGCTCATTTGGGTGGCCAGATAGGGGAAGGCCCTTTGTTCAGATTATATGCATTATTTATTACTATATAACCCACCTCAACTTTGTGTATAAAAACAACTTTGCGGCTAAAAACAGTTTAATATATTGGACTGTGTAATTTAGTTCCCAATCTGAGAGAGCCTTTGAGACCTAAAGTTACTATAATTCTGTTTATTATATAACACTAAACCATAGAGCATAAAGATCCACTGAATTTTCATCTGGATCAAGGGAAAAGCTTCCACCATTGGGCAAATTTTAAAGGAACAGGAAGAGGCAAAAATAAAATTCTGTTCTTTTTTTTTTTTTGAAGATTTTATTTATTTATTTGACAGAGAGAGACACAGCAAGAGAGGGAACACAAGCAGAGGGAGTGGAAGAGGGAGAAGCAGGCTTCCCGCCGAGCAAGGAGCCGGACGCGGGACTCGATCCCAGGACCCTGGGATCATGACCTGAGCTGAAGGCAGACGCTTAATGAATAAGCCACCCAAGTGCCCCTAAAATTCTGTTCTAATTATGCCACCAGTCTTTCCTGTCAAACATCAGTTTTGCTTCTCCACCTTGGACGGGGTTACAGACCTGGGAACCTCATCAAAAATGTGATGAGAGGGTCCTAGCAAGAGGCCAGACTGACAAATCAGTAAAAGTAGTAACTAGTCAGTCCAGGGCTCAGGGCTCAGCTACTTATGCTCCTCCCTTTGGAGGGTGAGAGGTTCTGTTTCTGTCAAAGGGACCCCATCTCTAAGCATCCCCAGGCACTGTGCCTGGCTGGGAGATCCTAGATTTCTTAAGGAGGAGAGGTGCACTCTGAGTCATTTCCCCAGTCCCCCTCCTATCACTCTGGTGAGCCAGTTATGTTGAATTACTGTCATCACACCTGAATCTCCTCTTCGTTATAAAGGGAAATTGAACAAAACCACCATTGTGTCTCCTCCATGAGGGAAGCTGTCACCCCCAGATTAGGAAAGCTTGTCTTCCCCTGACGTCCCCACAGCAACTTGGTCAGCATCTTTCTAAAGAAACACAGAGGTTCTGGGAGTCAGGAGAGAAGGTCTCAGAGCTCCGTAGGCTGGACCAGGGAGAACCAAATAGGAGGCAGCATAGTTAACATAAACCAAAATACATTGTTAAAAAAAAAACAAAACTAAGAGGAAAACTTGATTAATGCGTCCTTGATAAGCTAGGTCTCACTGCTAAATGTTACAAAGTATGTAATTCTATGGCTCATTACTATTAAGTAACATATCACAAGAGCATATTATCAAGCAATAATGGGTAATAGAGTATTAATCAGCGAAAGGGTAAAACTGTCTCTCACCCAATCCTCTCTCCCAGATGCATTCTGCTTCTAGATCTGTAGTGGAAAACATCTTAATGAGGGGAGCAGCTGTTCTTCCTTCCCTCCCCTTCCCTTCTCACTTGCCTCTCAGTCCAACACCTTGGGAAGGAAGCCTTGGAAATCACCAAAGCAAATGAGTGTGTGCTTGTGGGGTGTAGAGGAGAGAGGTGGCAGCAGAAGACAGTGAGTGGCAGAGAGGGAACGATTATGCCTAAACTGACCCAGATCCTGAGAGAGACCTCAGGCCTAGTGCTAGGATTTCCTGTGTGCAGGGATTAAGATGAGAGGCCCTTCACAAATCAAGGCTCACATCTGGAGCTAGGCTTTTTCTCTCCCTCCCTCCCTCCTTCCCCACATTTAATCCAGGAATAAATTCATTAATGGACCCACTGCATTTTCAGAGGCCAAACATAGAAATGAAAGTGACCTAGATGCACAGGGGCTGGGAGTAATGGTTTCCCTCTCTCCCCCCTCCCTCTTCCACTGAGGAGCTGGTGGGTTATAGGTGCATCCTTGACTATTTTTCTCATCTCTCTTTTTTGCCCTCAATACACCTCACTATGGTATTCACTCATAACTTTCTGACTTTGAAATTGTGAGCCAGTAGCTTCAGGTATTGTTAGGGTCAGAGATATTTGAATTGTTTTTTACTTCTTCAATATTACCTGCAACTTTGATTTCCTCGCTCTCTGCCTAGGCATCCAGATCAAGGAAGGCATTAGCTGAGAATTTTATATCCAGTGGCTTTTCCAGCTGAATTTTTGCCCACGTTGCATAAAGATATATTATGAATTTAGGTTAGGTATCAAGATATATGAAAAAAAGTACTTTATTTTAAAAATGCTAAGCAAAGGTAAGACAGTTTTATTACTATGGAAGGAGCATCATTTCTGAGTCTGGAAAAACATGTGGTCACTGTATAATTCATGCAGGCCAGACAGCACCCATTTTTCTCAATGTCCCTATCAAAATAAATCCTCTTTATTCTGATTTGACAAAAAGATGGTTTAGTCATGAAACAGGATTAGGACCTGGAGGTAGGCTTCCCAGAGGCTTGCTACTCAAACACCAGTTCATGGACCACTGTGTCAAGGTCATCTGGGAGCTTATGAGAAATGTTATCTGCCAAGCCTCTTCTCAAACCTACTAAATCAGAGTATCTGGAGATGTAGCCCAGGAATCTGCATTTCAACAAGCTCTCTAGGTGATTCTGATACTACCAAAGTTTGAGAATTGGTGTCCTAGAGGGCCTGGTCCTTTTATTAGATGGGGGAAGGGAAGGAGTCTGGTCCTTTTATTAGATGCTGTGTTGCATAAAGAATTCAGGGGCTGTGAAGTTCTCCTGGATGAGATCTGGATTGAGGTAGATCCCAGTCGAGTGTCAGCAACACCTCTTACTCATTATGACACTCAACCTCTCTAGGCCTCAGTTACTTTGTCTGTCAAATAAAGACACTAAAACTGCCTACCTCTGTACTTGCTTTAAGCATTAAAAAGTCTGGAAAATCATAAGCACTCAATTAATATTAGTTAATATTGTTAATGCTAGCTAGTCTATGTAAACTGACAGGTGCCAAATGAATGCACAGGCCCTAAATCGTCTGCATTAGTTGCTTGGAGTGACTAGTGGTATTATTATATTAGTGGCCTTTCTCTGGCTAACCCAGTCACGGAGCTATGGGCTCCCAGTTTGTTGGGAAGTCAAACTGTCTCCGATGCCCTAAGTGGTGGGTGTGGGGGTAAGGCAGTCATCGTCTGGCCCCTGACCTTCCTGTTAATATTAGTTTCCTATTGCTGCTCTAACAAACTACCCCAACGATATGGCTTAAAACAATATAAATTTATTATCTTATAATTCAGGAGATTAGAAGTACAAAATGCATCTTTTTGGGCTAAAATCAAGGTGCCATTTGGGTTGGTTGCTTCTGGAGGCTCCAGGGAGAATTCATTAGAAGCCACCTGCATCCCTTGGCTTATAGCCCCTTCTTTCATCCTCAAAGCCAGCATAATAGCATCCCTCTAATTCTGCTTCCTTTGTCACATCGCCTTCTCTTTTCTTCCGTCTTTTAAGGACCTTGTGATTATACTGGTTTCCTATTTTGTGATCTTTAATTTAATCATATTTGCAAAATCCCCTCTGCCATATAAGGTAATGTGTTCACAGGTTCCGGGGGTGAGGACCTGGACATCTTTGCAGGACCATCATACAGCCTGCTACCCTGTTCCTGCCCCTCCCAGCGAGACTCCAAGGATGGAGTTTTGAGTGCTAAGTGCTGAGTAGAATCTAAGCTGTTAGCTAATCAAATCCTCTCACTGTACTGATGGACAATCACCTGGAGGTTTGCCCCAGAGAAGAAGCTGAGGCTGAGCAACCCAAGATCCCAGTTTCTAACCCAGGTCTGCAGAGTCCAGGTTCAGTGGTTTCTCCAGCAGACAGTCTCTCTGCAGCAGGGAAAAAACCCATGAGTGGCCAGTCATGTCAAATCATAATTCTTCAGACCCAGACTTGCTGGAAGATGAAGGGTGACTCTTTAGAGTCATCTAAATGTCTGAGTCATCCCATGAGTATCTCAGTCTCCCTATCTGTGGAAGAAGAGTTGATCATGTTTTCTGCTCTAAGAGTTGTGTCTCTACTCCTGAAAGTCCTCATGCATGGATGAAATTTTTTGAACTTGAAGCCTGATCTCTCCTTGATCACTGCCACTGCTCATGAAGTGAGAAGCAGCGTGATTTCTCACACACAGCCATCACTTCTTTCCCGGGTAAAGACAGTAATCTGGGGAAGGGCAATTATCTCGGCAGAATTACCAACCTTGCAGCGTGACATTATCAGCTGTCTGAAATTACACAGTATTCATTTGCCGCTATTTTAATGTCTGTTGCCTTCTATTTCCCCCTCCCCAGCCAGACACCAAACCCCCACCTCCCAACCTCTTCCTTTCTTTTTATTAATCTTGGGAAATAATTTCCTTATTTTTAGCAGGCTCATGCCACCAGTAGAAATATGATGATGAGGATCATAATAAGGGCTTTCACACTTTCAGCTGGGACTCAGCCACCACCCATTGGATTTTTCAACTAAGCTTCAGAGCCTTTGTCTCTGCCAACAAAGAAATGCCTGGCAAACGCCCCCACCGCTGACTCTGTGAACTGCTTGGTTACTCTCCACTCCTCAGTGTCAATGTTGTACACTGGGTGGTGTGAAAGCCAATTACCACACTGTAAGTGTGGTTTTCCTGGAGCTCAGGAACAAGAGGCAGTAGCTAGCAGTGAATGAGTGAGTATGTGAGTGTGTGTGTGTGTGTGTGTGTGTGTGTTGGTTGAGGAGGAAGAAGGAGGTGACTGCTAACACTGTCTCTAGGCAATGTAATAGGTGCGACATTGGAAGGTAGGCAACCAAGACTTTAGGCCTCACTCTGTACCTCTATTACCACGTGGCTTGGGCAAGTAATTTAGCTTCTAATATTTTTTTTTTAACATTTTTGATCTGTAAAATGGGAAATAAACATTGACTCCATAGGTTATAAATGGGTTCACATAAAATAGCAAACTGCATTTAAGCTGGTGTCTTTTATGTGATCATAATAGTTAACATTTCTTGAGTTCTTATTAGGTGCCTAATCTTGAACTACATATATACATATATGATCCTTTTACATACATATGGCATTTTACCCTCAGTCACAACCCTATGAGATAGATGCTAGTATTAATCTTAGTTCACAGATATGGAATCTGAGAGTTAATGTGATTAAGCAAATTATCAAAGATTTACTGAGAAGTAAATGTAGAGCCCTGGTAATGCTGGTTATTGTTATGCCATTATTAGAGCATCTCCTCTGAACTAGGGCATAGCAGAGGGAGTTTTTCACTGGGTGCCTCTTCCTAACTTTCTTTTTTTTTTTTTTTAAAGATTTTATTTATTTATTTGAGAGAGAAATAATGAGAGACAGAGAGCACGAGAGGGAAGAGGGTCAGAGGGAGAAGCAGACCCCCTGCTGAGCAGGGAGCCCGATGCGGGACTCGATCCCAGGACTCCAGGACCATGACCTGAGCCGAAGGCAGTCGCTTAACCAACTGAGCCACCCACGCGCCCTCTTCCTAACTTTCTATACACTATGCCCACTCTGCCTTTGGCCATGTCAAGTCCCTGTTAAGTGCTGCTGGGGAAAAGCCAGTGACAAAGGTGTGAATGACCGATAGCTCTGAAGAGTTTCCAGGTCAACGCTTGTTAGCACATAAGAAACTCTAAAAAAGGTGGGATGTCCGGCATCTTGTCAAAACCAAGTGACTCTAAGAGGCAGAGATTTTCTACCTGGTGTTGTGTGACTTCCCAGGTTAGGACAGCCAGATTGCTTACTCAGAGGAGACAGCGCCCCCTGTTGGCTGCCCCCCTCCCACCTGCACCAGTCTGGCCTGCACAGCTTGGCTGAGATCAGAGGGACTGAGGGTGAGAAGGAAGCTCTGGAGAGGAAGGCTAAGACCACCAAGTCTAGATATTGGGTTTTCAATCTCAAAAGAAGGAGCCTTCTTAGAGGCCATTAGCAGTGAGCAAACACTGGAAATAAAGAAGGGCCTGTTTTTTGAAACAGAACTAATAATTGCTGGGAGCTACAGCTAGACCATGCCAACTGTCACCTTATGATGGATATTTTTAAAGACTTGAGCTTATCTAGAACCTTTCTTTTGGAGAACTCCAAGTCCTTGACTCCATCATTCTCTCAGGACTCACAGGAAATAGTTAAGGGAAAGATTAGGATGAGAAATCCAAATATCTGAAGGAAGGGGTGTTTCACTGCATAATAATAGATGTGAAAGCTGGCTCTATAAAGCTTACTGGCTGTGTGACCTTGAGCCATCCACTTAATTTCTCTGTGCTTTAGGTTCTTTACCTGTAAAATAAGAGTAATAATAATAATGGTGCTTAACCTCATGGGGTTGCTATAAAGATTAAATGAGTTAATATTTGTAAACTGCTCAGACCAGTGTCTGGCACACAGCAGGCATTATATAAGTGTTTATTAATAAATGAAATTTTAAAGATGCCCAACATTCCCAGTGAGGTGCAGTCAATGCCAGGAAGAGAGCCCAGCACATTCCTCTTTAGAAAGACTATAATTAGAGCCAACCAAAGGATGCAGGAATTTCCTGTGAATTAGGGAACTGTGGTGGCCAGCAGTGGGGCAGTGTGTAAAAGTCACAGGCTTTGGAATAAGACAAATCTGGATTTAAATCCCACTCCATCACTTACTCTCTGAAACCTTGAACAAGTTGCTGGGGCTCTCTGAGCCGTACTTTTCTCTGTAAAATGGGGAAAACAATGTCCAGCTTGCCAAGTTGTCACCTGGATCGATGATATATAGAAAGTAAGTGGAATCCAGCATGCCCTCAATCGGGGGCATCTCTATTGTCATTGTGGCCCTCATCATCTTCACCTTCATCATCATCAATCTGCTATGTAGGAAGAATCAAGAAAACAAGGTAGTCTTTAAGTCAGTGATTCTCAGCATGGAGGGTCTAAGGGAGTATGTCAACATTGAAGGTGTGCGAGGTCAATATGAAGGCTGAAAAGTATATTCAATAAAATGTCATTTGGTATTTGGAAAGTGAAAAATAACACTATTGCTTTCATAATGCAGATCAAACAGAGTGAGATTCAACACATGTCTCTGGAGGAAATTGACAAATTCCCCAGAAAAATTGCTACACTGGAGAGAGAGTGTTGGGGCGTGGGATGGGGAGATTTTGTTTCTCTAGCTAGTGCTTATAAAGACCAGACACTCATATATATGATGTCTATGAACTTTTGAAAGCCTCACAATGAACTAATATATGCAAAATGTTAATTTTTAAAACTTTGCTAATCATCAGATTTGCTTTTTAATATTGAGGCTCCATTCTGACTAATGCAGAAATTTAATCTAGTAATTTCCAGGTAAACCAGTCAAATTCAGCAATGTTGACACACTCTCCTAGAAGTCCTAACATGTCATTTTAGATTGACAACTAAGTCATATTCAGGGTGTTTCTTCCATCTGCCTTCCTTCTTCCAGGGTTGATGTTAGGCTGATGGCTGGCGGGGGAGGGGGGGTGTGGGGGGCAGAGACGGTGATGTTTACACAAATGTAGCAGCATCATTGTTGAGAAGTGGACACCCTCTTCTGGACCTAGATATGTCTAGAGCTCACACTCTTGCTCTAGAATAGTCATATTGCTTCTAGTTCTTGGGCATGCCTCCTCTACCCTGGCAATCCATTGAGACACAGCTGCATCCTCATCCAATCCCTGGGAGGTTTACCCACGTCACCTCTGATGTGTTTCCCTCCTTTTAGCTCAGAAACTCTTTGTAGCCTCACCAGGGCTCTCACTCCTGCCTTCTTAGTTTTTTCTTTCCAGTTGTGGGAATGGGGCATGAGAATGTTGAGTTGCCCTCCTTGTAGGATTTCCAGATTTAGCAAATAAAAATATAGGACACTCAGTTATATTTGAATTTCAGATAAATAACAAATACTTTTTTAGAATAAGTATGCCCCAAATATTGCATAGGATATATTTACGCTAAAAATTATTCATTGTTTTTCTGAAATTCAAGTGTAACCGGACATCCTGCATTTTATTTGGCAACCCTAACTCCTGGGCTAGTGCAAAGTCATGAGAAACTCAAGAAACTGTCTCCAGCCCTCCCCAGCGTAGGCAGACCACACCACCATCTGACCTCAAGGCTGCTGCACATTGCAAGCACAGGAGACTTCTTTATGTGCAAATTAAGGAAACCCAACCAAAGGTGAACAAGCAAAACTTATTATAGCAGGGAGTCAACCATCATTATTTGCATTCTGGCAGAGACTCAAAGGCAGACAGAGGTAGGAAACCTTGATATTGGAAAGGAAAGGCTTCAGGTGTGCCCTGATTGGAGGCTGCTGGTGTAGGGAAGCTCTTGGTGTGCTAACTAGAAGCAGGGCACCCTATATAATTGGTCAGGAGTGCATATTTAGCTTTGTTAGTTTGTCCTAAGTTGGGAACAGGGACAAAAATTAGAGAAACTGTTGGTTTTTAAGTCCTAGTGTTTGGGGTGGTTGTTACAGAGGTTATTGTTGGCTTCCTGGACCAGTTGCTAAAGATAGTGGTCTTACTTCCTACCAGCCTGACTTGTAAATAGCAGGCTGATTTCCTGGGCTAGGAACTATCAGTAATGGGTTGGTTTCCTGGGTTGGTTCTGCTCTACTTTTATATACGGTCTCACCATTGTCCGTTTGTATATCTAGTGTCACATCTGCAAGACTTGTCACATCCCTGGACTTCAGCAAGGTCTCTCCTTGCTCATATCTCCAAACTAAATGAGGTGGTGCACAACACAGGATCTCTACACTCTCATCTAACTGCACTGAATAATATCCAACTATTCTCTCCCCCTCTGGTTTTATTGGATGGGATGAAGGGAGAGGCGGAAAAGGAAGGAATAAAAAAAAGGGAGGGGAAGCCCTGCTCAATCACATATATATTTTCCAATCTTCCCCTACATGTGAACTGTGACTGGCTTTCTTTCTAACTTGCCCTGGATCAGTGAAAGTGGCTAAAGGTTTAGCTTTTTAAGTATTCACAGGATCCTTTCAGTGCAAATCCTATCTGGAGTGTGTCAGATCCCTAACATGGAGCTCAGCACCTACAACACAGTAAGCCCTCCATATTTGTATGTTGCATGACCAAGTGGTCAGTAGTAGGGTCAACTGTGCCACCCATGTCATTAATGAAGATCTGATGAGCAGACCAAATAAGTACTTTCATAATTCTCAGAAAAAAGAACAGCCTAGGTGTTCTGAATTTGTCACATTAGGACAGTAAAAATTTTATGATGAGAAAAAAAGAATAGGCATTGCAGAAAACAGGAAAATACAAAGAAATTCAAAACATCTGCAGTCTCACGATCTAGAGATGATTGTTGTTAACATTTTATGTTCATATTTTATATGTAATTCTTTGTGAAATTGGGATGCTCTTACATTTTTATTTAATATTATATTGCTAAGTTATTAAGTATTTTTAAAAGAAGATGTTTTTGTGGTCACATATTATTTTTCCAGCTCTAGCAGAGTATATTTTTTAGAGCTGGAACACCCCCTATCTGAATCTATACATGAAAAAGACACTAAAAGATGATGTGAACTGCCCACATCCCTCAGGCAGTGAGAAGGCAAAGGCAGACTCTGAACTCAGCCATTGCTTCTGAGAATCCAGGGCGGCCTCCCCAGTGAATGCTGTCCAGCGTAGGTCCCCACCTTTATGATGCTCTGTGTGGACTGTTGGGAATGGATCTTCCCTTACTTTATTCATGAGCCCTTGTCCTCCCTCTCCCTATGAGTATACAGATACTTCAAGTCAAGATCCTCTACTTCTTTGGTGGTTTATTCCCTCATCTTCCCACCAGTATCTGCAGGACCAGCTTGCTGACTACCTAAAGCTTCCAAATCCATAAGATCTTAGATCCTGATTGGGAAGGTTTGAATTCCAAAAACCCTAATTAAAGTCCACCTTTGTAGCAGATGTTTTACCCTAAGACCACCCAGGGACAAAAGACAAAGTACTATCTTCTTTTAGAAGGGTTCCTCCATTTACACAGAGAACCCCAAGAAAGAGCGAAAGGGAGGGTGATGGAAGAGGAACATGGTTTTTCTCCTAATTTCTGGCTCCAGACACCCGTCCAGGCCCAGCAGCACCCAGGATGCATGCTCAGCTGAGTGCACAATGGAGTGTGTGTGGCAGCTGGTAGGGAGGGGAGTGGTCACTGAATTCTCAGCTAGAAGATGACCAGGAAGCTGCTCCATCTTGGGTGAGTTTTATTCCTTCCGTTAGATGTACTTTGATTTATGAAGTGATAGCCAGGAACCCAGACCACCAACTTTCGTACCCTCATGTCAGATGCAGCACAGCCCCCTCACTTCTGTCTCTGGGACCATCCCACTGGCCCATCTGGGCCTCCCTATCTTGGCACATGTCCACTCTCTGGGCTACCGCTCAGCCCTGCTATATATTTTAAAATGTAACCAGCACCCTTTGCTTATCATTATCTTTAAAAATTCATGGAAGTGAACTACAATATTAATTACGAATCTGGCTATGTTTTTACAAATACAAATAACTTTGTGTTTTATAATATCCACACAATCTTTCTACACTGATAAACAATGCCTGTACAGTAATCCCGAACCAGGTGGAGTCATTATAGCATACTATAGGTTAAAGAAAGGAAGGGCACCTTCAGCTCACCAAGGATTTTTCTCTAAACCTTCTCTACCACACTGCCTCACACGAGGCTCTTCCCAGCCAAAATCTTACTTCATTCAGACGTGACCTGGGACATATCATTTCCTCTTGTGCAGCTTAATCAGGCAGAAGCAGCTACAAAGATCTGGATGCACATTAGCTCTGAATTCTGGAATGATGATTTTTTTTCCTTTATCCTGGCTGTTAAGCAAATGAACAGACTTTACTCTTATGTGTTCAAGAAGAAAAAAAAAAAAGTTTGCCTTAAAATAGGCACCCACCTCCAAAGGCACTCAACCTGGGTATGGAAAAGTGTGTGGGATGTGTTCACATCCTGCATAACTTAGAGGAAATTTTCCTTGAATATACTGTCCACAGGATGCAGCCCTGCCTGGCCTTGAGTTAATTAACTAGAGTACCTGATGGATAAACAGTACCCAAATAGCATTGCATAAACTTCAACAGTTCTTGAATGTTCTTTACTGGTGAGGCATCACAAAATAAAGATGTACTTAGTGTAGAAAAAGAGCTAAGGAGAGAGATTATAAAGGAAAAATAAGCATCCTGGAAGCACAGAGACAGCTTTCAGCCCAACTGCTCCCCAGAGACTCTCCACTAATAGTTTTAAATGGATCAGCAAATGTTTGCTTCTGCCATACTGTGTGATCTCAGCCATGAGATCACCCTTTTGTTGATTCTCAGTTTCCCTCTCTGGGAAGTAGATGGCTGTATTTATTTTTCCTATTTCTCCTTTTCTCCCATCCTCGTTGGAGGCCCTCAGTGAAACATGTATTCAGAGATTTGTTGGCTAACTTCCATGTCTCCCGTTGCAGATAGAAGTATTGATCCCAGTTGGCTTTTATTGCCATGTGGCACTTACAGAGACTTATAGAAGAGACAGGCAAACAACACAGAGAGAAACTCAAAGGGATCATGCATGTATATTTGAAAACAAATATTTAGACATATACACATAGCCCTCTCCATCAGTCCATTCACATACACAGAATCATCCAACTATATAACTACAAGTGCAGGTAGTAGTGAACAGACTAGAAGAGATGCAGGGGCAAATGTTCATGCAGCCATGCTAGAAACCAAACAGACCCACACTCACTCTTGGATATTCCTATCATTTCTCACTGCAAGGTGAGCTATCAAGCCAGCCTCAACTTCTGGCATGTTGCCAGCCCTGATCTTCACCAGAGGCCATGACTGCTAGTGGTGGAATACAAGGATCCAAATGCACATTTATTGAGGCACTGTGCCAGGTGTGGGGAACACTGAGAATAAGACAGTCCCCCCTGTGAGGGCTCACATCCCGTAAAGGAAGGAGAAGAATAAAGAGTTACAAATCCATGTGAGAAGCGCTGTAAGGGAAGTGAGTACAGGAAACTTGGTCCATTTCTGTCCTCCCTAACTCTGAAAAAAAAAGAAAAAAGGCATTCTCCTCCATCCTTCACAGAATGAAATGCAGGCCCAGAGGTATCTGCTCAGCACAGGTGGGTTGTGGCCCACGCTGTCTTCTGCCAACTCTCTGTGGGGGCGGCTCTGCTAGTTTCAGTCCATGGGTCCCTCCCCTTAAGTCAGCTTCTCCTGCTTGCTCCTCAGGTATGTCTGGTGGTAGCAGTTGAGGAAAAGGCCGATGACACTGAAGGTGTACAGATGGACCACCGTGTCAAGCTCATGAGAGAAGGAACACTCAGTGAAAGATTGTAGGGGCAGTGGGCAGCAGTGGTCACAAACTGACGCTGGGTGAAAGAAGGCATGAGAGAAAATAAATAGCAGAGCACTGAGAAGCAGTGTTGAGGAACTGGAAAGATAATTGCCCTTGACCCCTCCTGTCTTCCCCTCCCTGTCTGCCAGCAGGGGGCAGACCTCCTGCCACTGCGGAAGAGAAAAACCAGGAAGCCTGGTGAAGCACTGCCCCCAATTTCTCCTGACTCGAAGAGTATTCCTGACCCCTTTCCTGGCTCTGTTGTCCCACTTGCCCCAATCCAGTCATGTCTTGTGGACATTGGTGACAAACTCAATCCATCCTAGGCCCAGGAGGGCCATCTTAGGCTGCCACCATCATCTGGCAATGGTGCTCCCCAAACCAGAAGGTACCCGGTCACCTGGAGGGTGAGTCAGTGATCCCAGGCTCCCAGGATATTAGTGCTTTGAGGTCATATAGCCCAGCCCCTTCACTTCATGGATAAGACTGAGGCCCAAAATATGGAAGTCACTTGCTCTCCAGGTCCCATATCATGTCAGTGACTTAAGGTCGGTTCTAGGATTGACAAGATGGTTACTGAGAACCTTCCAAATTGAGAAACTAAGGAAGACCCAATGATGAGATGGACTTTTGTTCATGGTCAGATACCTCATCATGGGTGCAGCCGAGAACTGAACCCAGGGCTCAGCCAAGGCCCCTGGAGCTGCTGAATGATGGTTAAATGCCACTTCCACCACAGATAGAGCTGCACACAGGGCCCCAGACTGGCTGGTCCACGGTACAGATATGTGAAGACATGGACCAAAGCTTCAGCATCTTGATGAAGAAGGCTATAGAGTAGGATGGGGAGATAAAGGGTAATAGTGGAGCTGCGCCTTGTGGTTTGGGGTTTTCTTTCATGTTCTCATCTTCTAAGCTTCAGAGAGCAACTCTGCACACCCTACAGAAAAAAAATCCTTGGGAAAGTCCTTTCATGAGGAGGTCTAGCACGAGCCATCTGAGGTCATGATGGTGGGTTGTGGTTGATGGAAGAGCCAAATGAGAGTGCTTATAACTCCTTCTGTACTGTCTGGGCAGATGGCCCCAAGAATCTCCCATAGTCCCCCCCCCCCCATACCAGAGAGGTGGCTGGGAAGCTCTGATGAACAACGGAGATAAACTGGGAGAAGAAGCCTGGTCTCATGGCCAGAAAGAAGGGGAACCTTAGAACCAAACCATTGTTACAGGGATGCACGCCTCCCAAACTGGGGACTCAGCCCAGCAGAGAAGGGCCTGCCTCACAAGGTATCACTTACCTTGACCGTGTGTCACATATCTGACTCCAGCCCATGGGGTGAAGAACATGGTAGACATGCAGGAAGGTGATCTGCGCTGGCTTCTTTCATAATATGAAGAAGACCTGGAGAGGAAGAAAAGATGATGTCAATTCTAGGGACCCTATTTCTCTACTCTTCTCCTGGGGCCTCAACTGCCAAGGACATGGTGGTTCTGCCTGTTTTACTGAAGGGGACACTAAAGCTCAGGGGAAATAACACTACTCAAACACCTGCATAGCATCCACTGTGTGCCGGATACTTTGCATGTTTGAAATATGATAAAAACACTATTAATAGTATATGCTTTACACTTATCTCCATTTTACAGATGGGAAAACTGAGGCACAGAGAGGATGAGCAACTCGCCTGAGGTTATTTGGACACAGTCTGGCTTCAGAGACTTCAGAGAGCTCCTTCCAATATCCCATCCCACTTCCCAGAGTACTGGGAAGAGAACTCAGGTATTGAAACACCCAGCCTAGGACCCAGGCAACCATAAGACAAATTCCCAAATGTTCTCTGCTCAGACTTCATTTGGCAAGTTTTTGATAAGAAAGAGTGCCCTCCCTTTCATCACTCCCCCAAAATTATGAACCTTACCCCAATCCCACTCTGAATCACGCAAGCTTTCTGGATTCACAAGCAAGGTGTCTTCTCCTCTTTAACACTTAAGAATGGCTCTTACTGCCTGATGATCCTTGTCACATAATATCAGGGTTTTAAATTTTTCTTTCCATTTTCATTTAGCTTAGAACCTGGTTGCTCATGGGGGTAAATGTATACGTTTATGCATGTGCATGAATGCAGGGGGGGCGCGTGGGAGTCTGAGGTAATGTAAGATGTTCGGTCGATGAGTGTCCTTTCGCTAGGTAGTGGGACCAAGGTTTTGCTCTGAGATCAGCCTCAGGCGTGGCCACCTGGGCAAACCCTGAGAACATTCAACAAAAAGGGTGCTGGAGGGAAGGGTTCGAACAGGGCGCCTCAAAAACCGCCCCAGACCCAGCTAACAGAGATAACTCCATACAAGTGGGTAAGAGCCAAAGCCACCGCCGCACTTACAGTACCGGGCAATTCAATGGCCCTTGAGAAGAACCACCAGCACACGTTCTCCATCTGCTGGACAGCAAGGGAAGTTCAGTCAGACCGCTGTCCTGGTGGTGCCGCTGGCCAGACAAGTCTGGCTTCAGCCCCAACCCCCACCGTTCCTAGGCGCCCCCTGCTCCCACAGCGCCAACCTGTCTGCACAAAGATGTCTGTTAGCACAGGACAAGGGGGAGGAGCTACTGGGATTGTTAACAGAAGGACTCTCCAAAGGTGCTCCTGCCTGTAGCCATGCAATCTTAATGAGCACACAGATTTTCTGGTCATCTTGTTTGTTGAAACGCACATTCTTAATCAGTGCCCCTGGGGTGGGACATGAGATTCTGCATTTTCAACAAGTTCCCAGGGGATGCTGATGCTGCTGGTCTGGGGACCACACTTTGAGCAGCATGACTTCAGCCCATCATTCAACATCCCTCAATCCAGCATCCAAATCAGTACCCAGTGACTTGTAGAGTCTCAGCTAGATTTTATTTTCTACCAGGAAGCTTTTTGTTCTGTTTCCAGTTGAACAGAGAACAGCTAAAAATAATGAAATATCTACCCCTTAGCTACCATTCAGTGTGCGCCAGGCCCAGAGCTGAACATTTTCATACATTATCTACTTCAATCATCTTCCAATTGTATCCTTTTATAAAGTAGGTATTATTACCTCCACTTATAGATTAAAAAAACTGAGGCCCATAAAAGGTAAGTAAGTTGCCCATGGTCACACAGCAAGTACCTGGCAGAGCTGAGATTCAAACTGAGGTCTTCCGGGCCTCTATGGAACCAATCAGGTCACGACCTCCCATCAGAAGTCTCAGGTGACACCACCCCAATCAAGCTCCAGTTTTTACAAAGTGCATCCTGTCAACCCTCTCTCCAGGCCTAACACTGCCATGCCCTGCCATCCCCTTATCCTGAGCCCACTCGGACGGTCATCTCCTGGCTGGCAGAAGTAGTTGTAGTTAGCCAGAAGCAAGGTATCCATGAGCCAGGAGGAAGAAGAGAGAAGGAAAGACCATGTTCCGCCATGAGACCAAACTGGCTGAGGGCCTGTGAGGCTAAGATCTCCTCCAGTCATGTTCTGGACACCACCGTCCCACCCCAACCCTCACTGAGACTTGTTGAGTAATTGCTAATCACCTCAACTTCATGGAGTGGCTAGAACAGAGGCTGGGACTTGCATACATCTTGCTAGTCTCTCAATTTTTTTTAATGTGCACAACTATGGACCACAGAGCCACACTGGGCACCTACTATGTGTGAGACCCTAAGTTAGGTGCTGGAGTATTAGAGGGACACGAAGCTGTACACACATTAGCCTTGCCCCCAAGGAGCTCAAAGGCTTGCTGAGATGTCAGAAACAATCCTTACTTGTAAGGTTGGGGCCAGATAAAGAGTAGGAACCAGGAGGTGTTCCTGACGTTGGTAGCGGACTGGAGAATGAGGAGGCCCTGGGCAAACAGAGGGGAAGGGGGGGGCAGCTTCATGCTAAGGAAGGAGTGCAGGGTGCCTGGACCTCTCTTAACTCCAAGGGATCAGTGGGAATGCAGTGGAGGCTTCCAGGAGGGGAGGAGAGGCCAGGAACAGACTTGGTTAATAAGGGGTCTTGAAGACTGTTTTAAGGAACTTGAACCTTATCACTTAGTATTCATATGACAGTGACATGATGAATAGTACTAAGCACTTCCCCATGCTAGACACTGTTCTGGGCCCCAAGCCACCTCCCTAAAACAAAACAGACAAAAATCCTTACCTCACGGGACTTCCCATTCTGGTCATACAGGTCAAGGGAGCTACGGAGGGCTTCTGAGCAAGAGGTGGCCATGGGCATGGCAGATTCTCAAAGGATTATGGTGCCAGCAGGGTGATTTGTTGCCACAATTAAATGACAAGCTCTCTGGGGCATGTCTCATGTCTCACGAGTTATCTGCATCTTCCACGTTGTGCCAGACGCTATGCTGGGCCTGACTTTTCAAAGAGAAGTGAGACTCGGCCCTGCTTTGAAGCACTTGCCGCTTGGAGGGGAGGCCAACAGATCTGCAAATCGTGAGATGGCAGAGTGTTGGTAAATGCTAAACAGGCTCTCAGGGTGGGAGAGGGCAGGTGGATTTGTAGTGTTGGCTAGCTCCGAGGGTGTAAGCGCTCCCACCGCGGCTGATCTCCAGCTACCAGGAAGTCAGTCACCGAGCACGGAGTGGGGGAGGGACGCTCCCAGGCAGTGCTGGCCAGCTGAAGGAGGCAGCCCTAGTCCCCTGCGGAGAGTAGAGGTGGAAACCCAAGGAAGGAAACAAATGACCTGGCCTTAGCAAGCCAAGGAAGTCTTCGGGAGAAGCCCGAGTCTGCAGGATGTGCAGGAATTTGTCAGGGCACCTGGGACAAGCGTTTCTGGCAGGAAGCATTTATGTGCCAAGGCCTGGGGCCCATGGGCCCAGGTTGTAGGCCTGGGGAAGAGTGAGGCATTGGAGGGGGCAGGGGTGTGGGCTGCCGGGACAGTGGAAGGAGGTGGGGTGGGACAGGAAAGCAAGGCTGAGCCCAGAGGACTGTGGGAGGATTCTATACCCATCGACAGAGTTGCCTTACCCCTGCTGCTAGGAAGTCTCAGAGGGCCACAAGGTCCTTCTAGTGGGTGGGTGTCTGGGGTGATCATTGTGTCAGCAGTGCAGAGGCTGGATGGGAGGTGAGCACTGATGAGGAAGGGAGACGGATGGTAGAGGAGGGAAGGTGGGAGATGTGGCTCTCAGGACCTGCTTCTTCAGGCTGGACTGCTGGCCTCTTCCCTTAGGCAGAGGGGATGGAGGTGAGGTGGCAAGCTCTGTAGCCTGCTAGTTACTTGACCCCTCTGTACCTCAGGATGGTGCTGGTATGAGCAGGTGAGCAGGTGCTCGGAAAGCACTTAGAGCAGTGCCTCACCATAATAAGCACCTTAAAATGCCAGTGATGATGACCACTTCCTCCTCCCACCTCCTCCAAGAGCTTTTCCTGACACCACAGCTGGGTCTCTGCTCCTCCCCCCTGTCCCTGGCACACATTTCTGTTGCCCTGCCTGCCCTGAATTGTAACCACCCATTTCCACATCTGACTCCCCACCTAGAACAGGGAGCTCCTGGAGGGTGGTTGTGCCTCTTCAGCAGCGACTCTGCAGGTCCTCACAAAGCCTGGCAGTCAGCACACGTCCAGCACACATACGGACCAACAATCTGCCGAGAGCAAGGCGTCTGGAAGGAACCTCAGTGTTTGGGGCTCAGAACACTGGGCAGAGAGTCACAGAGCCTAGGTAGAAACAGGAGGTGTCGGGGGAGTTTTAGGTGTGAGAGGGGGATAATGAATTCTATCTTGCTTGCACTGGCCTCTACTTCTCCATTTAAAGAAAAGGAAAATGGCAGGTGGGATTTTTGTCTCTACAAGGAAGGCAGGGTCACCAGAGATGGAATAGAACCCCAGCTCCTACCTGTGTCCCCTCCAAGGCTTTTCAGCTTTCTGCAGAGGCAGATCATGGTCTCTTGCACACTCCATAAAGGAGGAGACCCTAGAAATCTACAGGGCCCCACTGGCCTTACCTCACAGAACAGGTCCCTGAGAGAGCCACCGGGCCTGGGTTGTAGACAGCAAGGGGTCCTGCCAACCTCAGAGGCTCCCATCTGGACATGAAGTGAGGACTTGCCACCACCACCAGAAGATAGAAGACCAAAAGAAGGGGGACAGGGAGTGGCAAGTGTACCAGGACCAGGAATCCGTCCTTGGGTCTGGAAAAGCAAAGGGACAGGGAGACAGCAGAGCTGGCCACCATGCCCACCTGCCCCGAGCCCTCCCCTCAGCCAGGTCCCAAGGTCTTGCCCATCCCCTTCTTTTGTTCCTCAAGATGTCTGACATCAGAATGGGGTGAATAAACAAACAAAGGTTCCCATTAAATGACACCATCATGTACCTCTGTTTTCAAAGGCCCAGGTGTATTTATTCCAGAGCTTCTCCAGGGTACCAGCCTTTGTGAGCACCTGTAAGTAAGAATAGTGTTTGTTTCTTGTCCAAACCAACCCCCCTGCTCACTCTCTCCCTCCCTCACCACACAGCCAGCTGAGAGTCTACAAGTTTCCTCAGCCCTCCCTCCCATCCCCCACTGGCTGCGGGCCTACCCACTGTTCCTGTCTCTGGGCATTGGAGACCACCCACCATGCACCTTTGAGGAGACTCCACTGGCCATCACTTTGCTCTAATCCTCACACCCTTTGCTGCTCCACTTGGGATCTCCAGTCTCTGCTGTGCACCCCCCAGATTGCAGGGCCCAAGGGTAAGGGATGCGACTCTTGTGCAGTGAGCAAGGGGGAGGGGCACAAAAAGCTCTGTTGCTCCCTCTTCTCTGGCTCTATGGTGCCTGCTCTTTTTGAGCATCCCTGGCTTCCCCTGCCCCTCACTGAGCCCAGCCACTCCCAGTCCCTCCAGGGCTTGACTTACTCCTGTAGCTTCTGCGCTCCTCTTGTCAGTGACTGATGTTGCTCTGGCTGGCGGTGGGTCCAAGTGACAGGTCCTCAGGTCTTCAGGGTGTAGGGTGTGACCAACAGGTGGCCTTACCCTCAGAAGCTCTCTCTCTACTCCTGTGCTCTGATCTGTGCATGATCCCCAGCCCCAGCACTGACACACACACACTCACACACTTGCTGGGAATCTGGAACAGAGGCTGACATCCATGTCCTGCATGGGCACCCTGCCCCAGTCACAGGCTCAGGGAGGAAGAGAACAAGAAGCAGCCCAGATGGAAAGAAGACACTCAGAGGGCAAAGGACAGAGGCTGTGGTTTGGAGAGGATGGACAGTGCCCACATGGAAGCAAACTGTCAGCCCACTGGTTCCTTTTGCATCCCCATGACCCGTGCCCTGCACTCTTCATTCTTAGCATGAGCAATCCTCTTGAAGAAGAAGGTGTGCATGGGATATCATGCTTCCTCCAGGGTCGACCATGCCTTCTCCGCTCATATTTGTTTTCTTCCTCCCTCTGTCCCGTGTGGGTACATGGACAAGGACTAAGTGTACACCTTTCTTAGCCTTTCTTTTCCGCTCACCAGTAGGCTGAAGGAGCACTGGGAAATTGGGATTCCCACCCCACCTCTATCAGCCTGTGCCTAAAAGAAGCAATTGGGTACATCCTTTCCTCTCTTGATCAGATATGGGGAAAGAACCAAGTTTAGAAGCCAGATCCCTGAATGAGGGGCCAGCAGCCCATGCCCCAAGCCCCACTGCACTGTGATCCCAGGGCCACTCCTAGAACCAGGCTTTTTAGAACATAGAGCCTCAGTTTCCCCTCCGGCAAGAGAGTACACTGTGGTTTTGCAAAGGCTTGTGAAAAATCATGTCTATGTAAGCCCTGGATTATCCATGCTCAGGGCCCAGAGGATTAAGGGACTTGAAGACCCAGAGAAAGTAACGCATAATCTCCACCAGGAGGATTTGGTTTAGAGACTCGGCTGGCCACACACACTCAGCCATATGCCTGTACGTTCACACAAGCTGCTACAGACCCTCGTGCTGCCCCTGACCTTCTCTCTGCCTGGGAACATATCCTAGCTGGGTTCCAGCCAGAAGACAAGTCCTTCTTGGTCATACATCACATGGCATTTCCTACAGAAGCAAGTCAAAACGACCCAGCTGGGACTTCCAGTTTTCCCCTACTGGAGCCTCCCATCCTCAGCTCAGTGTGCTACTTCTGGGGCCGCCATCAATCTGGTCTCCTCACTCTCCCTGGCGCAACCACACCCATTTCCTTCTCTGATGTGGCCACGCGTGGTCCTCCACCTCCTTCTTCCCTGTTTGAGGCAGGCCCCTCCTCTGCCACAGAGGCCCCCTCCAGCCTCCCCCTGCCCATGACAGGCACTGTCTGTACCTGGAGGTTAGCCTGTGAATTCGGTGGCCCAGAATAAATGGTAAGTTCCCTGTAGGAAATGGCAGGCTGATGGGACCCCTAGAGGTGATCTCCCCTCTCCCCAGCCCAAGAAGAAAAGGCACTGAGCAAACCTGCCTACCTGTTTTGGGAGCTCCACTATGGCTGCCTCTTCCCTAGGAATCATTAGTCTCCATACAGCTGTTTCTATCCTTCGCCCAGAACCTATTACTCATCCACTCTCAGAATTGGCCATGGGTGGGGGTTATAATATGGGAAATACAGGCTTCAGTGTCCCCTCTAGGCCCTGCACCTTTACAACAAACAGGGGACCTAAAGGTCGTGGTTATCACTCTGCAAACAGTTCTCATCTTGTGTCTTCCCTCATGATACCAATAATACCATGTAAGCGTACACATGGATCTCCTTACAGTGGTTGGGGAAGACCCTTGGAAAATCCCCTGTATAGGAACTGAGACATCGTGACACCACCTTATCTCTGGGAAGCAAGTGGCATCAAGAGAATGGAACTAGGAATTTTAGGCAAGACACACACTACAGTCTAGTGCCTTTTTGGAGCTCAGCATAAATCTGCTGTGAGGGAGGAGTCCACTTGTCACCCACCATGCCCTCCTTCTTCAATGCTGCTTGGGTTTATAGATCATAAAGATTAGGGCAAGGCTTGTCTTTCCACATCTCACAATGGTCAAATAGGATTGCGACTGGATGCCCACACAGAGTCCTTCTGCACCGAGCCAAACAATAAAGGACAGAAAACCCTCTTGCTCCTTCCTCAACCTATTAACCGTCTTGCTCAGAGAGCCCTGGCTGCCCTGAGTGCTGAGCGAGCTGAGCCGCCCCTGGGGCTGTGAGGTGACAGGATGCCTCCCTGATGGCAGAGGACTAGAAATCGTGCATGTGGGACCCAGCATTTGCAGGGAATGGTATGCTTGTACACCTATATCATAACAATGGCTACTACTAAGCCATCACCATATGCCAACCACTGTTCTAAATGCCATATACACACTAGCAGGTATAATCCTCATGACCCCATGAAGTAGGTACTATCGACACCTCTTACTAATGAGGGAACTAAGGCACGGAAAGGTTAAGTAACTTGTCCAATACCACACAGCTCCTAAGTAGCAGGGTCAGGATTTAATCCAGGCAGTCTGATTCCAGAGCCCACGCACTTAACAAGTGTGCCATACTGTCCCTTCAGTGTCTTGGCATGCCACAGCTTGTTTTGATTGGGATGGGAAGAATCAGAGTGTGGTGTTCAAGAAGAGGAAGCCCTGATTTATCAGACTCAAAATACAAATTTTCCTATTGGTTCTCACAATAATCCTGTGCAAGTAGCAATAAAAGCCTCCCCCCCCACCCCACCCACCTTCCTTTCCTCTTAATGCCCATCTATTCACCTAGATCAGACCAGGGGCTTCCAGACTCTTGGGATTCAAAGGAGGACACTTCAGCCACCTCTATGTGGGGAAAGGGAGGCCCTAGGTCTTCAATTTGAACCAAAGAAGGTTTTTTCCTCTCTTCTGTCAATGTCTCTCCCCCATCCCCATCTCCTTCCTCCTCCTCCTTCTCCTCCCTCTCTCCCTCTTTCTTGCCGCCCTCTCTCTGCAGGGGAGCTTGCACAAGATTTTACTGGAATAGAAGAGTACCACTGCTTTTTACAAAACATTGAAAATGGCCACCATAGATCATGGGAATTTTACCCTCAGCTCCTGCTGGATAATTTGGGCTGCACTAGTTTGTCTGTGCTTGTGCTGACAGGAGCGCTGGCATCGTCCCACCCCCATCTTCTGTGAGGGGCACCCCCGGAAGGAGTCACAGGACCTTTTCTTTCTCCACTGCAGGGACACTATCAAAGGCCCACCCTCTGCCTCCACACACCATCCTTACCAAAACCCCGGGTGATACCTTCTCACGATCAACCCCAGGAAGGGCTGTGCTTCACAAAGCCATGTGAAGAGAGATTTCAGCCATGAAAGAGAGATTCTCAGGTGCTGATCTTACCTCTGACTTTATTATCTTCTTTGCATGTTATGCTCCTCTCACAATAATGTAGTTTACCCTTCTGTTTCATTAATACTGTTGTAAGTTGGCTTAACATTTCTAGAGTGGCCTACAGGAGGCTGTCAAAATAAATAGCGAGGCATGCAAGCCGTTTTTGAGCATCTGCTACATACTGCTGTGGATTTGGGCACCAGAGTCAGGCCAGTGCCCCTCCACTATTGCCCACGCAGCCTCCACCACCCGGGTTGCCTGGTTCTGCTAACTTCACGAAAGCCCCATGACGGCACGCACGCCTGGCTGAGCTACGGTTCTCCATCATAACTCGGAGCGACTAGTTCCAAACTTAAGGAGCTCACTCCTAGATAGGATATTCATAAAGACAAGATGAGGGGAAATGTGTGTGTGTGTGTGTGTGCGCGCACGCGCGTGCATGCCCACACAGGTGTATTGAACATGATGTGAGACAAGTAACTTTATTTCTGTCCGTATTTGCCTTGACCAACAACCATGGGGTTGCCCCAACCATACCCATTTCTGTCTACTTTCCTTCTGCCGCTCTCCCTTGCTTCCCATGCAAGGGAAGTCTAGGAAGTCTAGAGAGTGCACTACTGGGAACAGGGGTGGGGAAAAGAGTGGAAGCCCCACACCACGGACAAAGTGGGGAGGAGGGAAGGAAGGTGCACAGTGGGCATCATGGGAGGATGCACATTTAGGAGGCCCCAATATGGGCAGAGATGCCGATGTCCACCAGCCAGCTGAGCATCTCCCTGGACCTCAGGGAGCCTGACATGTCAGCACAGTCCTTCAGCGTGTCCCTTCCCTGCGTGCTGACAAGAAGCAGCCCCACAGGCTTTGCAGGTCAACATTGGCCAACATTGCTGCAGGCTGGCCTGGTTTCTCACTTTGCCCCTAGATGTTTCCAGCTCTGACGCATGTGGGGGGTGTACAGGCTGAGGGCTACACCCATGGCCTCGGGCAGCCTCCCCTCCCCAGTCGAGCTTGAGCAGAGAGAGCTCATTGTAAGCCTCACACACAGGTGCCTTGGCAGGGCGTTCCTGCCAGCCTCACAGATGCAGTAATAGGTCCTCGTACAATGTGGGCCATTACCAACAAGGATAACTAAATCATTCATTTCATTAACAACAGGGTTTGGCAGATAATTGTGCACAAGGCAATTATCAGCCCTGCACATTCCAGGAAGGAGTGTGGTGGGCTGATATTCAAGAGAGCTTCCAGGAGACATATGAGACAAGGCTGAAACCACCAGTGAGTGCTCGCCCACCAGAATGAACTGCTCTTGTAAGCCTATGGCTTTATGGTCAGAGCTGGAGAGAGAGAGAGAGAGAGAGAGAGAGAGAGAGAGAGAGTGTTCAGGTTTGCTCCCTGCAAAAAGATTCCTTGGGTGACCTTGGCCTTTCTCTGCTCTTTAGTAGAATAAGCTCCAAATTCTACCCTGCCCATTTCTGCCTCACTGCACATCTGGTCTTCACAGGCCCATCCACCACAGACATCTTCCAAAATCACCGATTTTGTCATGTTAGCACCCTGCTCAAAAACAGAACTTACTCATTGTCTATAGGTTTCAACTTTAGCTCAGATTAGTACTAAAAATCCTCCCTGAGTGCATCAACTGATGAATAGATAAATGAAATGGGGTAGGGATATCCACACCATGGAATATTATTCAGCCATAAAAATGAACGAAGTACTGATTCAGCCTACAACATGGATAAACCCCGAAAGTATCACACTGAATGAAAGAAGACAGTCACGAAAGGCCACATTTTGTGTGATTCCATTTATATGAAATGTCCAAAAGAGGCAGAGCTAGAGAGACAGAAAGTAGATTAGTGGTTGCCAGGGGCTGCAGGGCAGAAGAAGAGGGGAAACTGAGAGTAACTGCTGGTGGGTATGAGGTTTCTTTTTGGGGTGACCAAAATGTTCTGGAATCTGATCGTGATGGTGGGCATAACTTCTCATATACTCAAAACCGCCAAATCGTACATTATTAAATGGGTGAATTTTCCAGTGTGTGATCTCCAAAGTAAAAATTCTCCCCTGAACCCAGGGTATGGGGTCAGGCGGGGGCCACCAAGCGCTGGCTTGAAGGGCCAGGAACCCTGCACTGGCATAGTCCTGGGAACAGGGACAAACAGACGCCATGGATGTTTATGTGTCATGCTCCCTTCAGAGTGTTCTTTGGGTGACCCCATTCACAAAGCTAGTGCCTGGTGTGGCTTAGGATTACAAAGAAAGCCACTCATTCGTTCTAACATTTCCTTTATTGAGTAGACAGCAAATTAGCTCAAAATTCTGAAATCCCTTTCTCCCCTAACCTATTCTTTTTTTTGAAAAAAAGATTTTATTTATTTATTTGACAGAGAGTGAGGGAGAGAGAGAGAGAATGAGAAGGGGGAGGGGCAGCTGGGAGAAGCAGACTCCCCACCAAGCAGGGAGGTGATGCCCGATGTGGGACTCGATCCCAGGACCCCAAGATCATGACCTGAGCTAAAGGCAGACCACTGAGCCACCCAGGTGCCCCTCTCCCACCCTATTCTAATTTGCCAAAGTAGTTTCTGGGACATTCCAAGGTGTTGTAATGTGGACCAGCAGACTTCCCCTTGACCATGTCCAATGAGAAATTTTTGCTTATTACAAGAACTCATCCCCTTACTTCAAATCCCGCATCCTACCTGATTAATCACTTGTCCAGAATTAAGATTTTCTCAAGCATAGATTGCTATGTCCAACTTTGTCAGTTTGACAAGGATATGTAAATGTTATTTGACTATTTGGTCATTATTCTCAGGAAATGTTGGATCAAAGAATGAAGACATAATATGAGGATATTAGGAATTGTTGCTTTGAGCTACAAGAAAGAGACATTTACAAAGAAAGAAAACCAACTTTGGTGACTCTTGTGAACAGGATAATGTGGAACTGTGTGTGTGGACTTAGATCTATTTGCTGAATAATTGGTCATATTTCTTCACAATCACTCCTTGGGTGCCCCTCTGCTTCTGCTTTTCTATCTAGAAAATGGGGGGAAACACCCACTGGCCTAGAATTCTTAGAGGATATTATTCCCTTATTCCATAACTGACTGTTCACTCTTGAGAAAAACTCTTAACTGTTACTTTCTTTTCCTCCCTCTTTATTTTATTTATTCGTTTCATTTTACTGTTTACTGTACTGAATTGGAGAGGGAAGAAAAGCCACCAATAAACCCAGTTTAGTATTTCTGAGTCTTTTTCAAGACCGAGCTGGGGAAGGAAGGAGTTTGAGCTCATGGAACAGAATTGAAGACTGTCTGTGGATTTGGGGTCCCTGAAATGTAGAAGGAATTAGGGCAGTGGTTAGGAAGGAGGCTGGGCCTGGACAACTTGGTCCCTGGGTTCTGGCCCCAGCTTTGCCCCTCAACTACCCAGCCATCTTGAGAAGATAATTTTTCTGGGTCATAGTGTCTTTTCCTGGGAAGTGAAATCTCTAGAAGAGGTGATCTGGTTGGCATTGGGTCATTTCATTAAAGTCACATTGTTTACTCCATACTAACCAACCTGGAAGTTGCCTTTTCAGACTCACTGCCGGTGGTAAAGCTGAAGTGCTTATTGTCAATGACTATGCTCCCGAGCACTGTCTATGGAGCTGCACCTGGCTAACCCTGAGATATGTTAGGTAACCCTGGGGAGGTGAGATCTCCCGTCTACGTTGAGTTCCCCTCTGAGTAAATCCAGTCTCAGCTGCTTTAGTGTGTTGCCATTACATAGATCTGCTGGCACATAGAGGGCAGGCGGACGAGGCATGAGTGCCAAGGCAGGTGGATGTGGCCTGGGGCTCTCCAGGGTCAGGTCAGACTGCAAGAGGTGAAATCCGAAGACCCAAGTCTCCAAGGGCCTGTGTCCGGGATGCACTGGGGAGAAATGTCACGGGATCTTTGAGAGCAGGAGCTATACCTGCACCTCCTTGCTATAGCTAATGCTAAGGCTGGACTGCCAAGAGAGGGTCTGCCTTTTGGCACTGCTGCTGGAGGGGAGACAGGGGCATTCACTCAGAAAACACTGGCACCACCTCATCACATGTGTCATAAACACCCCCTCTATGCTGGCAATTCTGCGTCTTCACAGAGAGCATAAAGAAACGCTCACAGGTCTGCTGAGGAGGTTCCCAGAGGTGATATTTGCAGGGTGGGAGCTGAGGCAATCTGGAAGTCCACTGCTAGGAAGGGCAAGGTGGAATGCAGAAGGGAGGAGGGTACTAGGTGAACACACCAAGAAACCGCCAACTAGAAGAATATGGAGCCACATGGATGAACCTACAAACCACGGTGCTAAGGGAAAAAATAAAAAGCAAAATTAGATTTATAACATAACCCTGGTTATGTAAATTAAACATATATGCCAACAAAAGAGGAATATATAGCTTGGAAGAATGTGTACAAATACACATTAGGTGCCTTAGAATGTTTGCCTGTGGGGGTGGAGAGTGGGAATGAGAATCAAAGAGAATAAATACAGACATACGTAAAAAAATAAGTAAAACAAGACAAGGGCAGTGTAATGACCTGAGGGGTATGATTAACCCACCTCTACACTGGAGATAAAAATAGAAAAAACAAACAAAGACTTGACAGCTGGAAATTATTTTTTGGAGCTTGTGTCTAGGACCTGGTGACCTTAAAATTTGATGTGCTCACTGTCACAAAATCTTAGTGACATTATATCCTACCCCTCCAATGCCACCAATTCTGTCACTGATGACAAATAGGAAAGGGGAAATAAACAAGGAAATTTACAGTGTTTCTCAATGTGCAGACAGCCTCTCTGCTGGGATGGCTTCCGCTTAGAGAAATGAAGGAGTAATCCTGCTGGTCTGATATTATTTCTTGTCACACCAGATTATGGAGCCATTGAATTTCCCAATTCAAAGTCATTCCTGGGAAGGACAGTGGCAGCAAAATGCACCCTGATTCCCAAAACTACTGAAGACAAAACCCCACTGCTTTAGGAAGGGCTCCTCACATCACCACTGAGACTGCTCCTCACATCATCATCAGTGGTGGCTCCCAGTGGACATGGTCCTCAGAACTCATGTCCTGTGTGGCTCCCTTTCACACTGTCCTTGGGTTTGGCCTTGTGACTTCCTCCGGCAAGTGCAATGCAATCATTTTTGATATGGACTTGTGCCTTGGGCCTCAGCCTCTTGTGAAGCTCTGGGAGCCCTGAGCCACCACAGAAGATGGTCAGGTACCTACTGGAGACACTATGAAGAGACAGATGCCTGATCAAGCCCCCCCTATCCCCTAACCCCGGCTGGCCCAGCCATCCCAGCAGAGGTGCCAGACATGTGTAAAAAAGCCACTTTGGACATTCCAGCCCCAGCAGCAATCATGTAAAGCAGAAAAGCTGCCCAATTAAGCCCAATCAATCCACAGAAATCATGAGAAGTGATAATGCATTGTTGTGTTAAACCACTAAGTTTTGGGGTGGTTCATTTTTTATAAAAAGGAACAGATATGAGAGATGCTGGCATGAATTGGGTGCCTGGTTGGTGTCTCCTGAGGCAAGGGGAGGGTTGAGAAGAGCCTCCACGCCTGCCCAACAAACTAGAATGAAAACTCTATGAGTGGTGGACTTGCCTGTCTTGATCACTGTTAGGTCCCTACCACCTGGAACCACCCTCCTCCCCACCCATAGGAGACACTCCATAGAACTTGGTTGAAGGAATGAACAAATGAATGGGTGGGTGGAACCCCAAATCCAGGGTCTGGAGTGTGTCCAGGGGATGACCTCCACGTGTTAGGCTAGTTTGGATTTGTGCTGTCTGGTGTTGCTGAATCTCCCCGTGACCAAGCACACCATCACCGCAGTATCTCAGGTCCGGCAGACTCCTTGGCAGGCAAGCTTAGCCTGGGGCTGCCTTGCTTTTCCTCTTCTCACCACTAGAGGGCAGGTGCGTCCTTGGATTCAGCCAGCCGGTTCTGCAGGCTCCGAAGGCACCTTGGGCTTCCCCGCTGAACAGAATACTAAATGGATCTGCCAAGATACATCTAACTTAGAGACCACTAGAGATGTACTAAGTGGACAAAGGCACATATCGCCAGTCCTATGACCTCACTCTAGCCTCCCTTCTGCTGCTTCTGCAGTGGGGATCCTCAAACTAAGGGCTCTGAGCCCCCTCTGTGTTCTGATTCTAGGCAATATCACCTTGGAGTCACCTTCCTGCACCCTACTCTCCAAATATTCCCAGCTGGAAAACTGCTGATGAGCAGAAGCCAGTCTGAGGAGTTGAGAAAAGAGGAATATCTTAACATGTGCCCATGGGTGTGTTTGGGATACAGTCTGAGCTGGGCCAGGTTGTCCGGGGCACGTGCTTGTCAATATGCCTCACCTTAGCTGGTCTTCAAGGCACTTTGGAGAGGTGGGTCTTATTATTATGCAGATGAAGAGACTGAAAGTCAGAGTGGTTAGTTTGCCCCAAATCACATGGCTGGTATGTGACTGAGCTGGGACTCAGACACAGGGTGGCCTGGCTTCAAAATTCCTGCCCTTTCCCCCACGAGACCAGCAATCCTGAGGCGACCAGGACTTTGGAGAAGGAGCAAACTCTGGGAGGATGGAGAAGGCCATGGAACTCCAGGGTAGATAAACACATGGAAAAAACTGTACCAACCATCAAACATTCCTCCTCTCATTTAGTCCTCACAAGTCTGCAAAGTTGCATGACTTCATCTCCATTGCCGAGCTGAAGAGGAAGGCGGGATGAGGTGAGGAGCCTGCCCAGTGCTGACAGCACATGGGCGCTATGCCCTGGGGCAGTCCGGGCAGCATTGGCAGCTACTGGACTTCATTACCCGAGGCTGAGAAATGAGGGGACGCACCTCCATCCATCTCCTGATTCCTGGCAGCAGGTGGTGGGGGGATACACAGGTTCAGGTGCTTCTGGTGCCCTTTGTTTCCTCATCTACGAAGTGGGTTCAGCCAGCTCGGCAAGAGGCAAACTAGTCTGCTCTGTTTGGACCTGAAGTGGAAAGGCCCGAGATAGGAAGAAATCAAGAGTGTGGGTTTAAAAATTATGCAAACTCTGCTTCTCCTTTTCAAAGGTTTTGTAAGGACCAACATAAGTATCTATGGGACAACTCCTAGGCCTTTTTCTTTTGTCTTTCTTCCTCATCCCCTCACTCATTTTGATTCAAGGCAACAGAAGATAACTGGGCTGGGCAGAGTCCCCACACCAGGCACCTCAGGGAAGCAGCAAAAGTGTGTATCCCGGGGCAACAGACACTGGACATCTAAGCGACAGAGCAGAGCACACAAGCGCCAGGTCCTAACAAGGCTTGCATCAAGTATGTGACCTGCACCGTGTAGTTCTCCTTCCTTTCTCGCTTCCTGTCGTGCTAGCAGCCAGGCTCACGTTCCCAGGAGACACAGCGGGGATGGGGCTCACACTGGGCCTGGCCAGAACGCAGCAGACCTGTGTCCTCCCACCAGCCGAGTGACAGACCCCTCTCTTCCTGAGAAGACAGCGTCCCATGTTCTTTACCTGCAATGTCTGCTCTGAGCCCGGCTCAAGCCAACATAATTGCATCTCCTTCTCTTGCTGCAATTGCAGGAAACATTTTGCAAGAGGATGCTCCCTTTTCCTTGGCACTCAGAGTTCCCAAACCATGAGCAGGGCACAGCACTCTTCTCTCTAACTAACTGGGGCCGAGGAAGGAGGGGAGTCAGCATCTACGTGTTTTTCCATGCACCGTCATCGGATGGACAGGAGCACACAGTTACCCTACCTCCTGGCCTGCATATCATTCCTGATATAAACAGGGTCCTGCTGCTGTACACAATGCATTTTACGGATGGGAAAGTGCCTGGTACAGAGTAGGTGCTCCATGAATGCTGGCTGGACAAGGGGCTGCAGGTATGTGGCTCATTTTTGACAAAGTAGTTGCTAGGGGCACCTAGAAATGCAGCCCGTCCTTGCTGGGGAGTGTGGCAATGCTGGGATCTTCCTCCTCTTGCCTCTTCAAGGGGAGCCAGAGGACTCTCTGCTCCTGATAGAGGCAGAGCCAGCATCCCCTCCTGGGGGAAGAGAGGGAGAGAATGCAAATGGGAGAGGTCTGCGAGGCGGCCTCAGCTGCAGCCCTCCCTGCCTGTGGGGGGTCCCCACACAAGGGCAGCAGCTTGTCCTCCTCTGCCCTCAGAGGCCATGGTCATTGAATAGGTCTGCATCTTCCCTCTGGGTATGGGGTCAAGGTCACCCTTCCAAGTCTCTTTCAGTCTGTGAATTCCTTTGCCAGTTGGAGAGCCCAGTTCTCCCCTGGGGGGCTGCCAGGAAGGGAGGAAGGAGGGGCCTAGACGCAGGTAAAAGGAGCTCTGCCTCCTGTGCTCTGGGGCCTCTGGACAACCCCCCAGGATGCTCCCTGTCCCAGAATGGTGCAGAGGGCCAAAAAGCACAGGCCTACTCAAGGTGATGGGGCACAAGTCACTGCAGGGATGTTGGTGCTAACACCACCACCTGGGGGCCAGGTTCCAAGGAAGAGCACACCTTCCTGGCCACGGGGCCACCTAGGATGCACAGCGGTGGGGGGGTCATACCAGCCCCACACGGTCCTCATCCCAGAGTCAGAGACATGAGGGCCTGGGTGTAAACCAGCCGATCCCAGAGTCGAACTAGCCCGGCCTCAGCAACAGATGCCGTGAGTGAGTATCACCCACAGTCTGTGGCAACCAATTAGCCTGGGACCCAAGCAAATTACATCTCTTCAGAAGCTTCATCTACAGGATGGGAAATGCCTGCGAGCTGAGCTTCTCTAGTGATTGGATGGCACTTGGCACAGACATGCCACCTGCCCACAAAGGAGCTCGCCCACCACAGGCAGCCAATTTGGAATTTTGAAACTTGCTGGAATGAGATAAACACCTTTGATGGCCAAGAGAAGAATGACAGGGCATTTTAGTTATCAAGAATAAAGCAATTCTCATCCATAGGTGTTCTTGGACTGGCCACACATGGTAAGCATCACCCACGGGTTTGCTCTCTCTCCTCCCTGCCTCAAGGTGTGAACTCATAATTCCCGAATATCTGGCTGGGTGAGACCTTACCCAAGCCCTTCATGTCCACCAACATGCCCACAGAGCGCACGTGTCCAAGGTCACACAGCCACCTGTGGCCAAGGGGAGACCAAGACCCAGTCCTATTGAGTCCAGACACACCATTCTGATTTATCTGATTTATCATGGTTCTTTCTCTTTCTCTGTCTCCCTCCTGCCACTCACACTTCCCAATCTCCCCTGGAATGGTCTTTCCTTGGACTTTCAGAAAGCCTGAGAAAGGAAGGATACCAGAAAGCCGACAAAAAGATGGGAAGGGGAATCGAGTTAACATTTTGCATGAGAAAATGAGCTGTTTCATTTCAGATTGCAAATCCCAGACAGGTGGAAACTGTGTTTTCTCTATATTCCATGCCACCGTGATCAAGGGTACCACCATAGCGAGAGTAAAAACCTGCCAGCCATCAGTCGGTTGTTCTCCCCGCATCTCCCGTGTGCACAGGTACACATTAGTTCCTGTCCTAGGACTGGAACTCAGCTTTCCAGACACTGTCCCACTGAACAATTACTATGGTTTATGTATGGTTTAACCCAGTGTTTTTCAAACTGCATATAATGACCTATAGAAGGTCATGAAAGCAATCTAGTAGGCTGCATAATTATTAAAATAAAATTAGACCACAACAGAAAGAGACAGAATAGAATAGAATAGAATAGAATAGAATAGAATAGAATAGAATAG
>NW_023270504.1:26391008-26442895 GCF_011800145.1 Mirounga leonina
AGAATAGAATAGAATAGAATAGAATAGAATAGAATAGAATAGAATAGAATAGAATAGAATAGAATCAGAAAGCAGTAAGGGTGTTGTTTCCCCAGACATTTGTCTCATAAGCATGTGTGTGCAGATACATACACATGTACATATATACATGGATAAGTGTATGTGTATATTCATGGAATCATGACAAAATATTTTTCCTACTATGGGTTGGCATCAAAGAAAGTTTGAAAGTTACTAGTTTAGCTTAGAGGTAAAGTATAAAGTCCTGGTTTAAATCATGTTTCTAATACTCCTATTATTGAACTTTTAGACTATTGTTTTCATCTTTCTGAACTTTGGTTTCCTCATCTGTAAATTGAGAATAATGAAAGGTTTATAGGATTGAAAACATTAATTGAAATTATCCATGTAAGATGTTAAGCATGGTGCCTGACACAAAGTAAGTACCAAGAGTATCAAGTATTAAATATGCATGTGATATTTTATACATATACTGCAAGGACTCATATTGCAAGGGTGACAAAGAACCATAGCAGTCAGGCCAAGCAGAAAGCAATCTGTGGAGAGTAACAGAGTGACGCCATGGGGAAGGCACCTGTTGAACAGTGGGGCCCCATACCTGAACCCCTCCATTACCTATTCAGTCATGCATGGGTAAGCATCACCTAATTCCTGCAAGATGCACATGTATTTCAAGGCTCATCTTTACCTTTGCAAGCAGACAGGCAGTTTGGGGTCTCCTGAATAAGGACAGAGCAAGAAGAGGAGAAAATAAGTCCTGAAGATAAATTGTGCCTCCTTCATAATTCCACAGGGGGCAAGCGCCACTGTCTTCCTAACTCACTCCTGCCCCGTAGAGCAGCTGGAGGGACCTGGGAAATTCACCGCCCTCAGAGATCCTCAGGAGAGAGCTGAAGGGCGATGAGACAGTGCTGCTATTGCTGTTTTTTGGTGCTTATTTGTTTGCTGTTCACAAAAAAACTTCTTCTGGCCCCCTGAGCAAGGATGGGTTTGGGTGGGAAGGACGCAGAGCCTCTCGGAACCTTTTGCATCCAAGAAGTGAGTGGGGTTTTATATTTAGCAGATGACTCACCTTCAAGCACATTAGTCACAGCCTTCCAGCTCCGATCTGGCAGGCTGGATGCTGGGGATCTCAGTGGGGTGAGATCAGACAGAAGATTGGGAGACAGAGCAAGAGAGCTCAGGGAGCTAGAGGCAGGAAGACCAGTATGAGAGGCGGAGCGGTGAAGCAGAAGCAGAAGGCCCTGAAAGAAGCCCAGCCAAGTCGTGCCCAGCAGAGAGGTTCCAGGGCAGCAGACTCTCTGGCTTAGGCTTGCTGCAAACACCCAGCCGTCAGGGAGGGAGAGAAGAAGGAGGCAGGACCCAAAGCACCTGTCTCTGAGGCTGCACCTGTGGCCTGGCTCACATGTCCAGGAGCCCTCCAAGGGGTTCCCTCTGGGCCATGCAGGAAGCTTGCCAGCTTGGGCCCTGTCCATGGGCTGGCTAGGGCATGACTGGAGCAGGGGTTTTCACAGACCATACCCAGGCCATACTTGAGCTGGGCAGAGAGGGAGAACCTCTGAGAAACACTGTCACAAGAGTGAAAGGAATAGAGGAGGCAACAGCATCTCCTGTCTAGGGCAAAGACTCTCAAGGGTGGTCCCGGGCCCCCCTCCCTGGTGTCAGAAGGCCCTGGGCCCTTGAGAACAGTGGAGCATGGGGGCCCCAACCCAGGCCTCCTCCACCTGACTCCCACTGGGCGAGTCCAGAGCATTTTCTTTTACAGGCTCTGGTGCTTCACGGGTACATTAAGGCTCCAAAACCTATGATCTGGAGCTAGAGTTCAGCATCCCAGTAGCCTGATCCTGATTCACTGTGGGGTAAGGGCATGTTGGTATTCTCCCTTGTTCCCAGTTTACCATTCAGAAAATGAGAAGCTCACTTAAAGGATTGTTTTAAAATTAAAAAAAAAAAAATGGAAGAAAGGAATATAAAGTTGGTTTGTTGTTTCTCTTCTTCATGAGAAATCTAAGTATTTCTTAACTAGAACTGGATCAGGCTACAGGGGAGGAACACTACACCTGGCTGGATCCCATGGCTCCAGAAATGGCGAAGATCATCTCGAAGTGAACTCCAAGAGGCTGGCGTCCGATGGCAGAGGGCAGCTGGTTTGGGACTCACAGGCTGGGATGTGGGGCCACCTTTGGCCCATCTTGGCCCACGGGCCCAGCAAGTTAGGGCCCATGTTTCCACCACGGGAAGGGGGTGCTTCCTTCTGGAAGGTCAGAGGACTTGTTCCTCCAAATCTCTCTCAGGGACCATATCATTGGGGCCCTGGGTTGAAGTGAAAGCAGCGAAGCAGGGCGGGCAATGGAGAGTGGGCAGGGAGGGGCATGGAGCCTGCCTACTGAGGGGGCTGCTGCATCCACCCTTCTTTCTCATCAGCACCCTCAAGGTGGGCGCCCTCGCCCCTGTGAAGGACGGGAGACTGGACTGAGAGTTAACCAACCTGCCAAATTCCAGTGGCAACACCGAGAGTCAGGACTTGAATTAGGGTCCAGAGCCCATGGTTTTTTTCACTTCTCTAAACTGCTGCTTCACTTTGTCACCAAGATCCCTGGGTCACTTAACAGACCTGCCACATTCTGGACAATATATCTTGGGCATCCCTCTTCCCTTCATGCCATCCCCCCTCCCTTTGCTCTTCCACCCACCATGGCCTGAATTTTAGAAGGGCTCCTCTTGGTGCTCTATATGGCAATCTCCACCCCTTGATTCTTGGGCCGTTTCTTCCATTCTAGCCTTGGTGTCTTTTCCAAGGCCACAGAAAGCTCATCTTTGAGACTCCCTAGGCCCACCGTTTCTTCACTGTCCCATGGCCCGCCCTCTGCTGCTACAGGCATCCATGTCTCTGGAGCTTGGAAAGGGTTCTTTTTGACAACCTTGGCTCCCTGAAGGCCAGGATTGTGCCTTTCCATTTTCCTGCCTCACTCATTTAAAGCTTCATACCTAGAAATACAGATAGGTACAATAGCCATGAAAAGGAGCCTTGGGGAAATGCCCTAGCATAGACTCACACATCTCATCTTGAGATGCAGGCCAGCTCTGTCCTCGGTCTGCCTCCTTCCCTGAAAGTCTTTGCCGCCTTCTGCTCTCCACAGAGAAGACTCAGTTGAGCAGCCCTAGAGCCAGAGCCCTGAGCCAACGGCTGCAGGAGGAGGCTCCAACAGGAATAGAAAAGCATGGTCTTGCTCTCAGCAAGTAGGTGCTGTGTCCTCTCTGTCTGTCTTCTCACCTACCAGACTGGAAGGTCCTTGAGGACAAGGCCATGGGCTTCCTTTGAATGATATGTCTGACTAGCTGCAATGGATAAGTAACCACAAAGCAGATGGGAGAGATGATGAGAAAGGGGAAGGGTGCCATGGGAGTCCTCTGAGATCCCAGCTCATGTTCCTGATCTCTGGCCTTGGTAACTCTGGATGGACAAAATGGATGGAAAATGTTGAAAATAACATCTCTGACACAAAAACAGTTAGGAGAGTGAAACAAGACAGTGCCTAGGAAAGTGTTTAGCAAAGTGCTGTCTCATAAAATGGCACTTTATGAACTAAATTAATTATGCTAGTGTAAGCAAGGCATATAAAAAGAAATGAAATTTGGGTAAGGGGTACATTAAATACAACCACCACCCACTATATGCCAGGCACCATACAAGTTACTTTGCCCATGGCACCCTATAATGTTCATAGTGACTCTACTTTGCAGAGGAGGGAACTTAGGATCAGAGAGGTCAATTTGTCTACCCAAATCCACACAGCTAGCAAGTGACCAAGAGTCCTGCTTTGAATGGACACTTGTCTATCCCCAAAGTTAAAGCTCATTCTTTTTTTTTAAGATTTTTTTAAAAATTTTATTTATTTGACAGAGAGAAACACAGCGAGAGAGGGAACACAAGCAGGGGGAGTGGGAGAGGGAGAAGCAGGCTTCCCGCCGAGCAGGAAGCCCGATGCCGGGCTCGATCCCAGGACCCCGGGACCATGACCTGAGCCGAAGACAGACACTTAACGAATGAGCCGCCCAGGGGCCCCTAGAGCTCGCTCTTTTATACCACAGTGCTTCGAATGCTTGAGAAAGCTTAGGGGAGAAATTTCCTTTTTTCAATCAGGGTTTTGAGAAGATGGTGGGAGGCTAAGGGAGGGAAGAAGAAAGAGAGAGCTTCAAGACAGCCTTAGGGCACCCCTTTAAGAATGGGTGGCTTAACTCCAGAGAGGAGGCTGAGCAGAGCCAGACTGTCACAAGAAAATCAGAGGCTACATCAAGGCTGAGCATATCTAGCAGGCGAGCAGGCAAGACTCTAATAGCGGCAAGGACTGGTTGTGCCCAGAAAGGTCCTCTGGTGTCAAAGATTCCACTTGGCCGGGGGACTGGGCGGAGGGAGGAGGGTCCTGGGGGAAGCAGGAAGTGACGGTAGTCCAGCTTCGACGGCACATGCCTATGAGTGTGGTATACATGCCCAGTCCAAGTAGCTATTTAAATATGAAGTCCTTAGAACAAGGGCATCATGATCCAATCCCCATGCAAATACACATCACTTGGAACAAAGCTTCCAGGAAAGAATGATCTCTCCTGGCCCCCTTAAAAATTCCCCCTTGGGGTTTAAAAGCTGTTACTGTCTGGAAGACATAACATAACCAGTTGAAAATCCTCCCATTGAAACTGATGTCATGAAACCCACAGGTGAAAACAGGTTCCCAACTCATGTGTTTTCTGGTTCAGTGGCCTCCTAAAGCTGGGGGGCTGGCTGATCACGACACTTGGCACTTAGTGGTATGGCCAGTGCCCTTTTCATGATGCCTCTGCATTCCCCACCAGACTCTGATTTCCCCTAGTGGAACTGGGGAAATTGTGCTCCTCTGTGATTTCCGGTGTGCCCAGCAGAGCACTTGACGTGTAGTAGGAATATAATTATATTTATTGAGAGTCTATTATGGGGATTGCCATTTAGCTTTTTCAGAAGCACTGAAAGACATCTTAACACTTTCTTATCATTTATTGTTTGTTATTTACTAATTTGTGATTAATTAATAATTGAAAATCCAGCCCTGGTAACAGAATAGTCTCAGGAGACTGGTAGCTGGGGATTTCTTAGTTCTCATCTTCTAAGGTTTGTCCCTCAAATACCTTATTAGCTGAAGATAGCAAGCTTGATTTTATGATGTTCTGAACAAGAGAAAGGAAAGGAAAGGCATTTAACTAGCCTCAGCTCTTTTGTCTCAAGTGGATTCTTTGAGGTTTTGTTGTACGCTGTGGCTTGGCAAATACAGGACCGATTGAATACGGTTCTGTTCTTAGAAATGTGGATGGCCATGATTCGTGGGAGCCACTGTCCCTCTTGCCACCGTCATCTGGATCTTCCCCTTGGTGGGTTTTCAGCTACTTGGGGTCAAGAAGGTAGCTTCTCAACAACATATTCTGCCAGCCCCTTCCTCTTTAAGGAGTCTAGGAGTCTGAGGGCAAGAACTGCAAGCCATAGGTTTCTGATTTGTTGGTATTTCATCAAATTGTCCTCTGCCTTAAAAGCTACTAGAGGCTTAAGATGCCCAAAGAGCATGTTTTGTTGTCTGTCTGCTTCTTCAAGTCTGTCTCTGCTCAACAACAGGGCGCTCTGCCGGCCATAACCAACTCCCATCACACCAAATGAAGAATGAGACCCATGTGGCTTGGGTACAGGGATCTGTAGCTGCAGCTACAGGATCCAGGACAGAAGGTTCAATTCTGCCCCTTCCCCACTCTGCTGTGTGGCTGGGGTTCAAGTCCCCAGGACTCCTGCTCTTGCATTTCTTTCCTGGTCCAGCAGAGCCAAGTGATCGAGAAACACAATCCTCCCCCATGTGGGCTCCATAGACCTGCATAGACCACTTATACCAGCAACTTTCAGAGGAACACCAAATAGACACACCAGATGTGAATCTTTCCCCACTAAACTCTAATGTTATTAATAAAATAAATGTTAGTTGTAGCATCAGAATTCAGTTTTCCAGAAGGCTGTCCTGAGCACAGTCCACATTTGACTCAATTTCAATTTCCTGCACCTTTTATAACTATATGTTCCTTTGGTACACTCTGAAATAATAGAAGCCAAAACAACAATTGCTACCATATGCAGGATACTGCTATGCTCCAGGCAATTTACCTATATCATTTCCAACTCTCATTATAGCTCTATAAGGTAAATAGGATCATCTCTATTTTTGCAGACTGGTAAATAAAACAGACGTTAATATAAATTTAAGTCAGGTTGTCTAAAGTCACATGGCCTGTAAGTGGCATCTAAAGCTGAAATCCAGTGCCACCTATGTCTCATTCCAAAATCTTTGTCCTGTATGCCTTAATGAGCCTCTATCCTTAAAATAATGAACCTTAATCATTCAAAGGTAGACTCAATTATTCATGATATTTACCAAGGTGGGGAAAGGGGCTAACAGGGTACAGTAGCATGGTGCAACCAAAAAAAGACAAGAAAAAAATGTTCTGGTGAACTTTCAGCAAGTTCATAGTTCATTAGCCAGAATAGCACAGCTCCTGAAGAATTCAAATTTAGTTCCTCAAGATGTGACAGCTATGTGGGTTGTCACAGGGGATTTCAGAGGCTTAGAGGCTGCTTGTACCTGCTCTGAGCTGTTTTCTCTTCCCGAAACTTTGGGCCCTCAAAGGCATACATGTACATCTGTGCATGTGAACAGGTGTGTGTGCATGGGTGTGTGTGCACCTGCCCAGGACATGGGAGATGGTGATGATAAGAGCAGAATTCCAGACACAGTATAGTCACATGATTGGCTTAACCAAGAACAAAGAAATGGATCATATTGCAGAGGATCAACAGGATGAATTAGATAAACCATTAAGCAATTGATGTGTTTCCTGGCAACTGAATAGCATAGTGCTAAAAACAAAAATAAATTGACTTGTACCCATAGAATTGGCTGTACAAACAAGCCTGGCCTCAATGACAAATATATAACTAGAAATGAAACAATCAATGGATTGTTTTCCTTTTATGAGAGGGACACCACAAAGCTTTTGTGCAGCATGGTCTTAGCTGGTGAACCCATTTAATTAGGTACTCTGCGGATGGCCTTTCAGATTTCCCGCCCACAGCTTGGCTTGTCCATATATCACTAACAGTTTCCTTGCTAAGCAACATCTCCACTCTGTCCCACAGTGACCTGGTTTCTTGAAACCTCCTTTAAGTCTGGGGTCTTCCCTTGGCCGGATTGCTTTGTTGGCCCCAGCAGTCCAGCATTCTTGATCTGCCCCTTTACAACACCCAACAATTAACAACTGTGCTCTGAAGCAGGTTTCCTGGGGGCCCTAGACCAGCAGTTCTCAACCTGGTGTGATTTTGCTTCCAGGGAAATTAAGCAATGTCTGGAGACATTTCTGACTATTACTGCTAAGGGCAGGTCCTATGGGCATCTAGTGGATAGACAACCAAGGTGAGGATCAAGGTGTTCACAACTCTAGGTGAGGATCAAGGCAGCATTTATGGAGGCTGGAGGATATGGCAGCATCCATCTCACAGATATCTAAGATCATCTAAATAAGTGATATGTCAGCCACTATGCCTTCTTGTTTGGTTGTACAAAATTAGGGAGGGGTTGGACAGATGGATGGATGGACAGATGGATGTGTGGATGGATGGATGGATGGATGGACTGATGGATGGATGGTTGGATGGGCAGACAGAAAGATGAAAGAACAAATGGACAAAATAAACAAAAAGATTAACAGGGAGTGCCTACTTGATGCCAAAATAAAGTATGGGAGCTTTTATATAACTTATCTATCTGCTTATGATATAGAAGACCAGCATCCAGGTGCTTATAAGGAAGTAACACCTCAAATTATCTGTAAATAACTCCTGGTAAAAAACCCAACCAGAGAAATTATATTTAGAGAAGAGAATATAAGGAATGGTGACATTCTACTCTGCTGGGCATTCCAAGTTTGAGCCCATATCAAGTGAAACCCTAAGAGCATTGGCCCCTCAGGAGCTTTGGGGAGCTGTCTTCAACTAACCCACAGCTGAATACTATCCCCTCAGCTTCTATTAAGATTTGTTGTAAAAACCACTTTTGCATTTATTTGTAAAATCATGGTTGGGAAAATTGTTTATTTTATCATTCAAGGTCACACATAAAAATATTACGTTATGTAATTTTATCCTCTTTCCCTTTTTTACCTTAGCTGGCAAGAAGCTCTGAGATGAACATGCCAAACCATTATAGTGACTAGATTGGCCTACAGTATTAGCATAATTTTAAATCCTGATATACAAATACATTCTTGCTTTAGAAAGCTTACTCTAAACAGAGAAAGACATGTATCATATGATCTCACTGATATGAGGAATTCTTAATCGCAGGAAACAAACTGAGTGTTGTTGGAGTGGGGGGTGGGGTGGGAGGGATGGGGTGACTGGGTGATAGACGCTGGGGGTGTATGTGCTCTGGTAAGCGCTGTGAATTGTGCAAGACTGTTGAATCTCAGATCTGTACCTCTGAAACAAATAATGCAATATATGTTAAGAAAAAAAAAAAAGAAGAAGAAGAAGAAGAAGCTAGCGGGAGGGGAAGAATGAAGTGGGGGAAATCGGAGGGGTAGACGAACCATGAGAGACGATGGACTCTGAAAAACAAACAGGGTTCTAGAGGGGAGGGGGGTGGGAGGATGGGTTAGCCTGGTGGTGGGTATTTAGGAGGGCACATTCTGCATGGAGCACTGGGTGTTGTGCACAAACAATGAATCATGGAACACTTCATCTAAAACTAATGTTGTAATGTAAGGGGATTAACATAAGAATAAAAAAATTAAAAAAAAAAAAGACTGTTGGGCAGGAGCACAGGTAGTGACTGAACAGTACTACCTTAATAAAATATATTCCCAAGGAAAAAAAAAAAAAAAAGAAAGCTTACTCTACCTACATCTATGTCTTTATCTATACCATCTATATCCTTAGTTGTGACCTATCTCAGATCCTTTTTTAGGAAAAAGGCAGTAGGCAAGTCAAAACAAATTAATAAAAACATAGTATTTATATATTGCCAGCATGTTTACCTTTACTGGAGGCTGAGAAGAATAAAAAGCACAAAATAAGACTAAGCCTAAAAGTGCTTCTATATTGCCAGGAAATCAAATTCATTTGACTGCACACAGTCTTGCACACCCAGCCACAAATATGTATACCCATAATGGCATCCTAGAGTATCCAGAGCCACACACGCTCAAACTCTCTAACCTGCACTACTAATCCACTCCCTGCCTCAGACCTGAGGTTTGGCAAAATCCACTTCAGCATGCAGATAGATGAGCAGATCACTGGCTTACATAGAGTCATGACGTAACTGTTTCATTTAGCATGAATCCTGAATCTCTCTCTGCCTGTGTTATTGCCATCTTTAGTGTGTTTACTCCTGACTTTAGGGACTTAATTTCTCTTCCTGGCCACCCAGGGTTAGGTGGGAAAAACAATCACACATTTCATAAAAGTTTTGGGTGCTTATAACTATGTTAACTATCATTTCCTCAATATCCCCTGTGCTCTAATGCTTGCATGGTTTGATGCATGGCTATATGCATCTTGCAAGAGGGGAAACAGGACAGAGAGGTTAACTCACTTCCAAAGAGCACACAGTTAAGACCCAGGACTGTCCGATTCCACAGTCTGAGGTTTTTCTCCTCCTGACGCTAACTCTGGGGTGATGCTCAGGGTGGCCAGTACGGAATTTAACACAGGGAAAGACCCTGGTTCCCTCACTATTTCACCTGCTATATCAGAGCTACCTATTAAAACCTCTTCAATGCTGGGCACAGCAGAAGATCTGACAACAATGTGAAAGGCAGTTGGCAAAGGCAAGTGGAAGACAGAGCAAATTACAGGAATCCTCATTATTTTAAGGGGAGAAAATAAGCCCTAATGCCTTGCCCTGAGGCAAGCATTCTGGCAAATTCCCAGCTGGGTTACCTGTGTATCCAGCTCTCCTGGGTCAGTCCAGGACACCTGGACACTTGTCTAGGGCAGGATTTCTCAACCTTAGCACTACTGACACTTTGGGCCAGATTAATTCCTTCTCGTGGGAGGCTGTCCTGTATAATGTAGGATGTTTAGTAGTACCCCTGGCCTCTATCCACTAGATGCCCATAGGACCTGCCCTTAGCAGTAATAGTCAGAAATGTCCCCAGACATTGCTTAATTTCCCTGGAAGCAAAATCACACCAGGTTGAGAACTGCTGGTCTAGGGCCCCCAGGAAACCTGCTTCAGAGCACAGTTGTTAATAGTTGGGTGTTGTAAAGGGGCAGATCAAGAATGCTGGACTGCTGGGGCCAACAAAGCAATCCGGCCAAGGGAAGGCCCCAGACTTAAAGGAGGTTTCAAGAAACCAGGTCACTGACCACTACTCGGCCCCTTAGCTAAGTGCCATCTCTCTGTGATAAGCCCCCACAGGGTCCTGCCCTGACCTGCAGAGATGGGATGTAAATGAACGGTATGGACCCTTCCAGGTTACTGGGTGGTTTATAGTTTGGATTCTCATAACTTAGAACTTGTGACAAATAGGCCAGCCTGAGCTGAAGTCTACTGTTTTCCTCAGCTGAGGGAGGATGACCAGAGCTGACAGGTGGTATAAGCAAGATGCACGGGGGCCACTTCTGCCACCACCACACCCCACTAAGCTCCTGCGTGGCACCCACTTCCCAGGAGCACTTGCGGGGCTGGCGCAGGTGAGACTGTCTGTCGGGGAGCAGACTCCCAGGACCTCTAGGTATGCCCATGTCAGATGTCACAGAAGGGCAGCTCTTGACAAACTCCACAATCTGGATTTCTCATGAATTCAGAATATCCCGCTCTCCCCAGATTCATTTGGTCCTAACAAGGGAGGCTGGAGTGTATGCCTTTTGGAGAAAAGTTAGAATCATTTGTCCCCGCCGCCACCCATGAGGCCCCCTCCCTGACCTGACTCCCAGGGCCCAGGCACCTGGGGGTCTGCTGGGGATGAGGTCCTGCCTGGGTGGTTACCTGGGCTTATTGGCTGAACTGGGCTCCTAAGTAGCCCCTGGCTCATCTTGCACAAACAGAATCTATGTTCTTCATGCCTGGCCCTCTCTTCCACCACACCCAGATGAATACCTCAGGATTTAAAAAAAAAAAAAAAAGTAATTTTGAAAAGTCACCTCTGAGTCTGAAACTTACTTGTTTTGGAAAGAATCCTATTGCCTCGTTCTCTGCCACCTTGCTCTGGCGGCGGCAGCAGCAATCCTTGGGAACTGGGTAGAGATGCAGATTCCTGGGCCCCACCCAGAACATAGGAATCCTAGTCTGCATTTTAACAAGATCCCCAGTGACCCTGGGAGGCAGGAGAATCTGAGGAGCATGGCCTTTGCCCAGAAGCACAGCATACTCTCCCCGGGGCTCCTTCAGGATTTACTGCCCCCTCGTCCTGTAACCCACCCTGGCCGTCCTGATCGTAAATGTCTACAGAAGAAGTTGCCCACAGCCCTTGCCGGTCTGTTCCAACAGTTGCCCGTCCCAACAGCCAGGGAGCTCTTTTCCTTGCCAGCCCTCTGTCTGTCCCGTTATAATTGCGGCTGAATTGTGTTTGCCCTATCCTCAGCACATCACACTTCAATAACACTTCATTTGCTTAATGACAGTGAGTCACTGGTTGTTTTCTGGCTCATCTCTGACTGTTTTCAGAGAAGAAACCTGAGGCCTTTATCAGTGGAGGCAGCACTGTGTACTGGCCTCCAAAACAGAGCTGGGCACAGAGCAAGCAGGGGACAAAAGCCAACTGGGTGGATGTTGGGTTCTGTAGCCTCTGCTTCCAGAGAAAAGGCCTGGAAATCTCCAGGACCAAGGGCTCCAGCTGTGCCTGAGGTGACAATACACAAGCTCTGTTTTGTTGCATTGGGAAACCCAGGGCTCAGGGGAGAATGAGGGTCGTCCGGCAGGCAAGCAAGCAGGAGAACACCACTGCTCTGTCCAGGAGCCTGAGAGCTTCGGCCTTGCTGCCCTCACCGGGGTCTGAGGGGCCACGGGCTGCACCCCAGCTCACCGCAGAGTTCCCTGAAGGAATGTGGCTGAGCACTCCCACAGCCTGGACCCCGCACGCCCAGAAGGGAGCGTTCTCTGTGCCTTCGCTGCTGCCCTCTGAGCTGAGCTTTAATGAGCCCTGTCTGCAGAATGGGATGGGATAACCCTGCTCTTTACAATAGTACAATCATTCTTAGCGTCCTATAAATAGCCCTGTAAGAATCCCACTCGATAGAGTTGTAAGATAAATGGGAAAAGACATGAACTGGCTCCTTCTACGGCTCTGGTGGGCTGCTCACGACCCGTCTCAAGTAGAACCTCTACCTTCATGAAGTGATGCTCTCTCCCATGGGACTTCCTCCCATGTAACTCTGCCCCTGGGAACCCTGCCAAGCTTTAGGGACCAACTCGGATTCAAACTCATCTAGGTCACCTTCCGAGGCTCCCCACTGAGAATTCATTAACCTCTCCCTTTCCTTTGGTGCTCCGTTTGTAACTCTGGTGTGGTCATTTCCATGGTTCTGGCTTATATTTGCATTATTTGTGACAGACAGAAAGTTTCTCGACTCTAGAGTCAGCCAGACACCGGTTTTATACCAGCTCTATGACATACCAGCTCAGTGCTTTGGGCAGGCGGCTTCAGTTCTCCATGACCCAGGTTACTTGACTGTAAAATGGGTATAATAACGTCCACCTCCTAGGGGTGGTGTGAGGAATAAATGAGGTGATGCGTGTCCAGTCTGTTCAGTGCCTGGCACAAAATGGGAGCCCACTGAGTAACCAGGGCCCTGCTGCCATACCATCACTCATGACAGTGATGACGTCGGCAAGAAACCATCACGGCAGCTAGACTGAGCTCCTGGAGGGATGGAGCCATTTTAAAGTCACCTTTGACCTGTGCAGTGTCTAATCAAGTGCCTTCCATACAGTAACAGATCACATCTTGCTTTGAGGATAAAATGAGATAATAAAGTAAATGAAAGCAATTAGCACAGTGCCTGTCACCAAGGAGCTCAAGAAATTTTAATATCCCTTTTCTCAAATAAGTAAGTAAGTAAGTAAGTAAGTAAATAAATAAATAAATAAATAAATAAATAAATAAAGGTTTGTTGTATTTAAGCTTCAACAGCCTGAATTAAGGCTCCTAGTAAATAGGGTTTAAAGATTAGGGGGTGGTGGTGACCCTAGGGACCAAGAAGTGATTCTAAGTAGACCAAATAATCTGTTGGTACATTTTCAGAATGGATTCAAATCAAATCTTTCATGCCCTGGTCTTGCCCTCCAGGTGCCTGCAGGAATACTCAAAGGCGGTAAATGCAGAGTCTGGAGAGCCCTTGGAAGGTTGGGATGGAAGAAACAGTGGTGGCGTGAAAAGGATGTGCACTGAGCACCGGGAAGAGCTCCACTGACCCCATGTGAAGGATGTTACTCAGGAGACTGTGCACACCTCTCTCCAACCCGATGCTTTCCTCAAAATAACCTTCCCCCCAGAAATGACCTCTGTGGTGCCCGAAAGTGGGAAGGAACTGCTTTCTGCCCTGTACCTCGGGGCAAGCTAAGTTGAAACCAAAGCAGCAGGTGGCCATGTGAGCATGAGCCCACAGCGCACATACCCACACACATCCCAGCCTAGGAGTCATCCCTGCTGCTCTCCCCGGCCAACAAATACTCTGAGCTGTGGTGCTCACTGTCTGGAAAAATAAATAATTCCATGACAGAGTAAGAGGAAAGTGGGGCTGGCAGATGAGGAGAAACATCTCCAAGAGAAGAGAGCTGCTCCCTCCTTTCTCGTCTTTCTCCCCAGGGGCCCCAACGCCTGGATCTCCCACCACTGCACACAACCCTTCAGAGGTATGTCCTGGTGAACTTGGTCCTCTGAGAGAAGTCACGGGTGCCTTCAGATACACCTGAAGAGAGAAGGAGTGCCCCTGAAATTTAGAACCCCTGGGTTTAAGTCCTGGACTTTGTAGGTGGGTATGATCCTGGACAGGTCACTGCATTTGCTGAGCCAATTTCTGCTTTAAGGGATGGATCATGGGGAGAGGCATAGAGGAAGGAGGTGATGGCTCAGTGGTAAAGACCAGATAACTATTTGATTGACTGCCTTTGTGTTGCTAGCATCAGGGATGACAGCCATGACACAGACTTATTTTAACTGTGGCATATGCTGGTTGGACGCTCACTAAACCCATTTTCTGTGCCTGGACACACAGCTAAACTGCATTTTCCAGCCCCCTTGCATTTAGATGCAATCTGCAATTGTTCTCGCCGATGGGATGCGCGTCACTCCTCCAGATAAGGCGGTTAAGAGCAAATGTATTTTCTCCATTCTTTCTGCCACAAGCTTTCTCCTACACCCCTGTATCACCCTACTGGGTCATGATGAGGATAAGATATAAACTTTTATTGTGTCAGGTCACTAGGATTTCCTAGCAGAACACCTAGCAGAACACCTAGAGTTATGTACTTAAACTGGTGCAGGCACAATCCTCCTTTCTAGGAAGGACAAATAAATAGTACTCAACTGCAATTCTTTAGATATTTGGTGGAAATATTACTGAACTCAAGGTAGGTGACCTATCTTCTAGTCCAGGCTTTAGAGGTATCTTTCTGCATGATTCTGAAGTCATTTCCTCCTGTGGCCCTCAGGTCCTCATGCATAGGGTGAGGCTGTTGAATTGGATGGTCACTACCATCCCCTACTGCTCGAAGACATCTGTAATGCCGGACAACGGGGGCTCAGCCCTACGGACTAACATGCACCTGTCACTGAAATGTGAGCTAATGATGCCTCCCAGGTCTGAAGAGTGCTGACTTTCTGCTGGACAGGGCTGCTAAGTGTTATTAGAGACAGGCCTCGATAGCCTCTGCTTGCAGAATAGATAAGCATGACAGAGATATTTTAAAGTCCCAAATACTCAGTAGTTACTCAACCAGTGTTTGCTGGGCAATTTCTCATTGGTTGCCAAAACAGCAGATGACATGAAAGTGAAGTCTCCCATGGTCCCTCGCTACACCTCCCCCCTGCTTCCATGTACCCTCTGTCTGGCTGCCATACTGTAGGACTTCAGGCGCTATTCATGTCACAGCCTGGATACCTGGCCTCCGTGGAGTTGTGCAGGCACAGCCGCTGAAGCTGTGGGTGCTGGCCTTGATTCTTCTGTGTCCTCGATGAACACATCGTGTATTCTTACACCTCCTTGCTTTTGTCTACGCAGCTCCCTTTGCCTGTACGGCTTCTCTCTCTTCTCCTACTGGGGAGCTCTAGTGTTCTTTCAAGGCCAGCTTGAACCATTCCTTTCTCTGAGAACCCCTGCTTGATTGTCACTCTTTGCAGAGTCCCCTATCCCCCCTTGATAGCATCAGTCACTTTGCTGCTCAGTTCATTATTTACACGCCTGTGTTCCCCATTGGACTGTGTATTCCTCAAGAACCATGACCTTGTCTTTGTCATCTGTCAATTCCCAAAACCCCAATAGTGCCAGTTTAATGGTGATTTTTTAAATGAATATTCTTGAATTGAATGAACCAAGTTTCTTTTTACTTACTGCCCTGGGGTCATATACCGAGAAGCCAAAACATGGATTTGGAAAAAAAAAAAAAATCACAAAATGTTGAAACATAAAGCTACTCTGAAACCTCCTCCCCCAAGAAAGTGTCATCAGTTATCAGGTTATGAAAAGGTGGCTGTGGGTTGATACTCTGAGATAAGAGCTGGAGTCTGCTGCTTCCCTTGAACAAAGAGAGCACTGTGACAAGCACTGTGCTTCCCAGCCATGCTAAACAAGGCCTAAATTAAGCCAGGAGGTAAAACTTCCTGGGATATGAGACCACAGGGCCCCTCCACATGGGGGCATGTCCAGGTGGGGTCTTCACGGTCCCCACTGACACTTGGCAGTTCCCCTGGCAAGGCTACTTCTCTGCAGACTGACAGGTGTGATGATCCCTCTGAATTGGTCTAATAAAGTTTCTGATCCCCAGGGACCCACGGAATGAATGTGAGGGCCAGAAATAGAACATGAAATGCATGGGGGTGGAGGGGAAAGGGATGCTGAGCGTAGCTTTCCCTCAAAGTGTTGACGGTGAGGTTAGTGTCAGGATAAGCAAAGTCCTGGGAGTGGTGAGAGACGGGAGTGAGTGTGATGGAGACCATGACACTGGCCAGCAGGCAAACTGTGCCAAAGAGCATCTGAGGGTGTCCCTCCCAACCAGAGGGACCCAGCACAGCCACTGAGAAGACCGAGGAGGAGGAGGAACAGCCTTGAGCTCTCACCGATCCCAGAGGTAATCTGTGTCACAGCTACAATTATTAGAGAGGGCAGTTGCCAAGTGAGGGCTAGCACTGATGGGTGGTTTATGGACAGGTCTCTGAGAGCTTACATAATCATGTCTACACACTTTTGTCCCCAGTCAATCATTCTCGTACTTCTGCTCAGCCTCAAGGCTACTTCAACCTACTGAGGTGCTGAGCTTCTCAATTGTTTCGAGGGTTCAACCCTCCCCCTGCCCTCCAGCCCCCAGAGTCAGGGAGCCAGTGAGGAAGACTGGATGTGGAGATCCTCTGGGCCAGGGGAACTGATCAGCATGTCAGAATAAGTCATAAACCTCTTACCTACAAACACTTTGGGAGTCTCACCTTGGGACACAAGTTCGCTAACCAGGCTGGCCTTGTTCCCATTGTCACCAGGTCACACCAGGTCTTCCAGGAAGGTCCTCACTGCGACGCCTTCCAGTGGTCTTGGGTGATAGTGCAAGTGACTGACTTGCCCTGGTTACCTACCTTCTCTCCCTGTAGACTATGAGCTCCCTGGGATAGCGGCTGTGTCCCATCATCTTGGTGTCTCCAGGGCCTACACAAAACCTGTGTAGGAAAGAATTTAACCTTGCCCAGAAAGAGAGCTTCCTTTTCCCTCGGCTTCTAGGAGGTAATCCCTAAGCCCCTGGAGTATCATGGCTGATGGGAGTATCTCTGTTTGCCACTGGATCTAAAGCCAGCTAGATTGTAACAACGTGACTGAGGGTGCAGATTTTGAGCCACAGCAACAATATGATGTAGGGTGAAGGCTCTGGGTCAGTCACATGGTACCAGCAACCTCCTGAGGGCCTGAGGGACTGAGATTAGCCACATGGGAGGTCAAACATGCCTACAGGGTGGAGCTCCAAACAAAAACTCTGGATACCAAGCTTGAAGGAAGAGTTCCCTGTTTGCCAGTATTCCCTGTATACTGTCACACATTGGTGCCAGGAAAGTTCCTTTAGACAACATGGGTTTGAGCTGTGTGGGCCCACTTACCTCATGTGGATTACAGTTCAGTACTGTAAATGTATTTTCTCTTCCTTATGATTTTCTTACTAGTATTTGCCTAGCTTACTTATTGTAAGGATAAAATATATAATACATACACAAAATATGTGTTAATCGACTATGTTATTGGTAAGGCTTCTGGTCAACAGTAGGTTATGAGTAGTTAAGTTTTGGGAAAATCAAACGTTATACACGGATTTCTGACTGTGCATGGGGTTGGCACCTGCTAACCCCCGTGTTGTTCAAGGGTCAGCTGTAATGCTGTCCTGACTCCATGGGGAGAGGGCAACTGGAAGCTCTACATTTGGAACTTTTCTTGGACTCTGCCCTTTGTGCTTTTTCCCTTGGCTGATTTCAAGCTGTATCCTTCCCCGTAATAAGCCATAACCATAAGTATAACAGCTTTCAGTGAGCTCTGCAAATTCTTTTGGCAAATGATTGAACCTAAACATGGTCTTAGGAAGCTCTGAACTTACAGCTGGTGTCAGAGATGAGAGTGGTCTTATGTGGACTGTGCTCCCCTCCCCCGAATGTTGCAGAGCCTTTCATATAATCAGAGATATGAGACATGGGAAGTCTCACTCAACCCAAGGAAGTTGGACAACAGATGCTCTGGATGGCCATGGATAAGTCTCCTGGCTTCCACCACCCGCCCCCCTTATTTTTATGAAGACCTCTTCCACTGAAGAGAGACATAGTCATAGAGCCTAATCAAGGGAAACTCAGAAATCACAGACAACAGTATTCTCAGAAGCTGTGAACCTAACCCTGAGGTTGTAGGCAGCAGGATCTTCATCCTGTGCCAAGAGTACTCTCTCTCAAGGGATAAGAATATTAAGAATAATTATAAAAGTAATAGTAGCAGCTAAAATTGAGCACTTTCTAAATGCCAGGAACAATTCTAAGTCCTTTGCAGTCATTATCTTAATCTTTACAACTCTGTGAGGTAAGTATGCTATTATTGCTATTCCACTGATGAGAAAACTGAGCAGCAGAGAGGATAGTAACTTATCCAGGTAACAGAACAGACATATGGCAGACCCAAGATTCCAGCCAAGGAACTCCAGGGCCTTGGTCTTAACACTACCTGTCCAACCACTAGACTCCAAGATCCCTAGGGTCTTCCTGGATGGATAAGTCTCAACTGCCTTTGTCTACAGAGGGCAAGGGCTTATGCATTCAGACAAAGCTAATTTTGGAGTAGTCTCATAGGCACTGAACTAAGCATGCTCTTTTATACATATCTGATTTATCCTCCAACAATACTCTAGGGTGGTATCCACTCCATGATATAGACTGAGGAAGCAGAGTCTGCTTTGAAAGTATGAACCCTCATATGTTCTAGAGCCTTTCAAATCAAATACAGTCGTCTGTCTGGCACCTTTGATATATTAAGTTGAACCTCAAAATATGATATTTGACCATTTTTGACGAACAAAAAAATGGCAATTTCACATGATTCAATCTAATGTAATATGTCAGGCTAAGTATGAATAGCAATAACTGATGAACAGGATAAATAGGAAAGTGACTCATCACCCAAACCTTAGGGACTTTCAGTGTTTACTCACCTGCATATTATCCCTTAAAAAGTGTGGATGGATGGCTCCAGAGGCACCAGTGATCATCAGAGTTCTTCATGTGACATTCCAAGAAAGGGTTAAAATATGACAAATTCTTGTGTCTAAGAATCTAAGAAAACTGGCACAAGTGTGTGGTTTCATAAAACTCTTATAAACCAGAGACCCAGGTTAAGGTTCTCAGCTCTGCCTTTTAACATCTATGTGACCTTTGGCAAGTGACTTAACCTCTCTGAGCATCAGATAAAACACACACACACACACACACACACAGGAATGTCACTTTGCTCCCAGGGTGGTTGTGAGGACATTGACATTAAGGATGTGAAAAGATTTTGCACGCTACAAAGTGCTGTACAAATGTTCTGTGCTGAACGGTCTTAGCTGAACGGTTCTGTGCTGAACGGCATAAGACTCGTGCCATTGAGTCCATGTTCCATCAGTATTTGTTCACCTGACCCAGTTTTTGATGGTAACTTTTCAGGAAAGCCTTCTATGCAAGTACCGCATCACCTGGTCATCTGTCCAGCATGCCTGGTACTCCCCTGTGAGTGTGCTAAGTAGGCTTGTGACAGTGTAGGGAGGTGTTGCAGGAAGTGCACCCAGAGCCCAGAACCCCAACCAGCACTTCCTCTCCCACCCCTGTGCTGGGAGAAGAGAGGGGGTGGGAACACAGACACCAGCACCCCCCTCCCTGGCCTCAGTCCTAGGGGAGAAGTGAAGAGCCAGCCCAGTCTCCAGGAGCCAAAGGAACAGCTTGCTCTGCCGGAGCAGGCTGGTGCCAGGAGGGGATCTGAGTCACTCTCTGTCAGCAGTGAGGGCGCACTGCCAGCCCCTCCACAGGGCCGCCTTCCCCTCCCCCTTTCCCGACACCATCACCTCCCATGGGGGCACTCCTCTCTAGCACAACTGATACACTGCTCCCAAGCAGAGGGCTCCAGCTCAGCTTTAGGCCACCTGGCACATAAGGGACCCCAGGGACTGTCACTCTGTGACACCGGGGTCCCTGACGGCTCAATTGCAAACACTGGTATGCAGCTACTGGATGACCATGTGCCTCTTCTTCTCACTTACCTTCAGTGGGTCCCACTGTCCACAGGGGCCACACTTTTGCTCCGTGAATAAGCTCAGACTTGCTTTCTCAGTCGTATCTCCCACCGCTCCTGGAGTACTCCTTTGTGTCAGCCCATCCAACTTGCTCACTATCTCCCCACTCTTCCCCAAACACATGCACCCTTTGTTTCACATGGCCTATTTTGCTCAGGCCCCACTCCCAACCTGCCTTGCCTCCATGTTTTCCCCTTCTTTTGGAAAGTCTTCCCCGTGCCTGAAGACCCCGTCATCTGCTACCTTTACCACAAGCGTGCTTTCCTGACAGTTTACTGAACTGATGTCCATGAAGCACCTACTATGTGCCAGATTCTGTTCTGGATGCTGGTATATAGTGGGGGATGAAGAAGACTGGCTCCCTGTTCTTATGGAGTTTACACTTCAGTGGGAAGAGGCGGAAAATGTAAGTAAAGAAATGATTCCAGTCTGAGATAAGAAAATCAACCAGTGTAATGTGCTAGAGCATGACTGACAGGTGAGGGCACGTGCTAGAAAGCCTCTCTGAGGAGGTGACACTAGAGCTGAGACCTGTAAGACAAGGCATCAGTTGTGCCATGCCTGAGCAGAAGATTCTAGAAGGAGGGGGCTGCCAGTGTGAAGACCTCAAGACAGAAATACCCTTGCCACTGTGTTGGAATCCCGCCTCATCTTATTTCACATGCATTGCTTGCATTACCTATACAGAGCACCCCATGTGATATGTTGTGCTCTGTCAAGGATAAAGGGCAAATAATGCTAGTAATTTCACTTCAGTGCAGTTCCGTGTAACTCTTGTTTTTACATGTTTGCCTTCCTCCCTCCCAAATAAACAGTAAGCCTCAAGCTCCTTGAAGACAAGAACTGTGCCTTCTCCCTCACTGCAACCCCAGGATGTACATAAATACCAGAGACCTACTGCACCCACAGCAGATGTTCACCAAACACAATTTCACCTCCTGGCTCTTCCATCTCACCTGGGCCAGGCGTTCTCCATCCCAACCACACATTAGAATCACCTGTGAAGGCTATAAACAAAAATCTCCGGCTTCCCCACAGACTGACTCAGACTCTCTGGGAGGGGTGCGTCTGTGAGGCTCCCATGTGTAGCCTGGATTGAGAATCTCTGGCTAGTTGATGGTGTACTCTCCAGAAAAGGAGAAGGGGCAATCACTAAGCATTCTGATCTGGCCTCTGACCTGGTACTGATCGAGGTGAACCACTGTCTGGGGTGCCGGTTTCTCCATATGCAAATTGAAGGCCTTCCACCAAAGGCCTCCAAACCAGCCTTTGACCTTGACCAGCCTGTGTGGTCCCTCCGCCCAAGGGATGTGTATCTGGTCTCAGCCATAGTCCCTTGGTCCTTGATGGTGCCTGCCTGGTCAGCCCCGGGAGACAGGCACCGTCCACCATTTTCTTAAAGATCCTGAGTAAAGAGTCCTATTTCCTCTCTGACTCCTTAGTTTTAAGCTTGATGTGAAGAGCAACTGCCTACCCATGAGGTACTGGGTTATGTCACCCTCACACAGACCATTAAGAACGGTAACACACTGTCTCTCCCCACACGCTGTCGGGGAAGCTGTAGGTGTGATCTTGCCTGGAAGCAGAGGGCATAATGAATCATCTGTTTCCAGGCAATTCTCAAGGTAAGATGCACTGCCACCATTCTCAAGGCTCTCCTAGACCTTCTTGTAAGCCACTGCCATCCTGAGCGATGGGTCCTCAGACCATGGAGAGACCTATGCTGAGGATACAAGCAAGGGAGAACAGGATGCCGCGACCATACAAGACACTTGCAGGGACAGATGGCACTCATTAGAGAGGGAGTCATGCCAGTGTGCAGACAGCAGCCCTCTCCCTTCCCCCAGCCTCAAGGGCAGCCTGGGAAGGGCTGGATCCTCTGTTCTGGCAACTTGTGCCCTCTGAATTTCAAATCTCTGCAGAGGGAAGGGACAGCTCCTTCCAATGATCCCGGCCCAGAATCCAGACACTCAGCCTGGCCAGTCACTTCTTGCGTGACCTTGAACACACCGCTGCCCTGAGCCTTAGATTAGCTGTTTGTGAAAGGGCCGAAAAATCCCCGTCCAGTTCACTTTTTCAGAAAGTTAGGAATATAACTTTACAGTTAAATGTTAGAGGTTATCATTCGCCATCTATTTATCAAATCTTAATAGTTCTTGGGCCGAATAAAACTGGGCTGGAAAAGCTAATCACTGAATGAGAACTGAATATGTAACACAGCCTCGGGGCTCCTGGCTTTTCAGAGGACTGTATGTAATAACAGTGAAAAGAGCATGAGACACATATGGGCTCCGATTCCAGCTCTGTTCCTCACACGTGGGATCTTTGGAGCATCAGCCTTCTCATCTGTATGATGCTGATATTAACATCCAGCTCACTGGCCAGCAAGAGGACTGGGATGTAGGGGGTACCCAATAAGCAATACTATTGCCATCGATATTTACTCATCTAAGCGCTGTCACTGACTGGGGCAAATACAGCTGGGGATTGTCCCAGGTTGGTTATTTTCCAGCTCGCCCGATAACGGAACACCACTTGGGACTTCACATTTACCTAGAGAAACTCAGAATCCTTTTCATTATATGTCACTCATCCTCCCAAGCTCTGAGAAGGAAAAGGAAAAGGCTTTTAAGTCACGGAATGGAGAGGTCAGGGGGTCTAATCAAGGTTCTAGAACAAGGTGAAGCAACAGTAAGAGAACCCTTTTCTTAAATCTGACCAGGGTTCAAAACAGAGAGGCAGTGCTCCAGCAGAGGGAGGGCCCCCGCCCAGCCCTGAGCTGAAATGACCGCAGACAGCTGCTTTCTCTCAGAACAGGACCGAAGAGTCTTGGAGCTCTGGGTGCAGGAGGAGCCCGGGGCCGCCACCTCAGCCTCCCTGCCACCCAGCCACCCAGAGAGGCAACGCCCATGGTTACTAAAGCAAACACTTCTCGATTTCAAGGTCTCTCAGTTTTCAATCCACGACCTTCGATGCACTTAAAATACTGCTCTGCGTTTCACAGAAGCCTTTATGTAAGTGGGCGGAGGAGGGCTGTGCTTGCCAGACTGCCCTTTCCTGTGCCTCGCCTCCAAAAGCCTCTTGGGAAGGTCGCCTCACCATGGAGGCCTTCAATGGCTAGCTCTCACCATTTGCTAGGGGCTCCCTCATTTTTTTTTTTTTATTTCATTCATTGGCTTTAAAAAAGAAATCACCATGGCTTTGTGCATTTATTCATCCTCTGCGGTCAGCCTCCACGTGCTGGGTACACAGGGGCTGGATGAAGGCTCAGATCTAGTAGTGACCAATGCTCAGAGGATGGGACATGAAACTGCCAGAGGTGGGAGGAGAACCAGGAGAGGCTCACTACCAAAACTGGGGAAGGAGGTTCATAAGACAGGGTCCTGTCCAACTCAATCCAATTCAGTTTAATAACCATGGTTTGAGGCCCTGTCTTCCCAGCCACGTTATGGGTCAGCACTGTCCAACAGAAATATAATGGGAGCCACATATATAATTTAAAATGTCTTCATAGTCACATTTAAAAAGTCAAAAGAAACAGGTAAAATTAATTTCGATAATATGCTTTATTTAGTCAACCCGGTATATCCGAAATGTAATCACTTTGACATGTACTCAGGATAAAATTATTCATAAGATATTTTATGTCTTTGTACTAAATCTTTGGAATTTATGTATATTTTACATTTCTAGCACCTTTCAATTCAGACACATGTCAAGTGCTCAGTAGCCACATGTGGCTCATGGCTACCACACTGGGCAGCCTCGGGCATTGGTTATTCTGGGTGTTAGGGATCCAAAATGAGTAAAGTGTGGTCCCAGCCTTTGAGGAGCAAAGATCACATGGATACTTCCAACCAAATGCAGCAAGAAGAGAGAGACTGTGGTAGAACTGGAACTGGACACACATGAGGGGAAATTCATTTATCCCAACCTGGAGACTCAGGAAAGCTCCTGGATCAAGCACACCCAGATATCACAGAGGCTGGGGGGAACCACTGCTGGGGACAGGCCATAGAATGTGCTAATTGGGAGGAAAGCCCAGCACCCCCACCCCTGGGGGTGAGGCATACGCCAGACCGCAAGGGGTTAAGAATCAGTAAGTGAAGAGAAAGTGGAAACAGATGGCCATGACGTAGACCAAACAGTTGCATGGTCAAAGGAAAAAGATAAGACAGTAGCCTGAAAGAGCAGTACTAATAGTTATAATTATGATCACTAAGCACCCACCATGTGCCTGGCTAAGAGAAGATTTTCAGTTTTTGACTTTAGGAGGGGAAACTGAGCATATTTATAGAAAGGGGAGAAGGGTCCAGACATGCAGGAAAACTTGGAAAATGCAGGTGAGTGAGAATCTGATGAAGACACATGGCAGAAGAATCCTAAATGAAGGTCAAGAGTTCCCGTAGAGAAGTCAACCTCAGGCTGTGTGGATAAGTAGTTACACTGGTTCCTTGAGGCAGAAGAGGAAAGGAGGGGTAGGAATGGAGGGCCCTTTAAGGTGGGAGGAGGAGAGCTGCTGCCAGGGTCTGATCATATCTCAAGTCTTTCACCACTCCTTGATGACAAGGAAATAAAACCCAAACACCTTAACATGGCATGTGCAATTGTCCATGGCTTGTCCATCTCCCAGTCCTTTTTCCATATAGCATCCCTCAAGGCTTTAGTCACACAGTGCTAACACCTATTCCCTGCCTTTTTCACCTTGGAGTCCCTCATATATTTTTCTTCCCCTAAAACCCACCCCCATCCACTCCCTGCTGAACTGCATTACCTATCAAAATCCAGACTCACAAAAATGTCACCTCATCTAGAAAGTCCATCTTGATCTTCCCAAGGTAATAATCCTCCATTCTCTTTGCAACCACAGGGCTTGGAATATGCCTCCACTCTAGCCGTCTCATGCCTGGAATGGGGGCCATACAGGTCTCTGTCTCTCCCAACAGCATTATGAGCAACTTGAAGGCAAAGCCCACTTCTTGGCCTTTGCTGTGTCCATCGGGACCTTTTGAAAGGCTTAACTTGAATTTTTTTTTTAATTTTTTTATTCTTATGTTAATCCCCTTACATTACATCATTAGTTTTAGATGAAGTGTTCCATGATTCATTGTTTGTGCACAACACCCAGTGCTCCATGCAGAATGTGCCCTCCTAAATACCCACCACCAGGCTAACCCATCCTCCCACTCCCCTCCCCTCTAGAACCCTGTTTGTTTTTCAGAGTCCATCGTCTCTCATGGTTCGTCTACCCCTCCGATTTCCCCCGCTTCATTCTTCCCCTCCCGCTACCTTCTTCTTCTTCTTCTTCTTTTTTTCTTAACATATACTGCATTATTTGTTTCAGAGGTACAGATCTGAGATTCAACAGTCTTGCACAATTCACAGCGCTTACCAGAGCACATACACTCCCCAGTGTCTATCACCCAGTCCCCCCATCCCTCCCACCCCACCCCCCATTCCAACAACACTCAGTTTGTTTCCTGCAATTAAGAATTCCTCATATCAGTGAGATCATATGATACATGTCTTTCTGAGATTCAACAGTCTTGCACAATTCACAGCGCTTACCAGAGCACATACCCTCCCCAGTGTCTATCACCCAGTCACCCCATCCCTCCCACCCCACCCCCACTCCAGCAACCCTCAGTTTGTTTCCTGAGATTAAGAATTCCTCATATCAGTGAGGTCATATGATACGCTTAACTTGAATTTAATAAATGTAACCTCCATGAAGGCAGGGACCGTGTGTTTTTTTTGTTTTTTGTTTTTTTAAAGATTTTATTTATTTGAGAGAGAATAAGATAGAGAGAGAGAGAGAGCATGAGAGGGGCAGGATCAGAGGGAGAAGCAGACTCCCTGCTGAGCAGGCAGCCCGATGCGGGACTCGATCCCGGGACTCCAGGATCATGACCTGAGCCGAAGGCAGTCACTTAACCAACTGAGCCACCCAGGCGCCCCTGGGACCCTATGTTTTTAATCACAACTGTAAACCCACATTGGGCTTATAGTTCTGAGGAAGGCACATAGTGGCTGTTTGATAGGTGTTTCTTGAATGAATGAATGAATGAGTGGACATCTGGTCTACAAAATTAGACCAAATACTTAAGTCCTCAAAAATAGGGGTCATATGGTAAATTTTTGTGTGTTCTTCTTCAGCACATGGTATGGAACCCTATCCATAGGGAGCATGTAAACCATGCTATTGACTAAGTTATTGATGATGATAATGACTTGGACTTGTATATTACCTTCCTTTCAAGGAGAAGCCCAAACACATTACAACAGAGCTTGCAAATTGGTGGCTTGACAAATTTTAAATTTGAGAGGCTTTATGCAGGTCCTGCACCCCACAGTTCTCCTCATGCCCTGTTGGCCTACATCCAGCCTACTTCTCTCCATAACATCACTCACATGATCCCTTAGGGTATATAAGTATATGGAAACGAGCATCTCCTCTATACAGATGGGGAAACAGAAGTCCTTGGAAAAGTGTTGTTCACATCCAGATCTCTTATTCTTCAGCACAGCAACACTGCTCTGCAGGATTCAGCTACAGGCCAATATTTTCCAAAGAGTGTAACAAACTTGGCTTCCCCAGACCAGCGGCATGTCATGCAGCCTAAGAGGCATATAGATTCTTGTACCTGATAAACTCCAATAATCTCAGTGGCAGCCTTGCCCAATAGGGAGATCTTTGCAAGATTAATGGTGCCATCCTGTAATGGGCGCCTACTGCCTGCTTTGGAAGCAGTAGGTACTCATGGAGGATAAGGGGCAGACTCACTACACCTATATATTGAAGTGAGCCATTTTGAAAGACTTAAGTAACTTTGTAATTTTACCTTCAGTGTAACCCAAGACTTTAGTAGTAAAAATCTTGACCCAAAATCAAGTACTTCCCCGCCCTCCATTCCCAGGCAGCCCCTGCCCTGGATCCTCAATTTCATCCATGTCTTTGATTCTGAACAGAGAAGTTCATATCCGATTTACTCTGAGTCTCTTTTCTTTCCATCAGGCTCAGTGCTCCTCCCTACACTGACCAGGTTTCTGAGCATTCTCTTGAGGAAACACTCAACATCCATACAAATTGTGTCTGGGAAATACAGAACAACCATAGCTCGGCTGGTACAAACCCTTAGAAGCAGCCTCTCTGATGAGGTATCTCAATGATCTGCTCAAAGATTGCAACTTAACTCCAAGTAGGAGAAGTTGTATTCACCAAAGGACCTGAGGAACCCAAGAATGGGAACAAGGAAAAAAAAATGCTCAGCAAGAGAGGTCATGGGCTATGAAAAGGTAACTATTTGGGTCAGGTGGTGGTGGGTGGGCTCACTGTCAAGATCGTACTACTCAGAGTAGAGGGCATTTGAGGTATCACTCACAGTACCTCTGAGAAGGAATCTTTTGGAAAGATGAGCTTTGGCACTCTGGGAGCTCAATTTATAAATATTTATTGAGACCCTTTAAATATATTTTGAAATGTGCTAGGTTCTGTGAAGAGTGTAGTGCTGAACGCACCATGATTCTCTCAGAGAGCTTATTTAATTTAGTAAGAAGATAGATTATATATATACCTATACTCCAAGGCACTGTGTGGTGTGTGATATTAAAAATACAAAATAGGGGTGCCTGGGTGGCACAGTCTGTTAAGTGTTCAACTCTTGATTTTGGCTCAGGTCATGATCTCAAGGTCCTGAGATCGAGCCCCACGCTAGGCTCCGCACTGGGCACGTGGAACCTGCTCAAGATTCTCTCCCTCTGCCCCTCCCTCACTCCCCCCTCTAAAAAATAATAAATATAAAAAGTAATTGCAGAGCAGAGCACAAAGGAGGGAGAAGCAAGTTTTATTCTATAAAGTTGCAATTATGGCCATTTAAATTAAATCTTCTTTTCTAAGAAGGTTTGGAAAGAGAAAGTGGGGGACAGCCTTTATGGAGATGATTCAGGTGGAAAAGTTATCTGATATAGATTCAACACAGAGATACATTGAAACATTTTCTTTTTAGGAACCAAGAGAAAGGAAATGCATGCATCCAGGAAGTAATTAATATTGAACTGAGGCAAATATTGAACAGGGCAGGTAATAGAATACCCAAAAGTGTGCAGATGAATAAGTGAAAGCAAAATATCTTTAGGGACTGGAGAACTAGCCGGAAGACTCATGGATTCTAATGTTGTTTATTTGTATTTAAATGTGAGTGGAAATAACACCAATTAGAGTTCCAAAGAATGAACTGATAATTGACTTGTTCCCTCTTTCATTAGCTTCTATTCAAGGAGCTCAAAATAGCTCCCATTTTTATCTTCAGATTCCCACAGCCTAACACAATGCTAGGGACATAGCAGGTGTTCAATAAATGTTGAATGAATAAATAAATGAAGGCATGAATGAACAAGCAAATGTGTGAACACCTATGAGAGTGGCTAAGTTGAGTTCTAGTGGTCCCACCCACATTCACTAATACTTATTGAACTTTGGGTCAAGACATTTAAGGTCTGGCTCCTAGTTTCCTCATCTACAAAATAGAGATGATCACAGAGACTCCCCTTATTTCAAGGATTAAATGATGTGGGAAAATATTTTGTAAACCTGGAAATCACTGAAGGAAAAAGTCCTTTCTAAATTGGTATCTCATTTATACAATGAAGGAACAAGTTTTACTGAGGAAACAGAAAGCTCCCTTCAAGCCATTCTTATCCTATTATCCCCTGTCTGGGAACTGTCTCACCAAATCCATTGCTGGAGGGAAAGGTACCTCACCTTAATTCCTATGAAAGAGAGCAGTAATAAATTTTCTGATGAAAAGTGATAACCAGAGATGTCAGTATGGCCATTCTTGCCACATGAGCCAAGGAGTTTCTTAATCTTCTACTTATAAGCAGGAAGTTTCATTATCTCTGTCCTGGGTTTTCTGAACCCTAGAATTAAGATGTCAGCTGGAGATGCAGGCTTTGTTCACATGGAAAATCTGCTGATTTATCAACAACTTTTATACACACATGCACCCAAGCATGCACTGATGACACTTGCCTGCTCTTGACAAGATAACTGGGCCATGTGGTGACAATATTAATTAGACAATAGCAGCTGGAGAAAGAATCTGTAAAACTCTCCACCTGCTATCCCATGATACCCTGTTTTCATACAACAAACCGCCAACAGGATCTGATGGGTCAAAATGGCATGGTTGTGGTTGTCTCCCGGGTAGCGGTTCCAGAAGACATACTGAAGATGCAGAGAGAGCCGGACAGACTTTTGGGATGGAATTTGGCCTCTAGACTGCTTTGCAAGGCATGTATTGCCTGGAGGTTGAACACAAAACCCTAAGCTTGACATTCAGGGCTCTCTGGCAGTGTAATTGGGGAAGTGAGAGTACTCTGCCATTAGGCTGGGCATTCACATCAGCTGGGTTCAAACCCCTGGTCTGCCTTATGCGAGCTGTGTGATTCTGAACTATTTAATTTATTTTAATTTACTCTTTTGAACTTCTTTCCATACAATGGGCCATTATTACCTTCCTTGTAGAACCGTCATGAGAATTAAATAAAATTATGTATATGTAACATGTCTGTATTTGCATCTCCCCCTCTCCCCACCCACCTAAGTGCTAGTCAAGCCAGTCAACTTACTATAGTTAGAACAGTTACTTTCTCACAGGCATGCTTCTCTCCACTATAGACCATCCCTCAGAACACGCTGTTCCCATCTATCCAAATTAGACTCAGTTCACACCTTTCACCTCTGCAAAGTCCTCCAAGACCCCCTAGCTGAATGTGACTACTCCTTTTTCTGAAATGTCCCAGCAATATTGCTAGTGATCTTTCCAATGTGTGTGACAAAATTCCCAAGGGGGCAACTGGTTTTTATGCATCTTGGTACTCCACTTTAGACTGAGTTGCCTAGCCTATTATTTTGTGGAAGCTGAGACCATGTCATATGCCATGCTTTATAGAATTTATGTTACATTAACCAAATCTGTTTCCCTGGCAGTGGATCTGCAGGAAAAGTTCTCTGTCCGTTGTTTTTTTTTTTTTTTTTTTTTCAAAAGCATGTAAAAACTAATCTTCTTTGTGCCTGTAGGGATAGAAGAGTCACTTTTTACAAATCTCTCAGCATCAGTCCACTCTGAAGTGAAAAACATCCTCATTTATTCAAGCAGAATGTATTGAGCCCTGCTATGTGGCAGGACCCATGCCTTCCTCTGCAGTCATTTAAAATTACTGCTCCAATCGAAATAAGTCAATCAGAGAAAGACATGAATCATATGACCTCACTGATATGAGGAATTCTTAATCTCAGGAAACAAACTGAGGGTTGCTGGAGTGGGGGGTGGGGTGGGAGGGATGGGGTGGCTGGGTGATAGACATTGAGGAGGGTATGTGCTATGGTGAGCGCTGTGAATTGTGTGAGACTGTTGAATCGCAGATCTGTACCTCTGAAACAAATAATGCAATATATGTTAAGAAAAAAAAAAAGAAGAAGAAGGTGGTAGCGGGAGGGGAAGAATGAAGCGGGGGAAATCGGAGGGGTAGACGAACCATGAGAGACGATGGACTCTGAAAAACAAACTGAGGGTTTTAGAGGGGAGGGGGGTGGGAGGATGGGTTAGCCTGGTGATGGGTATTGAGGAGGGCACGTTCTGCATGGAGCACTGGATGTTATACACAAACAATGAATCATGGAACACTACATCAAAAACTAATGATGTAATGTATGGTGATTAACATAACAATAAAAAATTTTAAAAAATTACTGCTCCAATCATGAGCTGGTTTGCAAACTATCCCTGCAGCAGAATCCCTGAAGGAGTTGATCCAAAATGCAGCCTCCTGGCCTCAACGCGAGGACTCCCGAATCACTGTCTCGAACACTGTGTGTGTTCTAACAAGTTCCCTTCATGAGTCTCAAGCACGCTAAAGTTTAAGAACAAGGCTCTAGACCAGAGAGCTTACAATGGTCACTCGCTCTGAAAATGCTTCTGATGAGACCACCCACTAGTGTCTGAGGAAGAGAAAGGAAATGCACAAGAGGTTGTGAAGAGATAACTATGAGGATGAGTGGACAGAACTGAGATTATTACGCTTGGACAGGAGATGGTTATGAAGGTTCCCACTGAACATTCCCACAGCCCCGAAGTTTCCCGTGGGATATGGTAGTCACAGTTCTCACCTCTGATGAGGACCCTGCAGGGACTGTAGTGTAGTATGCCGCACAAGTGGATCGGGTTGGTATTCCAGGGTCATTAAGTGGAAAAGGCATTCACAGAAAACCGGGAGAACCGTTTTCTATCCACAGGCTTCCTTCCAAGGGTCACTGAAGATCAAACACGTATAGACAAGGTGACAGACTTCAGTAGGTTCCTTTCTCCTCTGAGATTGAGGAAATTCACCTTTAAACTGGGACCCATTTTAAAGAACAGTTGACTCTTTCAGAAAAATGGCTCTAAAGAAATGGAATGTGAAAGCAAGATGGTATCATGATGGAAGGAGCAATGGGCTAGGAACTCAGAACGGAGCAAATACACTTTTGTGTGACATGAAACAGCATGATGTCCGGAAAGGACACTGGGCCTGGAGTCAAAGGGCAAGACTTGAGTCCTAGCTTTTCTATTTACAAATGCAAAATTTGGGGCAAATGCCTTAGCACTTTCAGTCTCTTCATCTAAAAGGGTAAAGTGTAGATTTTGCAAAATGTAAAATTTCCATAATAACACCTACCTTGTTCATTCCAGAATTGTTATAAAAGTCAATTAAGAAAGCAAATATGAAAGCACTTAGTAATCAAAAAATTATTTTGAAATAGATTTTTTTAAATTTGGCAATAAAATATAATTCTATGTACATTCCATCCATGCTGTGTTTTTCAAGTTCTTTCTTTAATTAGATAGAAACAATCCAGGATTCACATTATATGAAAACTGTTTTTTTTTAATCAAATTTTACTGAGACAGTTGATAAGAGATTTTTTTTTTTTTTCCTGAAGGGAGTGTGGAGAGATCCAGCATATATCTCAGAACCTTTAGGATTTGGTTCATGGATAGCTTTTTTCTTCCAGACCATTTATATACATCGGAAAGGCACTGAGTAGCTGAAGAGGAAGCCAGTGACAAGAGCAAAGTGATGGCAATTGTGCCCTCAGAAGACATGACAGCAGGAGGCAGCAGGTTGCAGGTCAAAGGGCTGATAACAGTTTCTTATAACAACTCAGCCCAGGACAGACTCTGAGACTTTAACGGGGAGTGGACACACAACCTTATTTTATTCCATACAGATTCCAGCTGCCATATAGCTCATCGGAGGTATCGATACCTTCTTGATTTTCAACAGCCTCCTTAGAGTTCTTCTTGGATTGCAGTTTAGAGAGTGGCCAATCGTCCGCCTCTCCTTACCAGGGACAAATGTGCAGACTTTTCCTCAATGCCCTGGCAATATGAATGGCCCCAGGACAAGAGGATGGTGGCCCACAGAGCTAAAAGGGGAAGTGTTCCCTTTTCAGGATCTCTGAGTCCATTTCTCACACTGAGTCATCTCTGACTTGTGGCCAAAATTCTTAATATTCTAAGCTCTAAAATGGACCTAACCACTTATGCCTTAACCTCTAAATAAAATGCTCTGAGGTCTTTATTACATTTTATCATTATTATTGTTACCAGTACAAGTATCATGATCAATTACATTTTAAGCCTCACTATGCACCAGGCAGGATAGCTTTATACACATTATATCATTCCATCTTCACAACATTTTGAGTAGGGACTCTTATAATTTCCTTACCATAGATTGATAGCTGAGGCATAGAGAGAAGAGGTAGTTGTTAGAACTTTAGTCAAAAGAGCCAGGACTCAAACTCAGGTCTTTAAGTACTACGTATATATTGTCTCTTCTACAAGAAGTGCTATGAAACCAGGGTTGCTTTCACCGTATGGAAAATGAGATTTTCTCTCAAAAGAAATCACTAACGGTATGTATTTAATTTGCTTTTCTTTAAGCAGTGGAGAAATCATGGGAAAAAGAGGAGGTGCTCTCCCTGCAACCATTCAGGGTGGGATAAAGGAGAGGTGTGCATTATCCCAGACTACTCTCCCAGTGGGTGCTTTATAGCAGAGGTTTGGAGAATGTCTACTCTTATTCAGGTAAGAAAGCAAATAAATTAATCAAAAATGTTAGGTTGCTTTATTCTAGATGATTATATTTATACTCTATCCCTAAAAAAGAAAGCATTTCAGTGGTTTGATTCAATTAGGCAAAACAAACAGCAGCTTGTGACACCTGTGAATAGTTAAGACCTGAATTTCTAAGGGCTTTGTCATCATTAGTTAGTTCATCCACACAGCCTTGCTAGTGGACAGTCCAAGTCTGAGGAGACAGTTCTTCCTGCTCAAATCTTACCGAGAGTCGGGTGCAACCAAGAAAAAGATCTGAGGAGCCGTTATAATTCATTGTCTTCTTCTACTTTTCTTTCATTGTGTTTCAGGAGTCCCTAGAGATTCTCTCACGTGCATTTCCTGGGATTCCTGAAAGCATCAACGGAAATTTCATAAAGCGAAGGCGGAGCACTCAGCACCTGGTGGAGCAGTCGGTTGGGATGGGTCAGGGGGCTCTTGAACACCAGCGGCATGGGAGCAGAAGACAAGTGGTGGAGGACAGGTTTGTGGAAAGAACCAGCACTCCTGGGTTCTGCCGAGTCACAGGGAGAGCCGGGTGAGGGAAGAAGGACAGCTGCAGACTAGCTTTGCTACAGCAGGGGGCTGCAGCATTGCAGCCGAAACAGCATGGCTGCCGCTGGCCAGCTCCTCCTCAGAGGACCAACTCAAAGGGGAGATGAGGGCATCACGCCCGTGAAGCACATGGCATGGGCTTGCATCCTGCCCTAGTGAAGACACATAACCCTGTGTCCATATTTTCTTTGTACTGTGCCTAGTGCCTCTTGCCTGGAAACTGTCAAGTGTAGAGTTATTTAAGATGGTAGCTGACGATTTTATCTATGCCAGATTTCTTGAATCTCTCTTTTCTCCATCCCCAGATCTACCATCTTAGTGCAGGCCTCAAACACTGCAGTGGTCCCATAACTGGTTGACTGTCCTGCCTCTTTTCTGGCTGCTTCTCAAGTTTGCTGTCCACACTACAACTCAGTGATCCATCTCATGGGCACACCTGCCAACACTGCTTGCTCTCTTCCAGACCCTCAGGAAGTTCCCACTGCTCAGAGGACGTGGTCTCAGCTTTCTCACTTATCACTCCACTCCCTTCAGGATATGGATTCTTGTCTTTCTCTCCAGCCTCATCTGTCCCTATTCCTTCACTCAACAATCCAGTCCAAAGACTGAGAACTGCATGTGATTCTTGAAGCAGACCACACTCACCCTCCTCCCCTTCAATCAGTTAACTTCCATTCATCTTCCAGGGCTCTGGGTAGATCCTCTCTTCTGGAATCCTTCTTTAACGTCCCAAGACTACACGAAGTGTTCTTCCCATGTGTGGGCTCACCACATCATAGTACTTACTACCCTGTAGTAAAACTGCTGGGTTTCACTCTTCCTTTTCCCCACTACACTAACTTTCTTGAGGGCACAGACTCTCATCTTCAACACCGTATCCCCAGGAACTAGCACAGTGCCAGCCCAAAGCAGGTGCCTAATAAATGCCGACTGGATCACACAGGGCCTACCTGAAGGGCTAAACGTGTGCTCACCCTACTGATCCCCATGACAGCACACAGGTGGCTTCTGCTCCCCAGGGAGAGGCAGTGGATGTGAGCAGAGGTGGGGAGCAAAGGCTTTGAGTGAAGCCACCTAGATCCAAATTCTGCCTTGCTACTTTGGGTTGTGTCATGCTGGGGAAGTCACTTAACACTCCCAACCCCAGAATGCCTTTCTTATCTGCTTTCTCATCTATAAAATGGGCACCTCATTTTTGGATTGTGATGAGAATTAGAAAAGCTATGAGAAGTACCTCAGTCAAAAAGGTAACAGAGCAGAGAGATAAAGAGCACAGAGACATAAGCTGGAACTGGGGATTTGCCACATTTTAGCCATACGACCTTAAGCAAAGTATTTAAAGTAAGCCTCAGTTTTCTCTTCTGTAAAATGGGGCCAATAGCAATACTCACAATGCTAAATTGCCTCTCTGAAACATCAGGGCGAGGAGCTTCATCTTGCCTTTGTACCACAAGGGAGGAATGACTGAACTGATTAAGTGAACCCAGGAGAAGGGCCTGAGCAGGTGTGACTCTGCCCCTTCTAAGTTTTCTTTTTCAAACTTGCCTGGCTACAAGGAGGTTTACTCAATCACAGCTGCTGAGCCCCTACATGTTAGGTCCTGTGCTAGGCACGAGGGAAACAGCATTAATAAAGCAAATTTCTAAACAAGGATCTAAAATACATATATACAATGGAATATTACTCAGCCATCAAAAAGAGTGAAATCTTGCCATTTGCCATGACATGAGTGGAGCTAAAGAGTATTTTATGCTAAGCAAAATAAGTCAGAGAGAGACAAACACCATGTGATTTCATTCATATGTGAAATTTAAGAAACAGAACAGATGAACATGGGGTGATAAAGAGAGGGAGGAAAATCATAAGAGACTCTTAACTATAGAGAACAAACTGAGGGTTGTTGGAAGGGAGGTGGGTGGCAGAAGGGTGAAATAGGTGATGGGGATCCAGGACAGCACTTGTAGTGATGAGCAGTGGATGATGTATGCAATTGTTGAATTACTAAATTTTACACCTGAAATTAATATTACACAGTATTAACTAGTTATATGTTAACTAACTGGAATTTAAATTTTATTTATTAAAAATAAATAAATAAAAATACATAATATAATGTCAGGCAGTAGTAAGTGATTTTAAAGAAGTGAGATAAAGGCAAAGAGAATGATAGGGCAGCTATTTTAGACAAAGCAGTCAGGGGAGGCCTCTCTGAAGAGGCAAAGCTGAGCAGTGACCTGAATAAAATGATGAGCAAAGATCAGGGGTAGAATTCCTCCAAAGAGGAAATAGCATGTGCAAAGATCCTGAGGCAAAAGTGAGCTTGGAGTTCTCAAGGAACGTCAAGAAGGGCACAGTGGCTGAAGCAGTGTGGCAGGGTGGGGGTGGGGGGCGGGGACGGTCTGGGAAGCTGGCAGGGGCTGTCATGAGGAGCTTTAGAGGTGAAAGTAAAGAGTTTAGGTTTTCCTTCTAATGGGAAACTCTGAGGAGTTTGGAGCAGAGAAGTAACATGGTCTGATTTATGGTTTGCCATCACTCTGGCTGCTGTGTTGTGAGAGGGGAAGGAAAGAGAGATGCTGAGAAGATATCTAGGTTGTCTATGCAAGAAGTGAGTATGGCTTGGATCAGGCAAAGGTAGAGGTGGAGCTGAGGTGTGGTTAGAAATGAGAGAGATGCATTTTGTTAGGGTATGTGGATGTTCATCATTAATTCTTGTCCCATTGAATGGAAAGTGGGAAGGAAAAGAGGAGTTGGGGGATGGGGGCTCGAGGGCTTCTTCCTGAATGCCCGGGGTGGCTCAGTCCTGCCACTTGCTGAGCTGGAAATGCTGGGGAGGAGCAGGCTTGGCTGCTGACGTGCTGGTATAAGATGGGGGCACAGGTATATCTCCTCCCCCACCTTCTGTCCATGGAGCAAGAGGTATGACCCTGTGGGAGGGGCTGGATGTGTGCAACTCTGCCTATGACCACATGAGCAAGTTGACTTCAGGTCTGAAACTATCAGGGAGCCCTGTTGTGACCAAAAGTCTTATTTTCCACTTCTACTTTATCATTAAGAGAATGCTCATCTGTTGACCCCCACTTTTCCAACCATGAGGCCCTAGTTCTCAATTGGTCCAAAGTAGGAGGGAAAGACCATTTATATACTAGAATAAAGTCACCATACTGGAATTAAAAAAAAAAATTGTCCTGAAAGCCCACAACTGGATAAATAAGCCATTTATTTTCAATGCAGATGACCCCAGGAGAGGCCATATATGAAAACGTTGAGGCTCCCAATCTGCAATCTGAGTTAATAAATAATGAAAGTGTGAAAACATTTGCACACCAAGTATTTCTGCAAACTAAATCAACCAGATGTCCCTTCCAGCTCTGTAATGATCTCTTTGCCTTCCAGAAGGGCAGGGAATGTATAAGGAGGAAGTCCTTTCTGAGAAGGACAAGAGATGTACCCCTAGAAGCCAAGGCCACTGTGAAAGCTTCTCGCCGCCTCTGTCTAGGTTTATCCTGCCTGAACTGACCATCCACTGACAGTCCAGCACCCAAGGAGAATAACATCAAGCAATATGGAGAGATCTTGTCGCAAACAGGGACCCATCTAATCAAAAAGGCCAGGGAAATGTGAACTGATGACAATTAACACTTATTGACCAGGCCCTGTGCTGAGGGCTTTGCCATGACCATCCCATTTTATGCCCACACACTTGAAGTGGGTACTTTGATCTCATGGCTCACAGATGAGCAAGTTAAAGCCACCCGCCTGACACAGCATGTCAATAAGGGCCAGCATCTGCAGTAGAACCCAGACAGTGCAATTCCAGAGCCCAAGTTCCTCTCTCCCATCACGTTCTTCTAGAAGCTTCTGCTACTGATACAGTCACTCTTACCAAAATGTCTCAGCTTCTTCCAAGCTGATAAATGTCCACCCCCAACTGACTGTCAGTCCCTATTCTGCACGGAGACAGGTGGGTCTTGACAAATGAAACATGGTGGTGCAATTAGACAGTGTGAGTAGCGATTGCCTGCCAGGGTGCGGGGGGTGGGGGGGAGCAGAGCGTGTGGCTTAGCGCCCGCGCTACATGTCACGGGACCCTGCTGTGACTCATAGGCCCATGGTGGGGATGAAGGCAGCAGCTCTGGGAGGTTGCCTGTCAGACTCCCAGCCAGGATCTGCCTGCAAATGCTTCCGGCTCCACAGAGACGGCTGAGCAGGAGCCCGGCCCAGCAATCAGGCACATTAAGCCCTGACCCTCAAGCCCCAAACTTAAAAAGATCAGGCCTCCGCACGGGTAGAATTCTAATGCAGTCTAAAAATCTCCACCCTCAGACCATGCTTGGTCCTCAGACAATGTAGCTAGATTCCAGGGTGAACGTGTAGGAAGAGAGCAAAGCAGGGAGACCTAAGCAGCAAATAATCCCAAACGCATTTCTTTTCGGCTTCAGGAAGAAAATATGGTTCATTTTTAAATTTTAATATAATTTTATTATTATTATTATTATTATTATTATTATTATTATTATTATTATAGTGGAGAGAAGCTTTACTTTTCAAATTATGCCTCAAAAATACAAGTCTGACTAAGTCTCTCCCCTGTTTAGAATACTTCAGGGGCTCCCCATTGCCCATGGGGAAGCTGTCATTACCTGGACCACACTCCCTGTTCAGCCTCATCCCCTAACACCCCCACACTCCCTCTCCCCACACATACACATCCTGCTCTCCAGTTATAGGCAGAGAAATGGACTGCGGGAGCTCTAGTTTTGGTCCTCCCAGAATGCTTTGCCTTTCCCTCTTCTTAGGTAATAAGGTCCTCTTTCCTGTGGGAACCTTCTCTTTGTGGTCCAGGTGTATGGACTCTGTGCCTGCAACTGCCCAGGGATAGGCCTAGGGTGGGACTTTGTCAGAGTTTCTCCCTGTCCCAGCTGGGGGGTCCCTGGCCCTAGCAGGACTAACTTTTCATATTTGCTATCTGGAGGCTGGAAGAGGAGTGTCTCGCTTTCTCTAGATTTACAGATTAAAAGAAACACAGGAGCCTAGTGCGACAGGAACTGTTTTCCTGAGCAGGTGCAGAAGCACAGAGAGTAAATTTAGGGAAGGAAAAGAAAACTACCTCCGGAAGGGGTAAGACAGTCTACACAGGGGAGAAGGAGGGGGTCTGAGACTACTGAGTACCCTTAACCTGATTGCCTCCATAGAGGACAATACTCTTATTGAAGTATCTTCAGTGACCTCATTTGAATGTGCTGTTTCCTGTGTGGACATTGATTGATACACGTAGATTCCGTAAGGTTCCCTCCCCCAGCGCCACCCAGCTCCAGAACCTCACTTTGTTTTTTTGGTTTTTTTTTTTTTAATATTTTATTTATTTATTTGACAGAGACAGAGACAGTGAGAGCAGGAACACAAGCAGGGGGAGTGGGAGAGGGAGAAGCAGGCTTCCCACTGAGCCGGAAGCCCGATGCGGGACTCGATCCCAGGACCCTGGGATCATGACCTGAGTCGAAGGCAGTCGCTTAACCAACTGAGCCACCCAGGCGCCCCAGAACCTCACTTTGAAGATTCAAGACTGGCAATGCCCAAGGTAAGTTACAGGAGGCAGAGCACCTAGAGCTGATTGAGCCAAGAACAAGAAACCTCAATGGCCTGCCCAGGATCACATAGCAACAGAGCTAAGAATAAACCTCTGACCTCCTGCTGTCCCCCCTCCAGAGCCTCTCCCCCTTCTTTCCACTAGTGTATACAACATGGGGCACTCACCAAGAGAGTCCCCACTTCTATCCCTAGGCAAGCTGCTACATTTCATTAAGCTAACTAATGTTGCTCCCAGCATAGGGGTTGTTTGGGGGCAGGAGCGGGGGGAGGGGGGTTTGTTTCCTGGAAGGAAAAGGAAAAGTTGAACAAAACAAGCAAACCTACTGCTCCAAAGGAACACGCAGTCCCCAACCAGCCCTGGGCAGCTGTGAGCCTGGGGGGTGGCATGCTGGCTCAATTCCAGAACTGCGGATACAGTCAGTGACCAAGTGGCCCTGCCGCCCAGGGCCTGCCTGCAGGCTGTGCTCAGTGAGGGCTGTTCCTGCAGCCGCAGCCCTCCCCATCCCTCTGCTGCACTGACACCGCTGAAGGCTCACTGGGCTGTGAACTCCAGAGCTGGGCTCTCTTCCCAGCTCTGCCACTAGCTAGCTGTATGACCTTAAGCAAACTGCTTTCCCTTTCTAGTCCTCTGTAAAAGGCGGGTGTTGGAATCCTGGCCTCAGAGGGGACTTCTGTCTCTATTTCTCTGTAGTTGTATGACTTCCTACCTGTGTTTCTCAGCATTTTGGATGGAACAGTTTTGAGGTTTTGTTGTTGTTGTTGTTGTTGTTGTTGTTGTTGTTGTTGTTGTTGTTTTTACAGTGCAGATTGGATGCAGCAGAGCAGAATGCTTAACATTCCTAGCTCCTGGCACCAAATGTCACAATGACAACACCAATCCTTTTACTCATATCCAAATGCCCCCTAGAGACCTAGTTGTACCCTAGGTAAAGATTTTGTCCAGGAAGGGCAGAGATTCAGAAAGAAGTGTTTCTTTTCTCTATAACCGCCTGGGCTCTCCTTCAAGAAAGTAAGGCTGTCTTTACATATCTCCAGAAAAATGCCCAAATAATTCAGTCCTATAATGAAGAGTGACTATCCCAGGAAGTTAGAATTAGAGGGGTAATAAGGTCTATATTTTGGATTCAATCTTTGTGGAAAAAAGAATTTGAGTCCCCGGCATCCAAAGACATTGCTAATACTAATCAACATAATATGGGTTGTGGCTCTTGAGGAGGGTGAATGTAGAACATTACTCATCAGCCCAAGTGTAAAAACACTAACTCAAAGAGCTAAAAGGCTAAGACTAATACAATATTTCCTTCATAACATTCCATACTTCTCAAAATTCATTTTCAAAATAAAGCCTTGTTATGAAGTAAGAAGGGTTGGTCTTAACAGCCTCCATTTATAGTTGCCATGAAGACAGTTGTCCAAGGTCCCACCAGCACTTTGGTCTTCTGAGTCCTAGTTATGCACTAGTTCACGGTTCAGAAGGAGGGGAGCAGCAGGGGCATGGAATCTGGGAGTAGGCCCTGTAACCAAAAAAGAGATAATATGGAATTCCTCTTCATCTCTGGCCTAAATGGAGACACACTAAATGGGATGGGAGAAAACTGGACTTCAGAGGGCCAACCCCATATCACACCCCAGTAAAAGAGGGCCAGTGGCTCAGAAAATCAGCCTTGAAAAGAAGAGATGGATAGGTATGTGAGTGGTGACAGGGACCTCAAAGTTCACCAAGTCTATTTTGAGGAGGCTCCCGGAGAGGGAGAGCATCCCGAGCAAGATCGGGTCTGCAGGAGATGGGGCTGACAAGGAACGACAGTACTCGAACTGTATTTAGTTGCCCCTGAGGTGTCAATAGGATGAGAGCTCCCACTGAGAAGTCATTGTTAGTGGAATTGCACTCTGGGGCTATTAGTGATGAGGGAATTCTTGAGAGGAATTGGCAGATGGCCCCTCCTCCTCTCAGTGCTCTGAAGGTCACTGCTTCCCCACCCCCACGCCAGGCCCCTCTGATCTGAGAGTGGGGGTTCTAGCCCTGGGCCTTCCGCACACTCCAACTCCAGCTCCAAGGTTACTAATTCACTGTTCCATCCTCAGTCTTCCTACTGACCACATTGCTATAATCCAACATGGCAAAATTAGTCCAAGAAGGAAAACTGATGCCTATGGCTATTCAGCTCAAGTCATGACTAGCACACATCATCAAAAATTCATTACGTGCTCATCTGCAAAAAAACACCACACTAATTCTCCTGGAAGGGAATGTCAATATGGCTTCCCCGCTCCCTGCCAAATTTTTATTAATGTGCTTATTAGGTGAGAAAAATCCACTTCCCTGTGCTTAAAGAGAAGAGTTAGAAAATGTAGGAATCCTGGCCTCCGTCTTTCGCCATAAGGCAAAATTTCAAATAATAACCAGATCCACAGCAGATGGACTGGTTTCAGCACTCCTGAGGGGGGAAGGATGGAGCCAGTCTCTCTGTGTCTCTAAGTCGAGAGGGAAACCATGAGCCAGCGTGAGGGGAGCATGTCCCTGTGCATAAGGATGGAGGGGTGGGAGAGGAGGGGAGGTAGGAGAGACATAGAAGGGACAAAGAGCAGCAGCAACAACCCTGAGAGAATATAAGGAATATGAGGACAAAGAGGCCATCATGGGAGAAGTCAGACATGGGATGGGTAGAGAGAGCAAAGGAAAAAAAGAAAACCAGGGGATAGAGCAAAAAACAAACATAAAGAGACTTGTTAAAACAAGAACTCAGTGATTCTGAATGGATAGCTAACCACTTCGTTGGTTATCTGAACTGAGCACTTTGCTAAAGTGGAACTGGAGTAAAACTAACTCACTCAGGGGTACAGAACAGAAGTTAGGAGAAATGGACTCACTGCTGCCCTGCCACCAACCAGCTGGGTGGCCCTGTCAAGCACCTCTCTTCCCAAGACTGTTTCTATGTCTGTAAAATAAGGAAGTAAGTTGGACCAGTAGAGGCTGGAGTTCCTTGATCCAGTTCTCAGTGTCACTGAGACCATGAACAAACAAATGACCTGACACCTCAAGCATTTAAAGAAACCATGGCTGATTTCACAAAATCCTGATCCTACAAAAGAAACAGGGGCATCTTCTCTGAGCTATCCCAGGGGTGTATAAAGATGGAAAACTTGAGTGTTCTGAGATGCGTAAGTGAGGCCCAACGTGGACAGGGAGTGGAGAAGGTAACCTCGGGAAGGTTCCATGTCTGCCCCAATTCCCCTGGGCCAGGGCTGACCTGGTCCACGCAGTCAGCTTGTCAGCTTTCATCTGCTAGGGCAGAGTCCTGAACATGGGACTTTCGGGAGACCACAGGGCAATGCTCCTTTCATGATCCTTGCTTTGTGTCCACTGCTGTGCTGACACATGCTCTCCTTGGAGAGTTGTCTCCCCAGTGGATAACTCAGCATCTCCTCCCAGCCCCTCCTGCCCGCAAGTCCTCACCAGGAACCTCAGTCTCCCTGCCTCCAGCAAGGTTGCACTGTGCCATTTGGTTTGCTCTGGGATGCCTTGTTTTTGGTTTTCTCTGTGGCTTTTTCCTATGACTCTGTTCTCCCAAATGCACTTGGAATTTTCCAGTGCTGCCTGTGAACAGCTCTGACCAGCATCTACATCCATTTCCGTATCATCTAACTGGCTTACCTTGCGTAACTAGGCCATTCTCAGAGAAGGCTTAGAGGGATAGTTGCAGTCCTAGCTCTTCGCTTCATAAGCTGTGCAACCTTGAGCCACTTACATAAATTCTGTGTCTTGGTTTCTTCATCTGTAAAATGGGGATGTTAATAATAAGACCCAGCTCCTGAGGCTGCCAGGAGGATTGAATGAGTGACATGCAAGGCTCTAAGAATTGTGCCTGTCACATTCTAAGTGATTAATAAACCTCAGCCCTCAGTAGCAAATTCTGGCACTCTTTTTATCCCAAGAAAACACCATCAAAGATATTATTTCCTAGCCTTGACTTTGTATTATAAGCAAGCTTCCACTTGAATCACTGCTGATGGTGTAACTGATACATCAATATCCACTCCCTTCTATGGTTAGATTCCTTGTACCATCCTTAACATTGAGTGGAGGTCCAAACACAAAGTGCATGAATGAAATGCAGATTATTGAAATCCCCCATCCCCTTCTTGTCAGCAGGCAGCCACCACGCTCCCCTCTGCTCAGCCCCTTATTGAAGAGTGAGTCAGACACATCCCCTCTGACAAGGGCTCACATTACTGTTAAAATCCATTGTTACTCTGCATATTTTCCCTTCCTCCGCTCTCTGCCTGAGATTTTCTGGCTGCTTCCTTTCACAAGATCTTTTCACATACCCCATAGCTGAAGCTCTGTTTCCTTTTTTATTCTGTTAACCCTTCCAAGGATCCATGGTAGAGAAAGAGTATAGGAACAGCTAGCTCCCAACCAGGGGTATTGAGGGAGCTTGGCTTGGCATCCCAGACCACCATTAACTGTCTTGTTTGATACAGCAAAGTGTTCTTGTGCCCCTGTGCAAAATGAGGGCCCTTGGTTCACCTTGCTAAGTAACTCCAACCACCTTTAGAATGAAGGTTCTTGACAGATCTGGTTTTTCTCCCAGCTTCCAATCCCTCCTTTACACTGTGGCCACAGGAAGTGTTGCAAAATTATAAACAACCCCCTATCCCTTGCATCTTATAACCTCCCTGGCCCATGAGGTCGTTCAAAATTTGCATGGTACCTGCTTCTCCCACCTCATCCCCTGCCACTGCCCTCCTCTCTTTGTCAGACTCCCTTCACCAGACCCACACTCCACCCATACAGAGTTATCAGCAGCTCTGCAAAAGCACTAGGGTCTCACACTTCTGGCCTTCACACATGCTCTTCCCTCTTCCTGGGATGCCTGCCAGAGTAACTCCTACTTGTGTTTCAGCTTTTCACCTCCTCTGAGAAGCCTCCTTGGTCCCCCTTTCGTCCTGCCCCACCCACCCCACCTCACACCAGCAGGCAGGCAGCTCTCGTCTGTCTTCCCTTGGCTCCCCCGCGCCCTCTGTTCCGGCACATATCACACTAAACCAGATGTTTGATTTTTATTCTCTCCTCTACTTAGAGCTTTCTGAGGGCAGAGATTCTCTTTTCCATCTCAGAAGTCCCAGGGTCCTCCACAGTCACTGACAATCAGTGAAGAATTTTCTGATTTGAGTTAAGAAGGAACTGAGTTGAACAGAAGTAAACAGAGCTGGATTTTTCTGCTGGCCTAAGGACGAATACAAAAACACCTTAGGCAGAGCAAAGAAGTGGGAGTCAGCAGGTCCCGACAGGCACAAACAACACCTGACTCTTGGCCTCACAGTGCATTTTCTCTGCTCCCTGGTGACCTATGAGCCACCCATGGGGAAGCTGAACTAGACTCAACTTTGCTAAGAGTTACCTGCTTTGACATTGGCCACAGCAACTTCTTTCAAGATACATCTCCAAAAGCTAGTGAAACAAAAGCAAAAATGAACTTTTGGGACTTCATCAAGATAAAAAACTTCTGCACAGCAAAAGAAACAGTCAACAAAACAAGGAGGCAACTCACAGAATTGGAGAAGATATTTGCAAATGACACTACAGATAAAGGGCTGGTATCCAAAATTTATAAAGAACTTCTCAAACTCAACACCCAAAAAACAAATAATCAAGTCAAAAAATGGGCAGAAGACATGGACAGACACTTCTCTGAAGAAGACATAAATATGGCTAACAAACACATGAAAAAATGTTCGCCATCATTAGCCATCAGGGAAATTCAAATTAAAACCACATTGAGATACCACCTTACACCAGTTAGAATGGCAAAAATTGATATTTGACATAATCCAACAATAAATGTTGGAGAGGTTGTGGAGAAAAGGGAACCCTCTTACACTTTTGGTGGGAATGCAAGTTGGTACAGCCACTTTGGAAAACAGTGTGGAGGTGCCTCAAAAAATTAAAAATAGAACTACCTTATGACCCAGCAATTGCACTCCTGGGTATTTACCCCAAAGACACAGATGTAGTGAAAAGAAGGGCCATATGCACCCCAATGTTCATAGCAGCAATGTCCACAAGGGCCAAACTGTGGAAAGAGATGAGATGCCCTTTAACAGATGAGTGGATAAAGATGTGGTCCATATATACAATGGATATGGAATATTACTCAGCCATCAGAAAGAATGAATACCCAACTTTTACATCAACATGGATGGGACTGGAGGAGATTATGCTAAGTGAAATAAGTCAAACAGAGAAAGTCAATTATCATATGGTTTCACTTATTTGTGGAACATAAGGAATAGCATGGAGGACATTAGAAGAGGGAAGGGAAAAATGAAGGGGGGGGACATCAGAGGGAGAGATGACCCATGAGAGACTATGGACTCTGAGAAACAAACTGAGGGTTTTAGAGGGGAGGGGGTGGGGGGATGAGTTAGCCCAGTGATGGGTATTAAGGAGGGCACGTACTGCGTGGAGCACTGAGTGTTATATGAAAACAATGAATCGTGGATCACTACATCAAAAACTAATGATGTGTTGTATGGTGATTAACATAACATAATAAAATTAAAAAAAAAAAGTTACCTGCTCTGGAGAAGCACAGAGAACTAGAGTTAAGGAGAAGATTAAATGCCAGTGTCAGCTCATATTTAACAATACCCTGGAGATTATTCAGCTTATACACGCTTTTGGCAGCCAGCAGAAGTTCTGGGCTTATCAGCAAGTTTGGGTTAAGATCAAGGGTTTGGGATGCTGTGGCAGAAGAGGGTCTAGAGGTGTGTCCATGGCAGATCCTCCCCTTTCCCATGGCTTTGTCCCTCCACTCTTCAGCTTTATTTGGCTTTTCTTTCCTGGCCTGATGCAATAACTGGGGCCATGGTGTCCTGCAACCCTCCTTCTGCATCCTACCTTTCTCTTTTGGTCCGGATACCCCAGAATTCCCCTCTTAAGGTTAAAGTACAGCAGTGCACACTTCGTTGTGAACCAAATGAGCCCCTCAGGGTATCAAGAACCTGACCTCACACAGACCCAAGCTCTCATACACATATATCTAACCAAAATTTAAAAGAAAAACAGTAAATGTTCTGATTTATGCACATTTCCTTAGATATGCTACTTAGAGAGTCCCATTGAAAATGGCCTGGGAAGTAAGCAAGGAGCAAGAGGCTCAGATCACGTCCACAAGTAATTTTTAAGAAACTGCTAATAGCACTTCAGGTGCTGGCTTCCAAGTCGGCAAACATGCAGCAGCCACATCCTAAAGCAGGCCAACAGAGCATCTGTTTCCCTACCTGGGGGGACTGGTGGGTTCTCCTAAAGTATAAGAGGGCAGACAAAACCAATTGCCTTGGTCCAAAAAAGGATGAATAGACAGTTTCTAGACCACATCTGAAACCAGAGCTCACAAAAATGGACTTGATAAACCAATTGTGACTTGGAGAGAAAAATGGTACCCTGGCAGAAAGCTGGCTATGACCCCTAGCAAGAGGTGACAACTGAGGGCAGCAAACCATAGCAAGGAGAGTCCCAGGGTGTGGGCAGGAATAGCATACTTCTCCCAGGGCCAAGCCCCTCACCCTGGTATCTGTGGTCTTCCCCAGGACCCGTGGATGGGCATCCATCCAAGATCAAAACTGAGTCCACAACTGGACCTGTTCCATGGAAAAATGGTGACAAGCAGATAACATAGTAATAATATCTAGGAATTCTGGAGGTTTCAGAACTTCTCAACTCTCAATGTGTTTCTCTTTGCTTCAGACCTCTTTGGGTAACTATTACACATCGTTGACATTTACCAAGGGATTACTTGCACTAGGACCTGTATTAAGTAATTTATCTTATTTAGTTCTCATGAGAATCCTTTATGGTCAATGTTATCATGAGCCTCATTTTACAGATGAAGAAACTGAGGCAGAGGAAGGGTAGGTAACATACCTAAGGTCATAGAGTGTTAGAGCAAGGATTAGAACCAGTGGGACTGACCACAAAGCCTGCCCTCATAACTAATAGGATTGAAAAACAAACATTCCATCAGGAAAGATGATGCAAATGAGCTACCAATGGGAAGATATGTGCTCTGAGGGGCAAGCTATTACAAAAGCATTCATATTCTCTAACTATTGCCAAGCAAAAACATTGTAAGATTATTGGCCTGGGGAAGGGTATACAGTGTTTGGGTATGAAACAGAATTTTTTTCTAAATGAAGATGATTGGTCCACATAGGTTACACAAGTACTGTGCCCAGGGTGTTTGGAAATAAACCCTTGGAAGTGGAAATGGAAGTGGAGGACATAAAGCTGAAGAGAGGATGGGGAGGAAGGAGAAAATAATCCTATATTCTCCTTTCTTTTTTTTTTTAAGATTTTATTTATTTATTTGACAGAGAGAGAGACGGCAAGAGAGTGAACACAAGCAGGGGGAGCGGGAGAGGGAGAATCAGGCTTCCCGCTGAGCAGGGAGCCCGACACAGGGCTCGATCCCAGGACACTGGGATCATGACCTGAGCCAAAGGCAGATGCTTAACGACTGAGCCACCCACGCACCCCTCTCCTTTCTTTTTCATTAAAACTTTGCAGAGAAATTATATCGAATCATTTCCTTCCTCCTCTGAAACAAACATGGAGCAGAGACCACAAAAATCAAATCCATCCGGAAAATACTTTCCAAGGGAAACAATCATCTCAATCACAGAACTTTGGCAGACAGGAGAGATTTGGAGGAACATCAAGAAAGATCTAAGGATAATGATATTGGTCAGCAAATTAGATGCAGCATTTAAATCCAATAAGGCAGCAAAATTCAACGCTAATGTGACTTGCAAGGCTTCCCGAGCCAAGGCAACAATCACACTGTGGGTTAGAAGAGTGATGAGCTCCTTGTTTATACCCTGGGTGGGTCACAATTACAGGGCAGCATTCGATGTGAGCCTCAGTCCTGGAAAGCTCTCAACCGACAGTCAATGATGCTGGGAGGAAGAGAGATGGTAACAAGCCTGAGCAGAAAGAAGCTAGTGGAGGGTCAGTAACCATTTAAATGTCTACTAACAGGTGCAGTTAGATAGCAGGTGAGGTGAACAGATGAAAATTGGGATGGGATTCTAAGGGAAAAAATTAGCAGTCGTGACATTTTTTATCCTGTGGAATATGGAAAGGATAGGATGAGAGAGCCACAGGCTGCCAAGACTCAAAGGGACTCTGCTCTAGGTTCAAGGCTATCTTCATCATCCCAGAGAGGTGACTACCCCTTCACTTAATTAAAGGTTTTCCATGAAAAGTGATTTTACAACTTTCTTCTGCAACTGAGACTGATTTCTGGTTACACACAAATGCCTTTTCAGATCAAACACAAATCATTCCTCCTCAACTTATACCATATCTTTTCAACGGTCTCCAAAGGAGGATAATAATTTCTCAGCATCCTTCATGTAAAAAAAAAAAAAAAAAAAAAAAAAATCCATGCCTGATGGCTAGTAAGTGATGATTCACTTTTCACTTTCTCAAACTAAAAATCTTAATTTCCTACCTGTCTTTCATGCCTCACATTTCCCAACTCTCTGCCCATTTTTGTCTCTTTTTTAAGAAAAAAAAATCAAAAAATGAAAAAAAATCAAAAAGCTAAGAAGGGGCTTAACAATCACCCAGCTCATAGCTCTGCTGCAAAAAAACAAAATTTATGTCCAACAAATGACCCCATCCATACTCTTCTGGAGCAGGATTTCTCAACCTCGACACTACTGACATTTCAGGCCAGACAGGTCTTGGTGGTGGGAGGCTGTAGGATGTTGAGCAGCATGCCTGGCTTCTACCCACTAGGTGCAGGGAGAACTGCCACCCCAGTGGTTATAACCAAAAATGTCTCCAGATAATGCCAAATATCCCCTGGTGGGGAGCAAAGAGGTCCATTTGAGACTGTATCTAGTGCAATCCATCTCTTTCTTCGGACTGTAGACTCTCCAGGTGTAGAAGTACCAGAGTATAGTCCACCCAGGACTGCAGACCCAGTACAGTGTCCTCCTGATATACACGAGCTGCTGCACTTGGCTTCGTGCCCTTTCTCCAACAGAATGGACTGGAGACTAACCACCAGCTAGCTCTGTGCTAAGTGCCAAAGACAGAACCAAACAGGGCCTGTCTTTTTTCTGCCTTAGCAGCAGCGCAGGGTCAGGGGCCCATGTTCTCTAGAAATAAGAGATGATAGGGAGCCCAGTTCCCGGGGGAAGTGTGTGTGTGGCAAAGCCACCAGTGAACCTCTGACCACCAAAGCAGCATCAGCCCCCCTGAGCACTGCTCTTGGCTGTAAGGGTGCCAAGTGTCCAGCATCTACTACCATGACATTGTTTAAAATTGTTCTGGGAGAGTTTTCAGTGCCCTAAATCAGCTTCCATCAGTCTCTACAGGTTACAGCGTGCTAAACTCTATATAAAAGCTTTGGTACAAGGTGATTTCACAGGGCAGTCAAAGGAACAGGTCCCTGCTCTAGAGATGCTTGCAGTCTTGTTAGATGGTATGCCAGGAGAACAAAAGCAAAAACATTTTGTGTCTTAACCCAAAGATTGTGCTACCTCATTGAGGGCCTATCATTTGATGTACATGTTCATGCTCTATAAATTATTGCACCTCTGCCCCTTTTCCAGGGGAGGTCATTGTAAGCCCAACTGCAAACCCCACTTTCATGTGAATTCTTTCTAGGCTCTCGATCTTTCAGCATTGGTTAGAAGAAACCTTTTTTTTTTAACAAAGTAATTCTTACAAATATATTATTTTCAACAAAATATAAACTTGCAATCATGTCCATGGCAGGAAAAATTAATCCATGTGTTTTTGCTTCATTTACAATTTAATCACCAAACAGTGTTTTTAAGTGATCATTTGGTGATGATGAGCCTGTTTAGCCTTAACGAGCTTTGGGAAAACTGAAGTTTTTTTATGCAGTATTTTCTATTTTAAAGTAATATACCAAAGGTACATAAGGTTTAGAAAAGAACAAAAACATTCATAATCCCACCACTTTAACAAAACATTTGGGAGTATCTCCTTCCCATGGAATGGATGAACATTTTTAATGAGAGGTGCTCATTGGCTGAAAGGGGCTAATCCAATAAGGATTTTAGGAGGAGGGTTGGGTGATTAGGCTGCTTGCAGAAATCAAAGTACAGCATAGCGCAATTCCGAAGATGCATTTTGAAGGACTTTGGAAAAACTCACTGTCATACCATCTGTTTAGGCAGTAGCATGGTAGAAAAGTTTCTCCCACCTCTGTTAAACACTCAATGCCCTCCTGTCTCTTCTCTGATGTGAGCTATTCCTGGTGCCCCAGCAGCCAGAGTAGGCATTCAGGCACACCCCGAAGGGCCTTCAGCTCTGCCACCTGCCCCTGATGCCGAGAAAGAACAGCCCACAGTGTGGACCCCAGCGTCGTCTGCCACCTTGCAGAACAGCCCTGCTGAGAGGGTAGCCTTCTCATAGGTGGGATGCAAAAGACCTTGCAGAAGTCCCTTCTACAAAGCACATGAAGACTGAGTCACCCTTTGGTTTTTTAGGTCATTATAAACTTTCCAGAATAACAGAACAATTGATAAAGCACAAATAATAGTCAAAGGACAGAATTGAGAGTTCTAAAAGTTTCGTTAAATTCACCAAGATAACCAAATCCAACACTTAAATCCAAAAATGTCTTCCCTGAGAGTATCAAGACTGGTGCTTTCCAAGTCCCTTTGGAGTCCTGGATGCAGATATGAACTGGCTGAGCTGAATAGATAAATGGAGGAAAAGAAGTATCCCCATGTCCAATAGGCCTCCATCCTCTGTCTTAGGAATACTCCCACTCACATGTGCACATTTTCTGCCCCCCTTCATCCAGGGTCCTCTGTCCACCACATTTCAGTCCACAAATTCAAAAGGCTAACATGCAATGGAGAAAAGTTAGAGTAATCAGGCCCATCCAGGATGTGTTTGAGATGCACGGGTGTGTTGTCACACTCACAGGCAGTGACCCAGTGCTCCAGCCACTGAAGGAAAAAAAGCTGATATCTCCAAATATATTTTGGATGATTGCAGCAGGTTGGTTGTCTACATGGAGCAAATAAATTTTATTTTCTCTCTCTCTCAACCAAAATTTTATTCTGAAAACAGAGTAGAAATGTCAAAGTGTAAATAGAATGTATGCCAAAAAATACTTGTGGATTTAAATCTAAAAAGGATCAAGTCACCTAAGAGTCTAATAAATGAAATACCATAATTCAGTTATCTGAAGCTGAGAAAGGATATCACATTTGATTGAGGTTTTATTATTGGCTTTATTTCTTCAAAAACACTGTCAGATATACCTCCCTTATCTCCATTAGGCACCTATATGCTTCTCTTCAGAGACCTTAGATTTTTCAAGACACCCAAGAAGCATCAGTTTTTTCTGCTGGTTCTTGACTAATCATTCAGTCACAATATTTTTCACATGGCCAGGAAGGAAGGAAGGAAGGAAGGAAGGAAGGAAGGAAGGAAGGAAGG
>NW_023270504.1:26442905-26460727 GCF_011800145.1 Mirounga leonina
AAGGAAGGAAGGAAGGAAGGAAGGAAGGAAGGAAGGAAGGAAGGAAGAAGAGAGGGAAAGAGGGAGGGAGGGAGGGAAGGAGGGAGGAAGGAAGGAAGGAAGGAAGGAAGGAAGGAAGGAAGGAAGGAAGGAAGGAAGGAAGGGAGGAAGGAGGAAAGGGAGGGAGGAGGGAAGGAAGCCTTCTCCCTCTCCTCCCCTCATTCCAGCTAAAAATCTTCTTGAGTTTTAGACCACTTATTATTATTATTGGTCCTTTTAACCTTGAGGCTACTCAAAAGCAATAAGCACAGATTTAGAGATTGAAAGTTCTAGTTAATTCACTACTTTTCAGATGAGGAAACATTTTACAAAGTGGTGTCCCAAACACCTACTGTTACTATCAACATGTCCTATTTCTGGACTCCCATATTCTTTCCTCATCACCCTCCTTACCCCCATTTTCCCCACAGTTCCAATGCACCTTCACCTTGACTAATTAATCCAAACCCCACAGCAGAGCTGCTGAATTGCTTAACCTGTACTTGCAGTAAGTCCCCAGAGGCTGGAAAGAAGGTCCCTCTGGCCCAACATGTCCTGAAACGCTCCTGCTTGCCCCAGTGCCCAGAGCTGTAACGGGCACAGTAAGGGGCAATCGGAGCAGATTTGCAAAACCTCTCACTGCATGCAGGTTTCACAGTAAATAGGACACCCAAGCTAACCTGCTTTGAAAGTCTCCTAACAGGCACATTTCGTGTTATCATCAGGAATTCCAATCAGCTGATTATTGGAGGAACATACATCAAACAGAATTAATGTATCCCATCACTCTGGCTGCTCGGGGATCAGGGAAACCCAGGGACCTGAAGTAAGGAATATCATTTAGCAGGCCAGCTCTCTGGCTTCAGAGACCGAGTTATTGATCCCTGAGGCTAAAGGAACTCCGCAGGCCAAGATAATGACAGCGGAGCCACAGGAGGGTCCTGTTGCCTCCTTTCCCGCTGCTGCCTTTGCATTAAGCACGGGGAGGTGCTTTTCCCACGGGCCTGGTTGACAGGAATGAGAAGAGTAGCTCTTATTATGAAGTGATGATGAGATACTGTGAGCTAAGTGATGGCTTGGCAGAGGAGTATTGAAAAGAATCAACTGGCCAGCAAAAACTCCTCTCAGATTGGAAAGTGTTTCCACACCAACCTGCGAAAACATCTGAAGGGGGAGAGCCAAAGCACCTGGCTCTGTGTTTTCCGGCTTTCTGAACATTCACATCCTCTGAACACAGCTCCTGTGTTCAGGGCTACCCTGTTTATATTAGGGTTCCACGCCCACATTAATGTGCGTGGCAGGTCTGTGAGTATGACCTCATTCACCCCAAACACTCCCTAGATGTGAATGGAGCACATGAGGCCAGGGCTTCTCGGCCTTTCCATTCCTTACCCTCCTCAGGTCACTGCCATAGGTAACTGCACCCACCAAAAGGACCACCACTAAGCCAAAGCCTAAGCTGAACAACTTCATCTTCTCTGTCTGTGAGAATTCCTGGATGCAGAGAAGAAGTTCATCAGAAACCACCATCATAATGGCTCATGTCCACTGAATCCAGTGGGCACAGACTGCATTAAGTGCTCTCTATCTATCAATTCATTCCATCCCTACAATGACCCTACAAGGCAGACATTACCCTGTGAGATAGAAATATTCACCTCTGTAAGAAAGGCTTAGTGTTTGTTTGTTTGTTTTTTTAAATTTTAAAAAAGGAAAACAAGTGTTGATGAGGATGTGAAGAAATTTGAACTGTCATATATTACCCCTGGAGCAGTCACTTTGGAATACAGTAGTTGCTCAAAATGGTAAACATAGAGTTACCATAGGACCCAGTCATTCTACTCCTGGGTATATACTGAAGAGAACTGAAGACATATGTTCCCACAAAAATTTGTACATGAATTCTCATAACAGTATTCAAAATAACTAGAAGTTGGAAACAACCCAAATGTCCAGTCATTGTCTGATGAATGGATAAACAAAATGTGGTATATTCCTACAATGTAATATTATTCAGCAATGAAAAGGAATGAAATATTGATGCGAGCTACAGATGTGAACCTTAAAAACATTATGCTAAATAAAAGAAGCCAGAAAGAAAAGTCCACATATTATGTGATTCTCTTTATATGAAATGTTCAGAAGAGACAGATCCATAGAGACAGAAAGTAGATTACCAATTGCTTGGGGCTGGGGGGGGATAGTTACCGCTAATGGGTACAGGATTTCTTTTGGGGGTGATGAAAATATTTTGGAATTAGATAGTGGTGATGATTGCACAGCTTTATGAATTTACTAAGAACCAATGAATTGTACACATTTAAAAAGTAAATTTTATGGTATATGAATTATATCTTGATAATATTTGTTTTTTTATATAAAAAGGGGGGGGGGAGGCTTGTGCTCGAGGTATCTCCAGAGTCTCTTCGAATCTAAAACAGCAGTGTAACACAACACTAGAACATGCTGCAAGATCATTCTCTTATATTCACTAACCATTCAATGAGTGCCTGCTTTGTGCCAGGCTAGGAGCTGGAAACACAGAGGTGATTGAAACAGATGGAGACCCTATTCTCTTAGTACTTGGAATCCAAGGATAGAAACAAATGAGCAAAGGAAACTAATCAAAAGTGCAATGACAAGAGGCATATGAGGTACTATGGAACACATAGTACATCTAACCTGCATAGGGAAGGGGATCCAGTTAGGCTCTGGAAGGAAGTGATGCTTCACCTGCCTCCTGAAAGATGATGAAGAGGTAACTAGGCAAAGATGGGGTAAGGAAAATATTCCATGCAGAAAGAATAGAGTTTATCATGGTGCTTAGCATATAGTAGGTGTTTAACAAAAATTTGTTGAGTGAATGAATGTACAGCTTTGAAATATCCTTTGAAAGTCTATGTGGGTTTGGGAGTAATTTCAGGCTGGCTGGATAAAGTAAGTGAGAAGTAACTAAGATCTTAGAGAGGAGCAGCCCAGCCTTTCACTAAAGTGGGAACAAGGGTGCAGAAACCCAGAATCTCAGGCTGCAGAGATGCCAGGTTTTTTCCCAAGGACAACCTGGGAAAACCAGCACTGCTTTGCACACCCTGAGCTGAAGGGTCATAGGAGACTGACCTTGCAAGGAGGCTCTTCTGTGTGTCTGGCCCCAGGACAGCTTGTGTCCTTTCAATAGTCTGACTCTGTGGGTTGAGCAGCAGTGCCCATTGAAGGGAGTGGTCACAGATGAGCAACTGTTAAAGACCCAGCCAAGGAGAGAGATGTGGAGGGCAAACCCCTGTACCTCCTTAAGAGATGCTGGTGGACAAGAGGAACTTAATATTGACTGTACATCTACTATGTGCCAAGCAAGATGCTTTCATCTTCTCAATTGCTACCAACCACATCCCATCACAGAAGTTTGATTATTCTCATTTTATAGATTAGAAAGCTGAGACTTGACATTTAAGTCATGTGCATAAGGATCAGGGACCAGACTTAAATTGGAAGTGTCAACCTCATGACTCCAAATCTTATGCCTTGTCTTTTCCTTTGTTTTTGGATCTCAGGTCCCGAGAATCATTGCAAGGAACTTTCATGCTATTTTTCCCCTTCATCCCTGATCTTGACCACCCCCCAGTCCCCTTTCTTAGTCCCCTGACAAGTACCCACACCAGTGTGATGGATATGTCTTTGAATATTGGTGTCCCCGAAAAATAGACAGTATTTGAACTCATGTGTGTGTATTTTTACTTACATTAATAAACATGTGTTCTAGAACTCAACCTTAATTCAGTCCCATGTTTTAAGATCCATACCTCACTTGATGTATAGCATTCCACAATTGTGTGTACACACCACATGCAACTTATCCTTTCTCATGGAGATGACACCTGGGCTGTATTCATTGGCCAACTATCACAAACAATGCTGTGATGGATACCCTCACACATTTCTCCAGACAGACCTGTGCAAGAGCTGTTCTGAAGTCAGTACACAGGAGTGGGACTGCTGTGTCATGGGTGCATATTTAAATTCCTGCTGCAAATGGGCTTCGCTAATTTTCACTTTCACCAATGGAGCATGAGGGTTCTTGTTCTCCTAGATCCTCACAAACACTATTATCCCATTTTTTAAATTTTGCCAATATTATGGGTCTAAAATAACATCTCATTTTTTAAATTAGCATTTCTTTTATTACTAATGAGACAGGGCATTCCTCAAATATTCATTAGCCATTCACCAGTTTTATACTTTCTGTTTCTTTCTATTGACTTCTTACCTTTTTTTGGACCAATCCCCTTATTGATTTTAGATGTTGAAAAATACCATCTCTATGTCTGTGATCTATAACTAGTCCCTGGTGTCTTTCACTGAACAAAAAGTCATCATTTGGTCTTACTCTTTCCCCATAATCCAGCCTGCTTGGCTATTACTCATATGGTAACAAAAGCAATGAAGTTTTGGAAGCTAGGTGTCATAGGTATCAACCCTTTGGATTTTGAAAATAAAGTGCAATTTTAGCTAAGTGTTGGTTTATTGGTTCTGTGGAAGTTCTCCAGTTGACTTCAGCAACTCAATGTCAATATCTTGTCTGCCTTTAGTTTCTACAAAGCCTATCAGAAGAGAACCAGGACATGAAAGGCAAGTGTGGACAAACAGCATCTGATGGTCTTTCCAAAACTGTCCTTCCAAAACTTCCAAAAAGTTTATAAGTGTTTCTCCAGTCTCTTCCCTTAATATCATTTGGAGAAAATACACCAATGGTGGATGAATAAGTAGGTGCCCCAAACTGTGTAAGTGGGTGTGCTTTGTGTGGGTGTGTGTAAACAAAGAACAATGCAAGCACTGGGCTGGGGGTTCAAATTCAAGTTCTGACTGACACTTGCTTACTGTTAGTCCTTGAGAAATCCATCTCTGAACTTCAGTATTCATATCCGTAAAATGAAATTTCAAAGTAAATGAACAGAGGAGACCCAAGGATGACCCAAGAAATATTCTTAGAACCTGAATATGTCACTCAATCCATTTAAAGAAAAACCATAAATTCTCCACTTTATTCTCTTTGGTGTCACAAGTGGGTCAGAAACCTTGTCTACGCTGCATACACTTGGAAAGATAAGACTAAAGTCAGTCTGATTTTAAGGCAAAAGAGAAAAACGTAGACAAAAAAAGCTTGTCTCAATGAGGCAGCACATGCTTTTTATCTGGACTTGAAGAGGGGATAGTCTGAAGGATCAGATCTAGTTGATGTAGTAATCTCAGTAACCTCATGAACACAGGACTCAGAGCTGGGAGAAACTGCAGAAAATCAAAGCCACCATTTTCTACACTGGATTTCAATGACACCATTGACACCTTAGACTGCTCTGAGCCTCAAGCTTACTTCAGCCATTACAGGTGACTTCCCTCAAAGCTCCCCAGGGCCCTTTTTACTTGCCTATCTTCTTAGTGGTCACATCATGTCCAGGCTTCAATTACCATGCATGTGCTGAGGATTTCCAAATTTGTATCTCTGGTATGTATCACTCTAACTACACCTTGTTCTACATCTTCATGGATGCTTCACAGCTACCAAAAGTCAGCTCCTACTTCTCCCTACCAAACCTGTTAATCCCCTTGTATTATGTCAGAATTCAGTGCTGCTACCTTTCAGTCTCTCAAGCCAGAATTGTGAGAGTCATTCTTGATATTCCCCACTCCCTTACCCTTGCCATATTCAATCAATCACCAAATTCTATTCATTTCACCTCCTTACATGTCCCAAATCCATCCAGTTCTATTCACATCCCTGCCACATGGTTAGCCCAAACTTCCATTACTTCTTGCCTCAACAGTGTCCTTACTAGTCTCCACCAGGAAATCCACCCACCACATTGCAGCTAAAATGAACATTTTCAAAATATAAATTTTACCATGTCATTCTCTGGTGTCTCCATATTACCCTCAGAATAAATCCTTATATGGCCCTTCACAATCCATCCCCTCCACCTCTCTAGCTTCATTCCATGCCACTGTGTCCACCCTCATTACCCATGCTCTTACACTCTAGCCAGACTGGCTTCCCACCATATGTCTAGGGTCAAGAAGGCACAGGCCTTGCCCCAAACTCAGAACCTTCACACATGCAGCTTCTTCAGCCTGAAATGCTCTCCTCCCTATCCTCACCTGGTTGCTTCTACTCAGTCATCAGATTTCAGTTTAGATGCCCCTTCCTCTGGAGAGATGCCTTTGTGCCCCCAGACCAAGTTGGTGCACATATTATGTTTCACATTCATCTTCCCATCATACTTCAAGTTCTGTAAAAGTGAGGACTCCATCCATCTTGCTCATCAATGCATCATCAAAGAACTAAAAAGGTTCTTAATAAAGATTTGTTAAATGAAAGCAAAAGATAGTATACAGGTATACAGGTAGAGTAGAAGGAAAATTAACATAGAATCTGTATTACAGTGTCTTGCTCAGCCTTATCTTCACCTAGAAAATCCATTTCAAAATGCTGCCAGAGTAGATCCATTTATCTTTGTAAAACAAAGTCAGATGTTATTCATGGCCTAAAACCTTTCAGTGGTTTTCTGCCTTAATCAAAGTAAAAGCCAAAGTCCTTAAAATGACCTACAGTCCCAACATCATCTGGCCTACTGCTATTAGACAGGCTTTTTTGCCATTGTCTGAACAAGTGAGACACACATCCACCTCAGGACCTTGCTGTTTCCCTTGCCTGGAATGTTTCCCTTGCCTGGAATGCTCAACCCCCAGGTATCTGCATGGCTCACCCTCACTGTTCAATCTTCATCTAAATATCACCATCACAGTGTTGCTTTTTATGGCTTCTCTATTTAAAGTTAGAATCCCCTGACATTCCTTTTTGTTCTTTTCTTATTTTTCTCCATACATTTAACACTGCCTATATATTTTACTGATTTACTATTATTTGTATCCTCCCACTAGCATATAAACTCTCTGAGGGCAGAGACTTTTTTGTCTGTGCCATTCACTGCAGTATCCCACACATTTAAAACAGCCACAGAGGAGGTATATACTGGTGGACAGAATGAGTGTCTTCTCATTTTCATGTCTGACCACTGCATTTCATGTTTTATTGTGTTTTGCTTTGGTTCCAGAGCATTCTGTGGATCCTTTTCTACAAGTCTTTTTAGAATATTTCACCATCTGCCATGTCTGAAACAAATCTCTTGAGTGATTGAAAGTTTGAGCTGAATATAATCTATCAGTTTTATTTCCTGCCCCCACACATGCTCTAACTCTTCCCAATTTAGCAAGTCCCATTATATAGAAACTCTAATTATAGGAAAGTGTAACAAAAGCAATTTCATGTTGAAATAGCATTCACATGTGCCCTCCAGAGAGGTATTCAAACTTATATAGCAGACTAGAGATATTACAAGATATGCAAGAGACAGTTGGGTTTCAAATGAGCATCACTAAATTGAGAGGAGAGGGAGCAGAATGCCTTCCTAAAATATAGAGACATTTTCCAGGGACCCACTAGGAAGTGGGTCTTCATTCATGTATTCATTTATCAGTCTGTAGATATTATTTAATATCTTTTATGTGATGGGAACTGTGGTGAGTCTATACAAAGATAGCTCATGATTTAGAAGAGACAGGCCTGTAAACAGATAAATTATCTCACTATGTGGTAAGACCTATTGCAGAAATATGGGAAGCAACTAAGTCTGCCAACATGAGTCAAAAAGCTTTCATCAAGGAAGTGACATTTGAACAGGGATTTGAAAGACAATGTGGAATTGTCCAAGTGAAGAAGAGCATTCTGGGCAAAAGCAATGCCTGTGTAATGAGAGGGGCTTATGCAAGGGGTGGAGTCTGGGCCAGTGTGAGAAGCTCCACATGGCAAGAACCCATGTTGAGGTGGGTGCAGCAGGGGAGGAGTTGCTGAGGACCACACTAAAGTTTTAGTTTAGGAGTTTGGTGAGCTCTACTTCAGAAATGGAAGAAGAACAGGTCTTAACAGTACAAGAGATGTGTTATACTCTGAATTTCTCCATTTTGAAAGAGGGGCCTGAAGAAAGGGGTGGTGAGAAATGTCTCTTTCCCACCTCAACCTAACTCTGGGAAAACTGGAGAGACTGGACTGAGTGGGCAAGCGTGGAGGAAATAATACATACTTCACTCCCTAAATAGCTTTTCTCCTCACATTCTCAAGTTAGAGATTCCTTTGAGCTATCAAACACCTCTTAATTTGAAAGTACCCTCAAAAGGAACTTAATGCCTAGAAGTCATTGTCATCCAACTTAAGCAGTCAATCAGTCATTCCACAAAGATTTAGAGTCAACCAGGAACCAAATCTTGGGGATATGCTGATGAATAGGACATGGACTCTGTCCTCAGAGAGTCAAGAATGAATAAAACTAAGAGTTGAGTCATAGGGTAATTGCACTCCTGGGTATTTACCCGAAAGACACAGATGTAGTGAAAAGAAGGACCATATGCACCCCAATGTTCATAGCAGCAATATCTGCAATAGCCAAACTGTGGAAAGAGCCGAGATGCCCTTCAACAGATGAATGGATCAAGAAGATGTGGTCCATATATACAATGGAATATTACTCAGCCATCAGAAAAGATGAATACCCAACTTTTACATCAACATGGATGGGACTGGAGGAGATTATGCTAAGTGAAATAAGTCAAGCAGAGAAAGTCAATTATCATATGGTTTCACTTATTTGTGGAACATAAGGAATAACATGGAGGACATTAAGAGAAGGAAGGGGAAGATGAAGGGGGGGAGATTGGAGGGACAGATGAACCATGAGAGACTATGGACTCTGAGAAACAAAGAGCGTTTGGAGGGGAGAGGGAGGGGGGATTGGTTGGCCTGGTGATGGGTATTGGGGAAGGCACATACTGCATGGAGCACTGGGTGTTATACGAAAACAATGGATTGTGGATCACCACATCAAAAACCAATGATGTATTGTATGGTGACTAACATAACATAATAAAATTTAAAAAAACCAAAAACTAAGAGTTGAGAAAATCAGCATTTTGTCAGAATAGGACAGAGGAAGAAGAAGACATTCCAGAACCCGGGTTGGACTTGATGGGGGGAATACTGGGGTTGTTTGCTACAAGTAATGTGCGTGTCTCTTCCTGAGATCTGAACATTGAGGACATAAGGAACATCATAAGCAAGAAGTCAAAAAACAAACACTTCCAGTGGATGGTGAATTTTTTCTCCAGCTTCATGTGACCTCCATGCTTTGCCTATACACTTCTCCCCAAGATTCTTCTGAACATTGTCACCACTTCCTCGCCTCCTATCCAATCCCCAGCCCACTGCTACCAGGCTTCCTAGCTACTGTACTGGTGTTGCTCTCAACAGCATTGCTATTAACCTTCCAGGTGAAAAAACCCACTGGAAGAGACTGAGTCTTCACGTTACAAATTGCCACCTTGTCTGAATCCCCATGTTCCAGAGACCTAAGAGATTTCTTGACTGTTAGTCTTGGACTCCTCCAGTCTGTTTTCAAATAGTAATCAGGTGAATTATAAAATGTAAAGCTAACTCTATCACTTTCCTATTTAAAATCTTTCCCCATTGCCTTTGGGATCGAATGTACTATCTGAGGCCTGGCTAGCAAAGCTTGCCCTGGTCCTGCCGTGGCCTGCTTCCTGCTCCATGTGCTGGTGTCTACACTCCATCCACACTGAACCTCTTGTGTTGTCTGAACTCCTCAATTCTCCCTCTCTCTGATAAACCTCAGCACATGTTATTCTTACTGCTTGAAGAGCCTTTCCATGATCTTTGTCTATCTAAGGCATATCTGTCCTTCACTTCTGAGTTTAGAAGTCACTTCTTCCAGGAAAACTTCCTGGATCTTGAGTCTTAGCTAGGTGCCTCGACTATATACTGTTAAAGGACCTTATATTTACCTTACTCCAGCACTTACCATGCTGTAGTGAAACCCCCTGATGATCTGTTGGTGTCTTCCTCCTGCTATAATTTCCTTAGCAGCAAGGAGCTCCACGATCAGGGTCTGGCACAAAATATTGCTCAGCATTTTTAAATAAATGAGTTATTTGTTTTGTTGCCTCCATTAGCCAATTACTATAGTTTACCACAGCCTGGTATGCTATTCACACATGAAGCAACTGTCTCACATGTGGAAACATTATGCTCATTATGCAAAGAGACAGTCTAGCAAAATATCAGAGTGGAAGATGTAGGCAAGTAGGCCTGGCTAACTAGCTTTGTGATCTTGGGCCAGTTACTTAAGTTTTCTTTGCTTCAGTTTCCTCTTAACAAAGTAGACACAATAATAATGTCATGGCTAGGGGTACACACGGTAGTGCGGGCAAATGCTTAACAATGAGCTTTACAAAAAATAATAAAAAGCCTAGAGCATTAGCCAATTTTTATGGTGTAAATACTCCCACCATAGCCAATTTCAAGCTACCAACTTGACATCACCAGCTATGGAGTTTCTTCATTATATGGATATAACAGACATGAATAACCTCGAGAACACTGATAATAATAAAATGTAATAAATAGTTGGAAAGTGATGAGTTGTGAATATTGCCACTGTTTTTAATATAATTTCCTTAATTTCAAGTTTATAATATTTATTTTTTTATAATGGTTACATTTTACAATAAGCTTGCAAAATTCCTAAAAATTTAACAATCGGCTCTCTTGAGTTGACTTCCATAGGTTCAAGCAAACTACTGGTCAGGCTTTGTGTGGAGATGCAGAGACATCTCACAACTCCTCTGCTTCTCTTCCTGGGCCTGGGTGGGCTGGTTCCACTCTCTGTGATACAGAAGAAGATGATGTTCCATTTGCTTTAAGGATGCTTCAAGTCTAAATGATACCCTATAATATAATTTGGCAGTACCTCAGGTAATAAGCTGATATTGTGATCCCTCTTTGGCTCAGTGCTTTGCGTTCATACCTTACCTACCAAAAGCACTCTGTAAAAGCAAAGGGTTGGAAACTCAGACCTTGGCTTGAATAACTGCAAACCAGCATCAAATAGTGCATCATCTCTTTGAAGACTGTTGTTCCATGTTATGCATCATATCTTATTATTTTAACATATCTTTATGACATTAGTCAATGTTTATTCCATATTAAACATATGAATCAAGTTTGATCATTTCTTACAATGATTAATTCATCTGTAATATCACGTCTTCCATACACATTATATTCCATAAGCTCCTGTTACAGTCCTATCATTATGCTGTAAGTAAAAGAGTTTCATAGTTCAGTGCATCTGGAGAATACTACATCATAGTTATTATCTCCATGGCTTCAAGAATTAACTTTTCTACTCAAGACTACATCCCAATTGGAAAGCTATCTCACATAGAGGATTTATCTACATTCATAGTTGTTCTTACTTTAAATGTCAAAATTTAACCCTTTCTGAAATAATCAGCAGCCTACTTCCATCTCACATAAAATGGATTGACATAGGGTGAAATTACAAGGGAAACTTATTTTTTAAGATTTATTAATTTATTTGAGAGCAAAAGAGCACAAGTGGTTGGAGGGGCAGAGAGAGAGAGAGAGAGAGAGAATCCTGGAGTAGACTCCCCTCTGAGCACAGAGCCCCATGTGGGTCTCGATCCCAGGACCCTGAGATCATGACCAGAGCCAAAATCGAGAGTTGGCCACTTAACCGACTGGGTCACCCAAGGGCCCTACAAGGAAAACTTTTTAATTGCATGGCAAAATGTTGACTTTGCCACCAATCTGTTCTGTAGCTAAAGCATATGGTTACCTTTTCTACAAAAAGTGGATTTCCTATATGTCTTGCACTCAGACAGTAAACTATCTAGATCTTGTAAAAAGCATGCAGGAGAAATTCATATTTGAGACAGATAATATAAGGAACATGATAACAATTCGATCTTCTGCTTCTTTAAGGTCCATCACCGAATCCAGTTGAACTATCAAAATCGTAAAACAAAAACAAAAACTTATGTACTGCTTTATTTTATCTCAATAGAAATGCTTTCATAATTACCACTAACATTCCTTCAGTTTTATTTGAAGATCAATATAAAATACGGTTTTATAAAATAAAAATTCTACAGCTATTGCAAAAGCACTAATGAAAGATGAAAAAATGCCTATTGGCATAAAAGTCATATATTCAATTGCTCTTAGAGTTTTAGTGTCAGAGAAAAATTAGACCAAGGCATAGCAATCCTTCATGGCATAACATGCTTATTTTACTAGATGATGAGAACCATGTGAACTATGTTTCCTTTCTCTCCTTGGCTGTCAGGAATCTCAAGGGTAAAGTCTGTGCTCAATTGAAATAAACACCTTTAACTCTGACTTTCTTGTACAATTTTCTCCCCTCCCTTCGCTACACAACTTTTTTACTATTGGCTTTACAGTCCTATTGCAAATGAAATTTTTGTTGTATAGCCCTCTATATTATTTCCGGAAGAAGTCCAAGTATGAATAATTAATAAATGAATAAATGCAGCTTACTAAGTTCAGCTTAGTCAGCTTGCTCCTGCATCATCACTATGTCACTGTAAGTACCAGCGAAACTCATTCTATTAAGCACCATTAAATGTCCGTATCATCCCTGTAAAAAGAAGCTTTCTACTCTCCAGAATAATGGAAAATGGATATAAAACTTTAAAATCAAATCTACAAAGAACTGAATAGGTTTATTTAAAAAAATTAATCTTCTTCCCTCAAATATTATTAAAAGTGCTTAGAAGTAACATTTGATTCAATCGCCCCACTTTTCTCCCTCAATCATAAAGAAGAAGCAGGGGAGGGTATGAAAAGCAAGAGTCTGAATAATCACAAGGTGAAAAACCAGCCCCTGACAATACAAAGCCAAGTATGCTTTGAGATCTTACGATTGTACCGAGACTCTTCCCAAGAATGATGTTGTTCAGCTTTGTTTTACCCTGCGTGGCATCCACAGAGCTGGAAAGACACCTAGAGATCAAAACTGCAAAGGAATGGGAAATTGAGGCCGAGAGAGGGGAAGTAACTAGCACAGGATCACACCATCTGTCAGTGGCAAAGTCAGCACCAAAACCCAGATGTGCAGAATCTCACCTGCTTTTGTTCTACTGAACATCTTCATTCCTCAAATATCACACTTACGCATGTAATTTTCTGCCTTTTCCCTGCTAGAGTCATTCCTAAGCAAAAAGAAGGGGTAGAATTACATTAACATTTGCACACTTGTCAACCTTTAGTCTCAGCTTAAAAAATCAAAATGGGATTTAAACAGCTATTATAGGATGCAAGTGATGTGCAAATGTTAAAATATAAGAATCGAGAAATGGAGAACATCAGAGGACAGGGTCATTTGAAGAAAGATTAAAAAGGTATATGTAAATTTAAAACGTCTTTTCCTTTCAAGTTTTAGATGAGTGTTTTAAGCATTGTATAGTCTAGAGGAAAAGGTAGACCAAAATCCCACCTGAGCCCTGGCAATCCCCCTGGCATTTCTCATGGGCACTCAGGAACTGGCAGCCCACAGGACAGCTGAGGCTGATGAGAAGAAAGTATGGAGAGATCAGATCAACAGAGCAAATGTAAGGTGGGAAGGACAAAATACATCTATTTTTTTAAGTGACACTGATTAATACTCTTTAGACCCATATCACTTTTTTTCTGTGTCACCTTTTGATTGAATTTATCTGCTGTAATTTTAAAGTAGAAAAGTGAGAGGGAAGCTCTCAAGAGGGAAAATAGTTTTTGTTTTTGTTTTTCTCTTTAGTTGGAAGAATATTAGGACATCCACTCCTTCCTTCCTCCCTCCATTCATGTGTGCATCTATTCATGCATGTATTAAGCAACTCGCACTAGGTAAGGAAAGCTACCAGTTTTGTGGAAGCCATACATCTATGCACAATGTGGCTCCTTCCAATATGCACCTTATAATGCAGTGGATGAGAAAGACATAAACAACTCATCCTTAAGTGTGAGGTATCATAAAAGAGGTAAATATCATGCTTTGGCAGTTCGGAGAATTGAGAAAAGATACCTGGCTGAAATTAATCTGAATATTTGCCTGGACCAAACAGGCATTACAAAGAAGGAACAAAGAAAATGCTTCTTCACCTTTGATGGTATATCCACGCCTGAACACAGTGTGCAGTTTGCGTAACTGTAACTCAAGAGAGGCAAAATGTGGACAGACACACTAAAATTAGATCAATGAACACAGGTAGGAAAAAGAATGATCTATAATGATAAATGTAATGATGCTTACTGGATTCGTCGTTGGCCCTAATCCAATGACCGGTATCCTCATAAGATAAAGGAAATTAGATACAGACACACAAAGGGAAGACAGCCGCATGAAGACAGATAGAGATTGGAGTGGTGCTCATACCAGCCAAGGAATACCAAGGATTGTCAGCAACCACTGGAAGCTAGAAGACACTAGGAAGAATTCTCCCCCAGAGCCTTTAGAGAGAGAGCACAGCCTTTGTGGCACCCTGATGTCAGACTTCTAGCATCCAGAAATGTGAGAGAATATATTCCTATTGCCGTAAGCCCCCTGCACCCCCTAAAAAAGTAGGGATGCTTCAGGCCCAGTTTAAATGTCTCCTTCCCAGCAGCTCTCCCAACCCTCCTGTCAGAATATTAGCTCCCTCTTGGCCTGCTGTGCTGGTAGTGAGCTCACTCCATCATCCTGCCAGTGCTAGAGTCTATCTGCTCCCACACTGAGCTCCTTGTGAACAGAAAAGCTGTCTTACTTGTTTTTCAATTCCCAGAGTCCTGTATATCAAAGTTAAATAAAATGCAGTCCTAAGAAAAGACCAAGAGAATGTGCTCCTCATCTAACATTTGGGAGTCAAGGGTGGCTGTAAACTTATTTTAAGCCACAAGAAAGTGAGTGAGTGTATGTGCTTCTGTGAGTGCCTCTACATACATTCTGGGTTGACAAAACCGCTAGCATCTCTTTGGCAGATTAACTGGCTACACTTGTCATTTTCTTGGCATCTGACTCCTATGTCAACCCTCTGTGTGCTGTGTATTCTTTCTCTGGAAATAATCGCTAAAAAATATGTATATATCAGACCTCAAGCATTTGTATTCTTTCTTCATCAAATCCCTTACTTCTCACTAAATTGCACTGCCACGGAACAAAGGCTCTCGCACTGATTACAATGCAGCTGAAAAGTGCGGGATTCTCTTTTGCCTCGGTGGAAGGACTGCAAGCAGGCTGGGATGTAAGCACTGCCACATGGATGAGAAACAGTTGAAAGGATTGTAAACAAAGGGGAATGATAAATGGTTATGTTGCAAGTGGGTGGGAGGTGTTTAGTGGGGTGTTCCATGGATTGGTGATGGGCCTAGTTTCCCTTAACATCTTTATTAATGATGAGGTAGGAGGGGAAACACTTAACAGCACGTTCATTAAAGGCAGGAGGATGCTAAATTGGGAGGTGTTGCAAACACCACAGAGGACAAAGAAATAGCACAAGATGAGGATGGTAAAGACAATATCAGCAAAGGAGAGAAGGACAGGACTCAACTGGGTGACAAAGGGGACACAGCTCATCTAGGAGAGACCACTTGATCCTCAACAAAGAAAGCCTAAGGCACAGTTTTTCCCTGAAGTCATTTACTTGGGGCAAATTTTATAACCCCAATGTTTCCATAATATGATGCTTTGGTGAGGAGGGGTAGGAAGACTTGGGCTGGTTTAATTCTAGAAGCATTAACAGAGTTGATCTGCTTTTGTGAGCCATGGAAATCAGAAGCCTAAGTGGAAAACCGCACACAACTCCTGGACTTGAGTGAGAACAGAAAGACAAAAAGCAGTCGCCACTGCACTATGAATAGTAATAGTCTGACTTTTAAGAGAGAGAAAATATTTCAACCCTGTTGGGCCTTCTGGCTTCTAGTCTTAGATCTGCCATTAATTTAGTGTCATTTTTAGAAGGTTCTCTTCCTTTTCTGGGCTTGTTTCACTATCTTTTCTCCCTGTCTCCTTCCCCCTGCTAGAGATGCTTAAAGAAGTGTAGTTATCAACCCCATTATGTAATTTTTAATTTGATGTATAGAGACAAAGAATTCATAAGGAAGACCTGTATGGGCCATGTGAAGGAGAGAAGCCTGTTTCCTGCCCACAGGAATAACAGATGGAGTACTATCTACCCTATTTTCAAAAGTCAAATGTAAATCTGGAAGAATAAAATAAGGCTAAAAACTTTAGAACATTAAGCTCCTCGAAGAAAGCTGTTGCATAAATAATATATTATAAACACTTAAAATCTTACCTGCTTGCAAAACTCTCTTGAGTTCTCCCCACAGCATCCAGCATAGCAAAATATTATTTCTTTCTTCATTCATTCAGCACTTATTGCACACCTACTGTGTACCAAACATGATTCCTACCCTTGAGTAATGCAGGGTAATAGGAGTGACAGCTAAAAATAAGAATTTATTTTAATATATTTTTCAAATTGTTATGGGGTGATGCCTGAGCTGGTTCTTATGGATTCAATAGTTGTCTAATAAAAATAAAAGTAGGAAAGCAAGGCAGTATCAATCAAAGGACATTGCATGCAAAGGTATAGTGACTTATAAATAAATATATCACTTCTATAAATGGTGAGTAGAAATTTCTGGAAATGGTGAGTAGTTCTGTGATGTGGGAGTATAGGGTGCACAAATTAAAGTGACATAAGATGATACATGTAATAAAAATTTCTTGAGTGCTACCTACGTAAGAGAGAAGAAGTGCATCCCTTTCATGGGAGGTTTCCTGGATTGGATGGTTAATGTCCTACTTTACTACACTAAGGAATGTGAACTTTATCCTCTATAGAGTGGGAAAGAATTAATATTTTTAAAGAAGGGAATAATGATACCAAACATCTAAAAAAGTGGACCAATCTTTTATGTTTGCTAAAATTTTTATTTAGCCAAAGCCTGATATTATTTCCTTTATGGCTAAAAGCTTGGGCTGATAAAATAGGGTGTGATATACCAAGAAAAAAAGATTTAATATTACAATATACAGCACTGGTAAAATATACAATCATGTACATCTTGTACTAGGAAGACCTCAACAAATTTATGAAAAGGTGGATTTTTTATAAATTATATACATCTTTATTCATAAAATAATAAATGTTCTGCACATCATGCTAAACCACCACCATGTCCAGATAGAATGACTTAAAATGAGCACAAGAACAAAATATATTAATTACTATTTATACCATTTTTCCAAACTTGTATCAGATCACTTATCTTCATAGCAGTACAAGATTATGTGACTAAATCCTAGCTGGAGAATGAGAATTTCTGACCTCCACCTCTTCTACCACCAGCACTATGACCTTGAGCATTGAGACATTATCCTCATCAGTGGAATCAAGTTTATGATACATTGATATAATGATGGAACTGAACTTGCATACCAATGACTGTCAAATTCTTCAAGTGACACAATACAGAAAATATGGGGACTTGGAAGGAGGCTGTTGAGATAATTCAAGTACAAACAGGTGAAGAAATAGATGGCTTTAAAGGTTCAGGTCAACTCTGAAGTTCTGTGATTCCATGACATGTATCCATGGCATTATTAGTATCAGATCCGGTTACCACTGGTTTACAGGCAAAGTCCAATAACAGTTTTGGCTTCTCTTGACGTAAAGATCACCATGCTGCAGTAGAAATGGAGACTTGTCTCTTAACACTTCAGATAAAAAAAGGAAGGAAGGAAGGAAGAAGAAGGAGGAGAAGAAGAAGAAAGAAGAAGAAGAAGAAAGGAGAAGAAGAAAGAAAGAAAGAAAGAAAGAAAGAAAGAAAGAAAGAAAGAAAG
>NW_023270504.1:26461127-26461196 GCF_011800145.1 Mirounga leonina
AAGAAGAAGAAGAAGAAGAAGAAAGAAGAAGAAGAAGAAGAAGAAGAAGAAGAAGAAGAAGAAGAAGAA
>NW_023270504.1:26461206-26532930 GCF_011800145.1 Mirounga leonina
AAGAAGAAGAAGAAGAAGAAGAAGAAGAAGAAGAAGAAGAAGAAGAAGAAGAAGAAGAAGAAGAAGAAGAAGAAGAAGGGGAAGAAGGCCAGCTTGAGAGCTACTGGACACACTGACAGTAACACAGTAAATGGTTCTGGATCTAGATTTTGCTTCCGAGTAAAAACCAAAGCCAAACCAAAACAAAACCCACCCTTCTGACAGCACCAGCACCTCTGTGATGCTACCCCTGGGTTAAGAATACTCTCGTGGAAATGTTGCTCAAGATGCTACCAAGAAGCCCAGGGGTTGCTATTGCCCTGTGGTTACAAAGAGACAGAAAACTCTATAGCAAAGATAAGCTTCCTTATCTTCTCTCTTAAGTAGCTAACACCCCCAAAATTTTCATTTCACAGCAACTAAAAATATTCCAGGTCTTGGATGTTGTCTAGATTTTTAGTCTGTTATAGCTCTGGACTGCAGCTTATGCTCACCAAACTGCCTTGGTCAGTATGGATTTCCATACCTCATACTGTCACACACAATTTCCCAACCAAATGTAACAACTCCAGCTGATGCAAACCTACATCCTCTGTAATGTTCAGAATATCACTTGGTAGCTTATGTGCAAGATTCCTGTTTCTCCTTGGCCATGCAGTCATGTATATAATAGCCCTTTGTTGTTCCATCCTCAAGTGTGGATGAATAGAAATTCTGTCTAAATGGAAGCTGTACTATTTAAAATAGTTGAGCAGGGCTTAGATGAGTAGGGCTTAGAAATTATGAATCCAGGGTAGAGTTTGCTCCCTACATTAATCTGTACACTTTGCATGAAGGAAAATGATCATGTGTTCTGCCTCTAAAGCCCCCTTATACATATATGGCATTAGTCACAAGGGAATCCAGTAAAAGGGCAGGAAACTGGAAGCCTTACATCCTTGCAAATATCTTTCTGAGAGTGGATCAGTGGAGTCTTAGGTAGAAGAAAATATTCTTTATTCACAAAATCTAATCTATCCCCACAGTTCCTTATGTTTATTCCATTGACTCCATAGAAATAACCCTTTCCTTTACTGAAATGCTAATGATCTCTTTTATTTAGAGTCCTTTCAATTTTGTTACCCCTCAAAGAGGGAATTCATTTGGGAGACTAGCTCATTTTTCTAGAAGAAGCAAATGAGCGATGATGTTTCTAGAGTGCTAGAAAGAAATTCTCTGTTCCAACTCAGCTTTTCCCACAGGTCACTTTTATAGAGGAGTCTGATCTAGAGGAGTCATACTTAGCTATTGTTTCACTGGTGGCTAGAAAAACTTAAAAGAAAGGAAAGTAAATAAGAGCAAAAATACTGCACAGGGACACACATAGAAACAGCAACAGTATTTCCAACATGGAGGTAAGAGAGCCAAACCTCTGAGGTGACAGCTTCTTTATCTTCCCTCTTCTTTTGCTCAGAGACCAGCAGGCTTCAGGTCCCATTGATTCTAGCAAAATCTAAACATTATAGGGTCTTTCACACCTCTGAAACTGGTTTGCCTTAAATATGTTAATCCAGTTTTACTCCTTAAATGGTTAGTTTATAAACTGCAAGGATCCATGGGCTTATATGATTTACTACCTAAGCCAAAAGAAGCTGACATTTTATTCTACACTTTAAGTATCAAAATGCTATGGTTTGGGATTCAAAATATAAAATCTAGATTTCCAACACAACTGTGATTCGATACTACAGAATGACAGATGTTTGGGGAATCATATTTGTTCTCTGAATAGTTTCAAATCTACTTTGGGATCAGATCTGCTCTGGTGTGACAAGCTGGATTTTTTAGCAAATGCAAATTTCCTGCTAGCAGGTTAGAGACACAAGAATAATCAGAATTACCATTAATCACCATAACCTAGAAGTTTTTTTCATATCCATTTGCAAGCTGCCCAAACAATTAGTTCCTCTGAGAGCTGTTTCCAAATGAAAGATCTAAATAATCTTGTCATTTCTGGACCAAATGCCAAGCTGACTCTCCTAAGGAGGCTGCAGGTATATGGACTCCACACCGAGTAATTCTAAATTGGCCACAAAAACACTTAGGAGCACGGTGATATGCCACACGGGCTAAGTTTGCTTTTTAAAAAGCCCCCTTCCCCCCAACTCCCTTCCAGGCACTTCTTTGTCATCCATGTGACACATTAAGAGTAAGTGCTAATGTTACACAGATGCATTAAATCACATAAGTGGTTTGGTGCATTTTACTGGGACCTCAAAGCATTATACCACAGAGGTGTCCAGATGAAGCAAGGAGCAGACCGCGTCAATACCATCTGAACCTGTGCTCTGAACATGCATAACAAAGGAGTGCAATTACACAGTCTGTGCCATTAGGCAGCATTAACCAGCATTGCCCATCACTCTTGATTAATAATTGAACTCGATCCATACAGGAGAGCTCAGGCTTGTCTGGAAGATGCCTTCTAGCATGCATTAGAAAGGAGCACCTCCAGGGGCCTCAGAGCACTTTGTCCATTTAACAAGTCAATCTATGAACTACAGTAAACTCTCGATTATTAGAAACTGATTATGCCACTTTTGAATGTTCCTCGCCTTATTGTTCATCTTTCTCCCTCTTGGTACCTTGGTACCTTGCCTCTGGCCACATACAGGTTTATTATGTCCTCTATAGTGGGTGCTCTGATGCATGACCCAAGCCCCCTTCACAAGTGAATAACTCATCCCCCAGCTGCTGGGTGTGCCCTCAGCTATCAGCCTTCTTTGGGATTTGTCTATAATGAAGACAGTCAACTCATCCAAGGTCAAGTTCCTTCTCAAGTAGCCTCATCCAAAGATAGATCAGTAAGAAAAAGTAAAGCCCTACCCCCTTGTCCCAAATCAGGGCAACTCGGAAGGACCATCTTAGCTTCAGAGCTCCCTACTGGGTCGGCTGAGCCTCTGTTGTGACTGCACTGTGGTCCTACACCTCCCTCTATTCAGCCCCACCTTCTCCCCCTCTCAAGTATAATCCCGCACTTCCTAACAATCATCCTGCAGGATCCTGCATCTCCACCTCCTAGTCTCTTTCCTCAGAGAACTCAATCAGCAGCTGGAAAGAAATATCTATACCTTACCTTCCACCTCAGGAAGCCACTGTAGGGGCCAAATAAGATCATATATGTGAAAGTTTCTTATAAATTGCAAAAGATGAAAAAGGAACACTTATTACCCTCCCCCTTTAACTAAAACACCATTCAATTATGGAGTATTTGTACATACAGCAAACAAAAGTGCACCTTTTCTGTGGTCTGCAAGTTTAGATTCTAAATAAAGCTGCGGGTCCAAGTTTTCTGAGCAATGAATTTAAATAATACTAATACTATACTTTAGTATCTTATATCATTTAAATTTTTATTGATTTATGACAAGTCGTCGATTCATCCAAATTTGAGGAGTGTTGCCTGGCTTTGGGAGGTCAAACACCTTTTTCCAAAGAGTATCCAAATAGTTTGGTATTTGTGAGTCAGGCAAATAACATTGCTGAGGCAGGTATCCTTGTTATCACTTACATTCATGAAGCAACAAACAAAGTCTTAGGGGAGTAAAGAGACATGACATGGGCCTACAGACCCAAATTCTGCAAATCCAAGGGAAGTTGCCGGCTTAGTGCTCCATTTAGGAATGTCACTTTCTCAGCAGGACTACACAACAGAAAATAAATTCTTTTTGAATTTAACAAAGTGGAAGGAACTGGCCCAGGCAGGAAGAGACCAAAGCTCAGAGATGATCCACATACATATTGCCCAACCCAGACCACTCTCTGTCACTATGTGCCTGTCCAAGGAACAATGGAGCATAAACCCAAGCAAGAAAGAATCAGACACACTGTCACCACCCTCACTGTGGTGAGCACCCAGAGCCCAGTGGAAAATATCCTAGTATCCCCAATTTCTGTTGTTTGGTTTTTGTTTTTGTTTTTTTTTTTTTCTTTCATTTGAATCGCAGTTTCTTTAGCTACAAAATGGAAAACTTTATCATGATATCTTTGTGTGTTGCTATGTGTGTTGCTTAATTAAAGAAGAGTGGTGACAAATCTTTAGTATCAGTTAAAAGTGCTACCACATTTGGGCTAACACACCCATAGTACAGTGATACCTATAAGTAAATGAGTAGAGGTCAAAGTGTGTAAGTGTGTGTGTGTGTGTGTGTACATGCAAATACATGAGTTGGGAGTGAGGATAGGCATTTTCCTGGCAATACAGACATCAGGGCCCCAAAATAAGTGATGTATGGGCACTTAATAGTACATAGGAAGGAAGGGATAAATTTCTATTTCTACATCTTTAAGTGCCCAGACCCATTCCCACTTTTGCTCTTGAAAAGTACATAGCACTGAAGTGTCAGTAAAACAACTTTAAGACTCTCAAAAAATATTAGCATGTCTACAACCATCAATCCAAAAGATGATGCTCTAACAAATCAAACCCCAGATAACCTAAGAATATGAACAACAGTTTTTGAGAAAAATGAACTGCCAACATCTGACCTCTAAAGGAAGCAGGAGTGTATGTTAAAAATGTACCAATCCAGTCTCAAAAGAAAGGATGAGGGTGCCTGGGTGGCTCAGTTGGTTGGGCGACTGCCTTCGGCTCAGGTCATGATCCTGGAGTCCCGGGATCGAGTCCCACATCGGGCTCCCTGCTCGGCAGGGAGCCTGCTTCTCCCTCTGACCCTCCCCCCTCTCACGTGCTCTCTCTCTCAGTCTCTCTCTCTCAAATAAATAAATAAAATCTTTAAAAAAAAAAAAAAGAAAGGATGAGGAAATGCATTTTCTGGAAGTGTTCGGTCATTGAGTCTTGGGAAAGAACTCAATTATCAATGAACTATCAATGGTTAAAGTTACAATTTCTGTCAAAGTAAACCACGATAAAGATTCCTTCCCAAAGGAGAGAACACCAAAAACAATGGTTTTTGTGGAGAATCTCAACTGCTGTGTTTACTGAACTGGGGAATTGAACTCAATACAGTGAGGGTTAAATGTCAGCCCAGGCAGAGAAATTGAGAATTGCTGTAACAGGTGAGAAGTTCAGAATTTTCATTTACAGAGCAATTGTATAATTTATGTGGAGAGTGGAAATTATACCTAATATAAAACCATCAGAAATAAATGAAATACGTTTAAATGAAACATGGTTATCTTCATTCACTTTATAAGACTTTGTCTTTTAAAGATAACCTTTAATCATTTTCTCTTTAGGTCAGTAGGTTTAGGACTTATAAAAATGTTGTTCTTTAGCTTTGAACATTAGAATTCTAAGGCTTCCCAAAGTCATACCCTAAAATCTGATGAATTCCTCTTCTTCTTTGTAAGACTCTATCTATATAATCTGTGATAACAAAAAGTCTATCTTACTGAACACCAGCAAACTTCTTGGATAATTTAGTCCTTAGTTTAGCAGCAGAAGTCACAACTTGGCTGACCACTAAGTGCATTAAATTGACCCATAGCACAATTTGTATGGCTTTTTAGAAACAGCATAATAGTCCATCACTTAACATTAAACAGCATTAATTGATGGATGCATTATTTTAATCACCATAATAACCATAAGTAATTAATGAGTGACTTAATACACTGCTTCTTGCACAACAGATGAGCCAGGGTCTCATATCTCCCTAGTGTGAGCCCATTTTCTAACCATCCATCTTAAAACTAAAGACTTGAAAGTCATCCTGGCCAAACTTTCTGCCTTCAGCAAGGTAAAACACTATTCTCATTTTACTTATACTCTTGCTACAAAGCCTTCAGAATTATAATTAAAAACAAGCATTTTACTTTTTCATGCTGAATGACCTCCTTTTGTGCATCCAGTGGGTGTCTTGGCTTGAAACACTGCTCTAATGCACCACCTGGAAATTGTTGCAGAGGACAAATACTCTTCTTCCAACATGCTAATTATGTATGCTATAAATTATTCTGTTTTTTTTAAATTACCAAACCTGTGATTAAATGATGTTTAGAGTACTCAAGTATTTTTATCCATTTTTATCCATTAAGAAAAAACATTATTTTTTAAATGTCAATAAATGTGACCTTCATCCTCTGGAAACTTAAAAGAAAACCATTCTCTCTTAACTAGAAATGTTCTTTAACAATTAGCCAATATCCCATGATCTTTCAAAAATTGAGCTGGGCATCCCATCTTTTTGGACTGACATACACACAACTTTCTCTGAGATTAACCAATGTTTTGCTTGTTAATGAAGAGGGAATATTTGATGGGGCAAACCTTAGCCTCTGAGAGATTTCTTTTGAAATTCGCATAAGACAAAATCACTTCCTTTCTGAAGCAGTGAAATAATGATACTGTATGGAATGGGGAAAAAAAGCAATCATCACTGTAGAGATAAAGTACCTTGGATTTCCAAACACTCTTAACTCAATACATTGAGTAAAGAGCATTTTTAATAAAAGTTGGATTTGGCCCTGACTCAAAACTTAATTATCTCAAGTTTAAGCTCCTACTCATTGATCATCCTCTGATTTCAATTCTGAAAAAATACATTTCAATTGGAATTAGTTTCTCCTGAAACATTCTTAAAATGCATCTATTGCTTGGCACTTGAAACAACATGGAAATATGTTATCTATTTCAGCAAACATGAACATGTCATGTAAATTGTATTTTTTAAATGATTAATAGGCTAGAAAATGTAGCCCCTGAATGTTATTCTCTGGAAAAATGTTGCATGAACTAAAGATTCTAACAGATAGTCAACTCCTTACTTAATTACATTGAAATTTCTTAAGAACACCAAATAAAGTTTCACTGCCATTTAAATCACAGCTACTTTATCCAATCATTTTTAAAAACGAAAGGTTGGATCACTGGAGAAATAACTTATACATTTTTACAAACATCTTTGTAGTATGGTGCTATTCAAGAAAAGGCTATATTGACTCATGTGTGCTTCTGAGGGTTATTTTATTTTTAGCAAGGGAAGTTAAGAATATTTTTTATATTTATATAATATCTCTCAGACAAGCATATGAGAAAACTTTGCAAACAACATCTTGCTTTATTTCTCAATATTCACAGGTGGAAGGAAAAAATTAAATCGCACAATATTTTCCACATGGGAGACATGAGGCAATGAGAAGAGATACAGATTACTGAAGATACCTTATGGTTCCTTCTCTTATAATGCAGCAGAGTTTGCCCTTGATATTTGGGGTCTGAAGATGTAGAATAACATTATGTCACAGGGCAAGGGAGGATCAGAACCAGAAATAGCGGCTTGGTGTTCTGCGGGGCTAAGGCATGACTGCTGTTATATGAAGGATGTACTAAAGATCCCTACTGAAAACATCTCTGCCCCCAAGCCTTCAAACTCTACCACAATATTATTATTTTTTTGAACCAAGCATCTGATCCCCCTGGAGTCTTCCTTTAAAGGATGGCCCCTCCTCTGGGGAGGAATCATCCAGCAGCCTCCTCCCCTTACTCCTTTGTCCCTCATTATAATGAATAATGTATTTATTCATATCTCACATTTATAGGACACGTTAGCATTTACCAAACATGTTAACCTAGATCATCTCATTTAATCCACACAACCCCATGTGCTATTCTAAAACCCCATTTTAGAAATGAGCAACTTAAAAAAGACTACAGCCCTAAGCAAAGTCCACTGGTTTCTCCTTAACACATCATTACACTTTCAGCATTCCATCAGCTCAATAAACTCTAGAGTCCCTATCATGTGCCAGCAGTGGGCCATGGAATCATCAATGAACCCAGGATTGCTCCTTCCACCCAGAGACCTGGGACAGATCCCTCAGCCTAGAAGACAAGGACAGCAATATCAGCCCTACCTAATTCTCCAAATAGAATAAAGCAATATAATTACTGTGGAAGTGATGTGAAAACTGAAAAGAGAGCTAAAGGAACTGGAGTTGTTGCTGTTCACACCTTCCTGGGAATGAGGGTGTCCGGTTGCCTTCAACTTGATAAAGGAGATTCTGCAGGAGGTTCTGACTGATAATAGAGAGATCTACTAAGGGACAAGAGAAGGAGGAGCAGCAAGAGTAAACCTCCTTCCAGACGTGATGAAATCTAAGTTTCCCACTGCGTGAATGATCTCTGGATGCTAAACAGCATGAAGACAGGGGGCTCCGAAACGCATCAGCACAAAGCTGAAGTTAAGGGCAGGGCTGAGCAGAAATGCCACGAGATTAAAGGATAGTGAAGAGAAGACCTAAAGGCTCCGGAGTTCAGATCTGAAGGAACTGCCAAATTTAATGGGTTTAGAATTCAAAGTTATTACCACACCAGGAAATAAAAGGGGACATACGTCTGAATCATGGTGGTTCATCAATTCTAAGATTCTTTTTTTTTTTTTACATTTTTACATCTCTACAATTGGGATGAATCAATACAGTGGCACATCATAACTGTCCATATTCTCTTTCTTACAAATATGTCAAATCACAGTGCATCTTAAAATTGACGGTATAATGAACTCAAGTTAATTAATATAGGATATTTTCAATGACCTGTTTTGAAACCTGTTCAAAGGGCTGCTTTCCAGTCATGCAGTGTGACCATGCTGTCTTATCTGCAAAGGACGTTCAATGGACACACTCTGTTCAGCCTCAGGGTTAACCTTCCCTCCACACTACAGTCTGGTGGGCTCTACAAATCTAAACTAACTGCAGGAAGCAGCAGCCTGTTTCCCTATCCAGTGACAGAGTGGTTGGGGTCAAATCACATCAGCTTGCTGTTCTTGAGTCCTCTGACTGGCCTCCCTTAAAACTGACTTGCTTTCTTTTTGAAGTTCTGTATATAGCAAAGCTTCCATTATAGCCCTACGGGTGCAGCTGCCTGGATCTATCTCTGCTTCGAGAAGACCATTCCAAAGCTGAGCTTTGAGAAACACACTCAGGGTTGTCAATATCCTGGCTTCTTTGCCCACCACCATTGATATGATTTTAGCTCTCTCTCATCCTTCTCTGTCAGAGTTCAACCTGGCCTGTTTTCTGACCATAACAGAAAAATCATGGGAAGCCTACCTCGCCTCATGATCTACTTTCAGTAGCAACGTCTACAACAAAAGTAAGATTCATCTCCAAATCTTACAATTTGAACGCATCACAATGCAATGCAATTCTGTGCCACCCCATGCATTTGTCATGTAACAGACACTTGTCATAAAGCATGTAACCCTGTTTGGTCTGATATAAAAAGCTTGCATAAAATAAGATATTCAAAGTGAAGAAAAGAGAACCTCTAAATCTCAGGAAGAATCCAAAGGAAAGGCACCAATAAGTCACTCAAAAAAAATAGGAAAAAAGAAATGTTAACCACATGTAGAACTATGTGGAAAAAGTCTATGTAAAGAACAACTAGGAATCACTTTGTTTTTTCACATCTGAATCGCTTCTAACACCATATTGTAACTATCAAGTTAGTTGATGCCAGACCACAACACTGCTACACACACACACACACACACACGCACACGATCCTTTCTAAGAGGCTTAAACTGTGAATGAAAAATACAGTTTCAAATCAAAAACAATTTAAGTGAATATAATCAATTACCTTACTCCCTGGGGCCTCATTTCTTTTTTTCCTTTTCAAAGCTTGATTCCCTGCTGCTTTCGTAGGCCAAATTCCAAAGGCCTCTCCTGGGGATCCTACCTGAGACCAAACTGTGAATTTATTATCAAAATTCAACCCCAATGCATTTCCTTGCACAGAAGAAATAGTGCATGGGTTTCACAGAAAACCAGGTTGCTTCATGATTTTCTCAGATTCATCATGTTATTTAAAGAGATCCCACGGGAAAAACCTCCCTAGAGACCAGTTAAACAAGAGACAAATAACCAGTCAAGATATTCCTTGATAAGATCCTTAAAAATTATCTTTAATTGATGCCAAATATGAACAGATCATAAAGTGACAGAAGCAAGTAAAATTGCATAGATGAAAACTATGCGCTTCAGTTAGGTTCTCAATTCATAACATTCAATGTCCTCTACCTGACATATTAAACAGTTAGGGCAGGGGAAATGCACAGCAGGTGAAAATGAGACATATCCTTAACTCAAGGTGTAAGCAACTGGCAAACTCAAGAAATAAAGTAGAGCTTTTTCAGCTTCAATGGTTTGTTGTCCTGATGGTGCACTTTAAATTAATACTACTCAATTTTTAGTTATTAACCTTGGTAATACCGTATCTTTAATGTTAGAGGTATGTCATATAGAGTCCATGTTGTTGGCTTACGTTTGGGAGTTTAAACAGCTCCCAGACAGTGCACTGAAGAGAAGAAAGGTGTTTCTGCAGGTTTCGGAGAGGAGACAACTTTTGACCTGGAATATTTTGCAAGGGCTCCTTTGTGTTTCGCTTTCTTTTCTTTCCTCACACCATTTCTTCTTCTTCTCTGATTATGGTAAAACTCTTCTATACTCTGTGAAGTCTCATGTCATAAAAAGTAAACTCCTAGTTAGCTCCTACATAAAAATCACTGGGACTAGGGCGAATCTCCTTAAAGCTAATAGTCCTGAGGTCAGCAGGGCCTCACCCCTTACATACACATTGGACTTCCCAAGAAAGCCCATGGTCATTTTGCCTGAGCAAAGAGACTGGCATTTGATCCCAAGATTTCTGAGACTTATACGTATACCCTGAATGAGTTCGCACAGTGACCCAAGGTAATGCAACAGTTTTGGTTAACAACTCAGCTCCTGCCTACTTCTTTACAAAAATGATAAATAATGTACATTCTTCTGAGGTTTACCTGAGTCATGCTGAACATGTTCACATATACCCTGAAATTCCGTGATATAAATACGAGTATTAATACACTGAACGGTGGATGAGAGGCCACCTCCTGAGATTGCAATTCAACTTGGGTTGTGTCTGGTTTAAAATTTTTCATTTGTTTATTTGTCTTCTTGAAATGAACAAAAACGTCAAAAGACTTCACTTTTTCTTGACAAAACGGGAAGGTAAAATGGCTGTTTGGCAGTTTATATTCTTTCTAACAATTCTATACTATGGATGGTTACCACCCACCAATTCTCACCTCTCCCAGGAATGAGTTGTCCCTGGAAGAAAATGGGGAACTGCCTTCTGCCGATGTGCTCTTTCTCCTTTTTGTTCAAGGCAACCTACCAAACAAGGAATTCAGTCGTAAAATTGTTAAAAAGCATGTGTTTTGAGGTCTCCTATACTAAATGGGAGGGTTAAGAAATTATTTTTACTGATTCTTCAGATGTTAACTAATTTGAAAAACCTGTAACTCTATACAACATAAAGAAGGCCCTTTACAGACTAAACCAAATTTCCACTTAAAGAAATCTGCTCACTTACCATTGACATGTTCGTCTCTTTGTTTTTTAATTCTCAAGTGAGTCAAGATTATGATGTCACCTGTGCTTTGGTTCCACCCCAGTGGACTCTAAACCTGTTGTACAATTTCATTTTAGAGAAATGACTGTCCATCAGAAACATTCCAGAAGAACATGCCATTGGCTCATTTGATTTTGCTAGGCTCACTCACTAACACACTCCCAATGAACTGCTTTAACTGATAATCTGTACTCACTTCTCAAGGGGGGAATGACGGAGGGCTGTGCACAGATGGGGAAGGGTTGATGCAAAAACAAAAAGCTTTCCTGGCTACAACTTGTCTTCTCTAAATCTGAGGACGGAGGGAATTAATGTCTTTGGTCTCTCGAATTCAGATCACTTGAGGTGAATTAACCACTTCAGAGATGCCGGGATGGCTAACAGCCCAGGTAGAATCCAACTCTTCCACTTGCCACCCTATTGAACTAGGGCCCCAAAACACTGGAAGAGCTGAGCTATGGCTATTAGCATGTCAGAAGTCTCTCCTTCTGGAGAAAACAAGTATTCAGGACATGAGCCATCAAAGCTCAAGACCGAGGAAGGGGATTCAAAGGTAAAAAGCCCACTAAAATAAATAAAAGTAAACCAAAAGATAGTCATTCCTTAATAGGCAGTTTTGTTAAGTGCACCTTCAGGTCTACAAAAACATTTCAGCACATTACAGTGCAAGGGGTAAGAGCTTTGTCAAACTTTGCATGCCTATGCTACACAGATAATCCCTGTACTCCATTCCTACTGACTGGATTGCAATGAGCTACAGATGGATAAGCAGCATTCACTTCCCCCCTACCACCCAAATTCATAACAACTCATCCCATATCCCAGGCTGACAGTCTCATGCATGCAGCACTTTTTCCTGTAACACGTGCAGAAGAACCCCAGTCCAGCGAATCTATGAGAGGTATACCAGGTAGCCAAAGCCAGTCTTAATCAGTCTTGGTCCCATTTTCTCATCCTCTGACCCATCCATCCCATAGTACTGAGTGGATTATTGCTGTTGACGGAGTGCAGCGTTTCAAGTTCTGTGTGTCCTAGACCTCAAAGTCTAAATAAAAGATCAAGATATCCCCAGAAATTTGGGGGAGGTTGGCTTTTTTTCCCAACTGGAGACTTTTAAGCACGTAGGAGAGGAATAGCCAGGATGAGTCAAAGTTCAAAAGAGAAGGAAACATCACAGGGGAGGGTTTAATGCCCTGTGGTCAGATGCTGTGCAATTCTTGGCCCCTTGTCTTCCATGACGTTACATCAGTCTTACAGATTCACAAAAGCCGCACAGGAAAATAAAATATCCATGTTCTTTCTTTCAACTAAGTCAGCCAGCCTGGGTATTACTTTAGCTTCTTGGTTTATTGCCTCACTGCTAGTTCTAGGATAAGGTGGGGGAAGGGATGGAAGTAACAAGGAAGATTTCCAGAAGAAGCAGGGCAGGAATGTAAGGTGGACAGCAGCAGAGAGCCACATGCTAAGTGCAGAATGAAGATTCCCCACCTTGGTGTCCTTAAAAAGGCTGTGAGTGCCTCTCCATTGGTGGACAGCTGCTGGGCCCCAGAGGCCTGTGTTATGTGGCTCTCTTTCAGCTAGATTTGGGGTCCCCATCATTCTCTGGGCTGAGTGCCTGGGGCAGCAGAAGTTAGATCTCAGCCTGTGAAGTGACTGCCAGGTGGGAAGATCATAGGAGCATCATAGAAAATATCTGAAGGGAGTGGGCCAGGAGGGAAGGCCCAGGAAAGGTTATTATGAATTCAGTTCCCACATCCACACTGATGCCTGAAAAGATCAGACAATCAAAGATTTGCAGAGTGCTGTTGCTAACAGAGGAGAAATAAGGAGCTTTGCAAGGAACACTACACTGGACCTGAGGAAGCCTTGCATGTCCAGAGTGGCCCTTGACAGGAAACAAATTCCTAAAACTTCATATTGGCTTCTGGTGGAGGAGAGGGAAAAAACAAGTTCCTGGTTCATGTCCAGTTCGAAGATGGGTCTCAGGTCCCAGTTTACATCCCAGATCAGGCTGCCAAAGGGACCAAGTCCAGTGGATGGCCAGAGAGACAGCATCCTCCCGGCTCTCTCTTCTCCTGGGTTTAGGATGGTATGGTCTTCTCACAGTGGTGAAGTGAGACAGGGAGGGTGGAAAAAGCAAAAGCAAAATATCTGTGCCTCAACCCTTCCTCCCTTTTGTTACATAACATCTCAGCTGTATTAATGGAGGCACTTTCTGCAGTTCACTGTGGGTACAGGATAAAGGCACTAAGCAACTATTAAATCAATTGGTTGAGTTTCTTCAGGGAGCCTCAAGGGGAGGGCTGAAGTCTCTACAGACTTCAAATCATGACTGCAAAAAGAAATCAGCTCTGCTTTGGATGCATACAAGAGATAAACATGTTCATTTACATCCTAAGAATGCACCAAAAAACATGCAGTATTGCACCTTTTTTGTTTGTTTGTTTGTTTGTTTTGCTTGTGTTTATTTTCAGCTAGAAAGAATACTTGTTCTTAGGTGTTGCTATATATACCTTGATGACTTATTTAGTTTTCCACATAGCTTCCCTTTAAGGGATGTGCATATTGGTCCTCTCTCTGCCTACACCTGCACAGAAACCTGACATTTCCCTGAGCAAAGGCAGGAAAATCAACTGAGTGCCCCCCACCCCCCACCCCCCATTATTTCTTTTGGGCCTTCATCCCACAAACTTGTAATTTTTATTATTTTAATTTTTTTTACTGAAATCATGCATTAATTAATTCAAGGTACACCTTAATCAAATAGGCCATAATGCTGAATAAGAGAACATGCTTTGAGCTCCAAAAAGTTATTGTTCCCATCTGACTAACATATGCACTTAAATACAGTACTTTATTTACTAATAAAATAGTTAATAAATGAAGGAGTGCACTTTCGGTGAATGCAAATGAAAAAGGATCTATTTTTAGAAGAGTTGATTCCAACGTAAGCTTATCCCCTATTGTCTGAGTTAACGTTCTTGGCATGCGATTATAAAATAAATATGATCAGATTCAAACATGCTTACATTTAGTTCCATTTGTGCTCTCTTGCAATAAGGAGGCTAAGGTTTTACATCCAGTTCTGGAGGCCAGGGGTCAGAGTGCAGGACTGGTGCGAAAAGACCTGTGTTTGGCTCACCTGCAGTTGAGAAGCTTAGCAGCACTGCAGATGAATCAATTAATGTAATTCAGTTATCTTTTTCTTAGAGAATAATTTGGATTAGAAGGGGAATGGGGCAGAGGGAAAAATCCCTAGAGGCCAGGACCAGTATCAGATTTATAAGGTGCTTTATGAACCAGTCTTAAGTAATTTTGCACGTGTGTGTGTGTGCATGTGTTTTCACCTTGTCATATACAGTTCAGTTGATCAAAATAAAAACAACATTTGCTCATTGCCCATTTTGGCTGGTATATAATGTTACATGTAATACATCAGATGCACTGTCTTAAATGTGCTGTGCAGTTTGCAAAAGTTTTATAATGGAGTCCCATGCAAATTTAAATTTTATATTTCTAAGTGATCATCTGGTTTTTAGTTAAAAGAAAAAAAATAAAGAAGCCAAAGGATTAAAAATGTCTCAGTATGGGGAAGCATATGAATCTTAGTTTACCTAGACTAGCTCATGGACTGAATTGTTTTAAACCAGTTTTAGAAAATACATTTTCTTTTCCCACTTTTTAATAAAACAAAAATAGTTTCTTTTTTCCTGAATTTTGAAAGCTTCTGGTTCGCCATCCCCAAAATCCGCAATGCAACAATGCATTGACAGTTAAAGAGAGTATTCAGAGACTATTTAGTAAAGTATCTACAAACAGTGACCTGAGTCACTAGGTTTTTTGTTTGTTTGTTTGTTTGTTTGTTTTTAAGTCTTTCAAGCTGCTAAGTGTGGCTTTTTTTGTTTGCTTGCTTGGCTTTTTAAACATCTAAACATCGGTCAGTAGCTTGCTCTTATTAATGCAGTTTTGGTTAGCTGTGGTGCAATTGCCAGTTCTGATATTGGCCTGTCTATAATGGGCTATGCTATTATTCATATCCTCTTCAATCTCCATGTACTCAGATTTGCTGATAGTAGAGGAACTGCGCCGACTGAGGTCACTGTCAGAGGCTAAATTAGGGGAACTAACATGGAGCAACTGAGCCTGCTCTTCCCCCTCAGTTTCTCGGTGGTAGAAATAGTTGAAATTGGACACAATGACAGGTACGGGCAGGGCAATTGTCAGCACACCAGCGATGGCACACAAGGAGCCCACGATCTTGCCTCCAATTGTCACAGGGTACATGTCACCGTATCCTACAGTGGTCATGGACACCACCGCCCACCAGAAAGCATCGGGGATACTGGAGAAGTGCGACTCAGCTTCTTCCGCCTCGGCAAAGTACACTGCACTAGAAAACAGTATTACCCCAATGAAGAGGAAAAAGATGAGCAGCCCTAGCTCTCTCATACTAGCTTTGAGGGTCTGGCCCAGGATCTGGAGGCCTTTAGAGTGGCGGGAGAGTTTGAAGATTCTAAAAACCCTTACCAACCGGATGACCCTGAGGATGGCCAGCGAAGTGGCCTGCTCGCCCTTCTGGTTTCCCTCCTGCTCGGCTATCTCGGTGCCTAGGGTGATGAAATAGGGGATGATAGCCACAATGTCGATGAAGTTCATGATGTTTTTGAAGAAGTCTGTCTTGCTGGGGCAGGCAAAGAAGCGCACCACCAGCTCAAAGGAGAACCAGATGATGCACAGGGTTTCCACGATGAAGAAGGGGTCCGTGAAGATGTTGGAATTGTAGATAACCGTGGTGTTGTCGATGCGGTGCACGGTGCCTGTGAAGTCCTTGTCATCCTTCAGCTCAGGTAGAGTCTCCAGGCAAAAGATGACAATGGAGATGAGGATGACCATGACAGAGACGATGGCGATGACCCGGGCGGGCCCCGAGCTCTCAGGGTACTCGAAGAGCAGCCACACCTGGCGCTGGTATTCCTTCTCGGGCAGGGGGCGCTCCTCCTCCTTGATGAAGCCCTCGTCCTCCCGGAACTTCTCCATGGCCTCCTCGCCCAGCTCATAAAATTTGATCTCCTCAGAGAACATGTCCAGGGGCACGTTGACCGGCCTCCGCAGGCGGCCGCCGGACTGGTAGTAGTAGAGGATGGCGTCGAAGCTGGGCCGGTTGCGGTCGAAGAAGTACTCGTTCCTCAGGGGGTCGAAGTAGCGCATGCGTTTCTTAGGGTTGCCCAGCAGCGTGTTAGGGAACTGCGCCAGGGTCTTGAGTTGCGTTTCGAAGCGCAGCCCGGAGATGTTGATCACCACGCGCTCGCAGCACTCGTGGTCGTCGTGCTCTGCCGGCCGGGGGTAGCTGCCATCCTGGGGGTGGCCCGGGGCGGCCGAAGCCTCGTCCACGTTCTCTCCAGACATCACCGTCATGGTGGAAGCAGGGCGCAGGGGTGAGAGACCAGGAGAGGGCCGGGGGTGGGAAGCAGCGGGAGTGCAAGGGTGGGGGGGACCCAAGCGCCCCCCCCCACCGGAGTGCTCAGCTCCCCCACGCTCAGGGGGAGGGGCTTCAAAGCCAGCAGGTGGAGAGATCTGCGACTTCGCTTTTCCTTACCTTCCCCTCCACCCTGCCTTTTACTCAGTTTGGAATCCCCCTCGCCTGCGGCCCTGGGTGCAGCTTTTTGCCGAGGGGGAGGGAATTGGTATTTCTTCCTGCTCGGAGGTGCCTTAACGCAGTGACGTTCTAGCGGACCGGGCCATGACTTCGGGGGTCACCCTGGCCTCCCCTCCCTTCCGTGAGCCCTCATAGGACCGGGTGCAGAGCCAGCTCAGCAGATCCCCTCGCCTGCACCCCCTCTGCTTCTCCTCGGCTCTCCCCCCTCCTACCCCTCTTCGCCTGCCGCCTTCTAAGCTCCCACCAGGGCGATCGATGGACGCTGCAGAGAAATAGAAAGTGATACGGGGGTAGAAGATCAGAAGCATTCAGATGGGACGGACCTACAGACACCGAAGAGCACAGACCTCTAGCTTTTTTAGAAAGCACTGGACTTTTGCTAGGGTTAGCACATACACACAGACAGACACACGCAGACACCCGGAAATCCAAGTTTGGGCTCTTCCATCCCACTTTCCCCAATGCCCAACAACCGATCTGTTTACAACTTCGTTAAACTAAAGATCGGGAAAGCGCCGAGAGACGCTGGGGGAGTTCCAGGTCCCGGGCAGCATCCCCTCACCCTCGGCTTCCCCCACCCGAGCCCCTACCCCCGCTTCTGCAGTCCCGGACTGGGGAGCCCCCTACCTGGACGGCCGGCTTGGCGCAGGGGCGGTGCTGAGTCGGCGGAGAGCCCGAGTCGGAATGCGGCAGGTCGCCCTTGCAGTACCCGGGCGGGAGCGGCGGCCAGAGCAGCGGCAGCATCCGAGAAGCGCCGGGGCAAAGTCGCCGCCCTCGCCCCCTCGTCCTACGCCCCTTCAGTGGGACAATCGATTGAGTGAGCCGCCACGGCGGAAATGTCCGTTCCCTTCCCCCATTCTCACCGGTTGCCAGCAACCTAGAGACGCCGTCCTCTTGCTGATGCAGGGAGTTCCGGAGGATGAGGGGCGGAAAAGCAAAACGCCACCCTCTCCCGAGGCTCGGAAGCAAATGACGATAAACAGCACTCTCGCCCCCTCCTAACACTATGGGAGCCCTTGATTCGATCCCGAAGGAGGGGGGCGAGCAAGAGCCTGGATTTACATGGCTCTCGGATCTCCTCCGCTTCCTGCACCCCAGCGTGGACCTCGGCGAGGGTACGCTGCGCGCCAGGAGCCGTCAGGAGCTCCGAGTGGGGCAGGGTGCGTGCGGCGGCGGGTCCGCTCGGTCCATTTCTGGGCGCTGCAAGATCAGCAGAAACCTGAGAAAGCGCCTGGAATGCGGAGCAGCGATTGGCCCACTCGGGCGTGGGTTGGGGAGGGCGGGGGAGGGCAGGAGCGAGGAGGTAGATGGAAAATATGAGGGGGTGGCTTGGCAGAGGGGGGTTGTCATTCAGTTCCCACCCTTGCCAGCACAGCTTTTTCCTTCTCCTGCCAGAAAAGCCGACCACCAATCTACTTCCCTTATGGTGCACAGCCCCGCACACGCACGCTCCCTGGCCGCGACCTTCCCCGGGAATTGCACATTGGAAATGGTCAGGTCCGACGCAATGCAGGCGGCGGTGTTCCTGGCAAAACTCCTCAGATGGGTTTGCGTTTGTGCAGTCCCAAGATAATCGGCTTCTGCCGCCATGCTCTGCGTGCCATCCTGCCCCTCCCGCAGGGGTCTCTCTGCAGGGGTGACCCAGCTTGAGTCCGCCGGACTGGGAGAGATGCGCACTTTGGGGAGAGCTCTGCAGTTGAGGATCACCTGGGTTTATCTACGTAGTGTTACTGCGAGGCAGTGGTGCTAGGTCTGTCCCTCCTTGACCTAGGATGGGAGTTGAAGTTTTCTTACGATCAGATTATTTTGAAATACGGAGAATGCGATTTGTGGGCAACCAAAGGCTTCGTGGGTTTGTGGGGTTGTCTGCCAACTTGGTGCTAATTGGGACGAATCTGAGAAGTAAGTCGCCTGCCCACCTCCCACCCACGTCCCTCCTCCCGCAGCCCCTTTTGTCGGCCTAGTGCCTCCACAAAGCCACTTGCAAGGCTTGCAACTTCTTCGGGAAAGGGTCCGCACAGAGGCGCAGGGGAGCATGAGCCGGGGGCGTGCGCGGTGCACTCGGAGTGCGGCTACAGCTGCTCCCGCAGAGGCGCTGCGCCTCGGCGCCCGCAGCGCGCGCCAGGAGGCAGCCAGCAGCTCTGGTACTTCGACTGCCACGGAGTCTCCAAGGAGGATGCAAGAGCCCGGAGTCGCCGCTGATTGGTTCCCTTGCTGCATTGGGACCACCCTTCCCACCACCGCGGATCGCGTTGCTTCCCGCCTACACCAGCCACCACTTTAATCAAAGCCAATGATTGTATCCTCCCCACTCTATTTTGGCTAGTGGATGGATATCAGGGGCCTGTGCGGCGTTGCCCAGGCAGTACAACGATCCTGGGCACGGAACTAGTTAAATCCCTCCTCCAGATTCAGACTCCAGCATTCCTTTCAGAAAAAGAAAAGTACTTGTTCCCTCCACTCCTCCGGATCCATACCCCGACTTTTCTTTACGAACAATGAGTTCTCCTAAACTCCTCCGTCCCATATTAAACGCTGCCCTTTCCCTTCCATACACAATATTCCTGTATCCTACAAACTCCACGGTTCCCTGCCTTTCTGCACTACTGCTTTATTACAGGAGGGAAAGAGGGAGGGAAGGAAGGAAGGAAGGAAGGAAGGGAGGGAGGGAGGGAGGGAGGGAGGGAGGGAGGGAGGAAGGAGCTGTGCACTGAAATACTGTCAAGTCCCCAGTTTCTGCTCTTGCTGCTGCTGCTGTTACAGCCCCATGGGAAATAACCCTATTAGACCTGATGAGCACTTTCTGACCCTGTCCCAGCAATACTGGGCTTCCTTATCCTGCTTTTGCACCTCCCTCTGCCTGTAGCACCCTTCCTCCTATTAAATGCCTCTAAGACTGTCATTTCGGTAGCATCATGTGGATTGCACTTGCCCCAATTCAGCATTTAGAGATTGTCTTAACTAAAAGAGATTTGCAGACTGCATGGGATCCCAGGTTCCTAAATTCAGGGTTTTATTAGGAGGCATAATAAAATCCAGAGGTTTACACCATTCCTAGAAGGTGTGTTTAGAGCAGGACTGGATATCCAAGGAATTGGAAGAACGTTATTGAGCTAGGAACTCATCATTCTTTTCTTTTTTTTTTTTTTTTAGGGGGGAGGTGCAGAGGGAGAGGGAGAGAATCTTAAGCAGACTCCAGAGCCCAAGAGGGACTCAATTTCACAACCCTGAGATCATGACCTGAGCCAAAATCAAGAGTCAGCTCCTTAACTGAGTTAGCCACCCAGGTGCCCCAGAACTCATCATTCTTGCTGCAAGCCCACAGTTGGTAGGGGTCTGAAGATATGTATTCACTCAAATATTTGCTCAGTCCCAGCTTTGTGTCAGTCATATTTCAGCACTGCAGACATAGTAATAACTATGACATGTGAAGTCCCAGAACTCATGGAGCTCACATTCTGGTGGGAGACACAGACAATAAAAAAATAAACCACACATTATAACAGTAGGTAAAGAAAATTAAGAAAAGGGGACCTGGAGTGACAAATATAGATCTGCATGAATAAGACGGGCCTTTGCAGAAGTAACATTTGAACAAAGAAATTCAAGAAGAGAGAGAACAGGGAATAAGAAAAACAGAAATGTAGATGTAAGAGCAAATGCAAAGATCCCAAGGCAAAGACAAGCTTAGTATATTTGGGAAACAAATGAGCACCAGGGTGGTTAGAAAGAAGTAACCAAAGAAGGGTGTTGTAGAAGGTAGGTCAGAAAAGTAGGCAGGGACCAAATCATATAGAGCCTCTTAGGCTACTGTATGAATATTTAATTTAGTAATATAATATGTTCCATGTAGTAATATAATATGATTTGCCAACTTTAAAGATTATTCTGGCTACTGGAAACAAGGCATGAGATTGGAGGTTATTAAGTAGCACAGGCAACGATGGCTTAAACAAGCAAGGTACTGGTAGGCTTGTGAGAAGTGGTTAGAATAGAATTACATTTTGAAAATAGAGGTGGCAGGATTTGGGATGTGGGGGAAAGAAACATTTCAAGAACATCTCCTGGGTTTGTAGCCTTAGTAACTAGGTGGATGGTGATGTCATTTACTGGAGGAGTGGATAGGACAACTTCTCTACACAAAGTCTTGGACCTTGTGTGTCTTGGTTATCACTGTATTGGACAGCTGAGACTGCTCCTCAGATGCTTTCCACTTTTCCATTCTTATTGCCCTGTGGCCATTTGCCCTGCCTTAACTGCTGCTGGAATAGCCAACTGTGCGTGGGCAGAAGAGTTCTGCATCCTGGGGTTGACCACACTGCAATGATTTGGATTTCTCAAGACTGGAAGAAGGTCCAGGTGAACAACACAGCCATTTGAAGGCATTAACTCAATGGACCAGTGGGAGCTTGCCCAGTAGGAGATATGAGATACAATGGAGCCTGTAGATAAATTCCTTCTCCTTTAATCTTTTCAGAGACAAACAACCAAATAGTCTAGTGACAGGGCTGCATCTCTTTGTGCCTCATGAAGCATTTGCCAGCTTGGTAACTCACCACCTTGTATTTGTACCCTATCTTCCTCATCTCACTTCCCATTTTCCTTACTGTCATTGCATGGGGATCATACCTTCCATTAAACCAAAGTCTTATCTTGGGTTCTGTCTTCTAGGGAACCTGAACTGAGTCAGGAATCCAAACTTCAGTTTTGTTAAGTTTGAACTATGTATGAACAGACATGTTAAGTTTGAACTGTTAAATTTCCAAATGAAGACGTTGAGTAGGAAGTTGGACATGTGAGTCTAGATTTCAGAGAGAAGATCTGGGTAGATCAGGGTTTGTCAACCTCAACACATTGATCTTTGGGATGGATACTTTTTGGTTGTAGGGAGCATTTTTGTTTTGCTGTCCTGTGAAGTTTAGGATGTTCAGCAGCATCCCTGGCTTCTACTCACTAGCTGCTAGTAGCACCTGTTCCCAATTGTGACAACCAAAAATGTCTCTAGATACTGCCAATGTCCCCTGTGGGACAAAATCACCCCCACTAGGAACTACTGGACTGGATGTTAGTTAAAGCCAGAGCACAGGACTAGAGCACTTGGACATGAAAGTAGAAAAAGAAGAGGAAATGTTCAGGAATTGCACTTCAGGATATCCTAATTTTAGGAGCCAAAAAACAGAAGGAAGAGCCAGTAAAGAATGACCGGTAAGGTAGGCAAACCAAGATAGTTTAGGGTCTGTCAAAACAAATGAATAGTATTTTCAGGAAAGATAGATCAATTTTGTTAAGTACTGCTGGTAGAATGAATAGACTGAAGAACTTGCAATTGACTATTGGATTTAGAAAATTTGAATTGATAAGAGACTGAGAAAGAACGATTACAGTGGGTAAAATCAACTCTTGGAATTTGGGGGTCAATGGGGAAAAGAAAAATGGAGTAGAAGCTGAAGGAAGATAAAGGGTGGCAAGACTTTTTTTAAAAGATGAAAGCTATTACAATATGTTTGTATGCTGATAGGAATGATTCAGTAGAAAAGGAAAAATTGTTGATGCAGTAGAAAGAGAAAAATTGGAGCAATGTTCTTGAGAAGGCAAAAGGAGAATGGGATCGAAGATCCAAAAGAAGGGGTTGGCCTCAGAAAAGGACAGTTAGTCTATAGAAATGGAGGAGGGAAAGCAGAGTTCAGACACAAATAGTTTAGTAGATGTGGTTGTGAGAATTGGTGGACTTTCACTTATGCAATCAGAAGTAATTTTCTCAGTGAATAGGGAAGCAAAGTCATCAACTAAAAGTGAGGATGGGAAGGAGGTCTTGGAAGATGGGGGGAGGGGCAGGGAATGTGAAATAACCACCCAAGAGAATAGGAAAGTAAAAGGATTAAGAAATGTAGCATGATGGCCTGGCAATACCATGGGCTCACTTGTGGTGAGGAAACATGCATTTCAGTGATCAGTGCATGAGTATTTGAGATAAACTTGGAAGTTAGTCATTATAGAATTAGTCCTGATGATTTTTTTAAAGGTTTTATTTATTTATTTGACAGAGACACACAGCGAAAGAGGGAACACAAGCAAGGGGAGTGGGAGAGGGAGAAGCAGGCTTCCCGCAGAGCAGAGAGCCCGATGAGGAGCTTGATCCCAGGAGCCTGGGATCATGACCTGAGCAGAAGGCAGACACTTAATGACTGAGCCCCCAGGCACCCCAGTCCTGATGATCTTTTATGGGAAAATGTGAAACTAGTTCTAAATATAACCTCTTTCTTAGGATCGATCTCTTAAGTGCTAGGTAGTGGTAAGGCAAGACATGACATGAGAAGTGGTCTTACCAGGCAAGGATATGCCCATGTGGACTCACTTAGATTCTACTGAGGGCAGTGTCACAAGCAGAGGAATGGAGGTCTTTAAGGTATGAGTTATAACTGTAAATGGTAATATAGAACCACTAGCAGGCAGGAAGGAAAGTTCAGAAGTTCACCAAGGGTTTAAGGTGATGATGAATGTTATGGATTGCTCCATTAGCCAGGGGTCCTCTTGCTGACATTTGGCTTATCTGTGGATGGGTTCCAAGGGTCTGTGAACCCTCTCAAATTTTATACACATTTTTGGTACATGTAAATAATCTTATTTCTGAGGACCAAGTCCATAAGTGGTTTTTTTTTGTCAAAATCTCAAAGGGAGCTTATACTGGAACAGTTAAAAGCCTCAGTTTTTAAATCAGAGATGACTTCTAATTCAATCACTCAAATCTTAGACAAGTCACTCCAATCATTTTACATTTTTATCTGTAAAATGTAGTGTCTACATCATAGGCTGTTGTGAGGATAAAGTATAAATCGAGTACTGATCGGTAGTGTCTGGCATAGAGTTAAAGTTCAATGAAATGCCAACTTCAAGAAAAAGTGATCAGAAAGGTCAGGAATCATTGCGTTAGACAGATCTTTAATAAACATTCACTGAGGGCAGAGCAGCCCCTAGAAACTCATGAATAAGAAAAGAACAAATGCAATGCCTACCACTGAGAATCCTTACAGCCAACTTCAGTTTTCAACCATAGCAGAATAGCTGGTGCTGTACATTTCCTATCACAATAAACAACTAGAAAACTGGATAAAATACAGGAGGCAGCACGGGGCAATAGGCAAGATGGAACTGAGATCTTTTAGAAAAGAGAAACAAATGAGGTAAGCTCTCTATCTTAGCTCTTTGCCTGTAAATACTTTCCAGAAGCTATGTGAGGAGATGGAGCCCAAGCAGAACCTGATGAACTCTCTGAGTTGAGGAGACAGAGACTGCAATTTAGTGAGGCTGAGCTGAAAGCTATGAGGCAAATTCCTGAAAGGGAAGTAACTACACAGAGAAAAAGCACCAGAAATCTGCATGATCGAGTATAAAGAGGTGGGTGGCAAAAGATGAAGCCAGAGAAGTTGGCAAGAACCAGGTCATGAAGCTCCTTAGTAGTCATTGTAGTGGACCCCACTGGTTTCCCTCTGAGCTTCCAATCCTCTCTGTTCTCTTTAACGGAATTATCTTACACATAGTCATATGCCTGAAGAGAAGCCAACTGTTCCAGGCTCTCTCATGAGAAATTGGCCCATGACCCAATCCTAGCCAAGGAGATGTGAGGGGAAGTCCTCTGGAGGGCTTCAGGGAAAGCCTTCCTCAGTGATAAGAAAGAGCTATAGAAAGACTTTTTCTTCATCTTCTTGATGTCATGTCTGGATGCGTCATTGCTGTATCCATCCTGTTACTGGCCTGAAGGATTAAGCCAACCCTGAAGATGTCATAGCAGGAGAAAAAGAACCTGGATCCTGGTGGCATCATTGAGCTGCTGAATCAATCAGCCATGAAGCCTTTCTACTATGGAACTTTCTGTTATGAAATTCAATAATTTTGTTATTGTTAAGTTCATTTGAGTTGAGCCTGCTCATTAAATCTCATTAAAGGGTTTCTCATTAAGGATTTTAAAGAGACTTGCAAAATATTATGGATAATATTTGGAGATATGGTTTAGATGCAGGGGCTCATGTCAGTTATAACTCTTTCTGATAATAGAAGTGGAAACTTAATCCCAAATGGCTTAAATTTAAAAAGATAATTTACTGGCTAAGAAAACTGAGCATATTGGGAACAGATCTGGAACTTCAGGAAAGCTCAGGGTTTATGACCAGGACCTATTTTTTTTTCTCTCTTTCTCCATTTCTCCATTTCCCTTTATGAATGCAGACTCTACTCTCAAGCATGGCTACCAGAAACTCCATAGACTGTATACTTTGTGTCTGTTAGGAAATAAGTCCAGTTTTCTGATGGCTCAAATAAGAGCTTTGGAATTAAGTCTTAGTGACCCTGATTGTCCCAACTGGTGTTGTTTACTCATCTCTGAGCCAATCACGGCAGCCAGGAAATTGGGATGTACTGACTGGATTAAAGAAATCAGGGCTCTTCCCTGGAGATGGGATGTGGTTAATCTCACCCAAACTATGTGGTGGGAAATTCCAGAGTGCTGGTGAAAAGGGTAAGAGAGAACTGCATGCTAAGGAGGCAGAACAGGAGGTGATAAAGAGAGTTAAGAGTGGCTCTCAAGTCTCTGAGTTGGGCATCTGGGAGAGAAATGCACTTCAGAAAGAGAAGGGAACACTTCAGGAAGGTCAGTTAATATAAGCAATATAGGTCATTGGTTGTCTTAAAAAAGCAGTTTCAAGGGAGTAGTGGAAACAGATGCTGGATTGTAGTAGTCAAAGAATGAATGGAGTGGGCAAGTGATGGTAGGACGAGTAAGCATTCTTTGAAGAATCTTGGAACTAGAAGGCAAGAGAGAAATAGAGGTAACAGCTTAAAGGGGACTGTAAGATTGAGGAAACTTTTTTTGTCTTTAATATGGGAGAGATTTGAGTATGTTTAAATGCTAAAGATGACAAGTGAAAAAACTATAAGGAAGAGTAAGATTGAAGATGTAGACTAGAAATGGGGTAATTAATGGAGCAAGATTCCTAGAAATGATGAGTAGGGCAATGCAGAGTATAGCTAGAAAAAGTAATCTGAAGGAAGATTAAAGGACTTTTTTTTTCATTGTGATAGAGTGGGAAGAGGGGAGGACTAATGGAAATGCATTACTGCATTTGTAATGGGAGAGTAAATTCAGGAAACTCAGGGATATTCCATCTGAAGGTTTCTATTTCTCAGAGAAGTAGAAAGTGTTACCTACTAATGAACATACAAGGGGAGACCTTGAAAGGTAGAAGATAGTCACAAGGAAGAGTGGATTAGGAAAACATATGGAACCCTCCCATTTTGTCACATGTCATCTAGAAGGTGCCATAGTCTATTACCATAAAGACCCAATCTTCTTTTTTTTTTTTTAAAGATTTTATTTATTTGACAGAGAGAGACACAGCGAGAGAGGAAACACAAGCAGGGGGAGTGGGAGAGGGGGAAGCAGGCTTCCCGTGGAGCAGGGAGCCCGATGCGGGGCTCGATCCCAGGACCCTGGGATCATGACCTGAGCCGGAGGCAGACGCTTAACAACTGAGCCACCCAGGCGCCCCAAGACCCAATCTTCTTATGGTCAATCATAAATATAATCAGAATCCAATGACTGGGATAATATATTTCTAATCTGCCCATTAGATCACTTTCAAATACAGTCAGACTCCTCAGTTGGAATCTCAGAATTCACTTTTCCTCTGGTTGTTCCTGTCCTTCTTGTTCACTCTTCTGCCCTCCTTTCAGGACCCCACTCCATCCTGCCTTTCTTCTATTTTGTCCCTTGTGTCTGAGCCTGTAGAGAGACCCATGTTTATGTGTATCCAGCAGGGCAATGGTGATATCCTCAGAAAGGATCACCTCAAGAAAAGTCAACTTCTCTCTTGCTAATATTGATCACCTCCCATACTGAACAAATGTGCTATTTTGGAAAAGGCCCCCTCTCCCCAGAGATGAGATGGGGAAGGATGAAGGGACGAAAAGTGTACCTATAGCTGAGTCACAGGAAAGCATCGAGGCCCAGTCAAGGTCAGAAACCAAGAATTTGAAGAAATGCCAATTTGTGTGTTTGTATATGTTTTCTCCAAAAAAGCTTCAGCATCTCAGATGTTAAATAGAAAAGGAGGTTGGCAATATTGATGGTACAAAAAAAAGTTGTTAAAATGATAGTGTTTGTTTAGAAGGTACAAATAGATTAGAGCATCAGAACACAGATTATAATTTCTAACCAAAAATATGTATACTGGGAATGTTTACTTCTCAAAACATTCTATGATAAGAGTGCATCTGCCTAATGGCATAGAGCTTTAAGACCTCTGTTGCCTCATTTTCTTTGTGTTGCAGCAGACCCAAAAATGCTTTCAGAGGTAAAATTTCCCCTGCTCTAAACATTCCTTTAACCGTGTAACTTACCAAACTGCAGCCGCAAAACATAATATTCATGAAACATTGTTGGAAAGACATAAAATACAGACATTTTTTTTAGACCCTCACTGTCCAACACGATAGTGACTAGCCATATGTACCTTCTATATTTAAATGAGTTAAAATAAGAGTTAAAGTTCAGTTCTTGAGTCCACTGGCCACATGTTCAGTGCTGAATAACCACATGTGGCTGGTGATTTCCATACTGGACAATGCAGATACAGAACATTTCTACCATTGCAGAAATTTCTGTTGGTTAATGCTGTTTTAGAGCTTTTACCCTTGGGTCAGTTTAAGCCTTCAGGAAGGTCTCTGGAAGGGCAGTGTGGTTCGTGTCCCTCATGCAATTGCTTTTATGCCTTTAGTTTACAATGAGGAACATTGTAAGAACCTTGTGAAGGGTATCATCCACCATATTATATGGTGTTTTCTTTTATAAGCGTCCCCAAAAATCTTATTTTCAGTATCAGACTTATGAGTCTTTTAAACATTGCATTGTGATTCTTAAAGTTGATTCATTTGCCTTATTGTCTTCAAGCAAAACTTAGAGCCACATTTACAGCCTTCCTTCAGCAACCAAATAGGACCCCCGTGTGTGTGTGTATGTGTGTGTGTGTGGTGTGTTTTCTGCCTTCATTTCCCTACACAATTTATTTTATACTTCTGGGTTGCATGTACATTTCAACTACTTAAATCCTTCCTGTCATGAAAGTAAAATATAAATAAATAAATCCATTATATGCATACATATACACCTGCATGCATGTGATTATCTTTCATTCACAATTCAGATACATGTCCTTGGGTTGAGAACATTAGCAAAAACACAGTCTCTTAAACTTAGCCCCTTAAGCAACCTAATTCATTGTTTCCGGTATCTTTCTCAGCCACCCTAGCATAATGGCTTATTGCTTTGCTATACATAACAAATCAGTCATAACTGAGGTGTCAGTGTCATAAGACAAATATTTAAACCTGTATCAGAGTATTAGGTTTCTGAATACCTCTCCTATTGATATATAGCTGTTGCTGGTAGTGATAGGCAGAGCAAATATCTGTCCTGCATTGTGGCAACTATAATGGTTTCCAGTGTGAATACAGTGTTTTCATGAATATTATACAGTTAAAAAAATCCAGTGATATACAAGCAAAATACCGTTGCTCTAACTTCATGCAATGGAAACTTCCAACATGCTACTCTCAACTCTCTCACTGATTAAGTGACATACATTTTACCTACATGCTGCTTAAAGGCACAAATAAGTACTATGTTTAATTATCCAGCATAGAGATAGGGATGTCATAGAAAGATTGAATTCAGAATTTCCAAAACAATTTTGCTCCTTCTCATAAGAAAAAACCTCTGAATGGTTTGCACTTTTCTTCCTTTTATTCCTCATATCAATTAACTCTTTGCAGTACTGAATACTTACTAGGTGTGTGTCTTTTTACCATGGAAAAGGCAAGAAAAAAATGCGTTGTGCATACCCTCAATAAATGTATAATCTTTGTTGGAGACAAGACTTATATGAATGTAAAATGACAGCCTCCAAAGGCAGTCAAGTGAGTGATGCAATCTAACATGTTCTGTCAGGTGTTTGGAATGGAAAGATGGGAGCTGATCAGGACAGCCAGCTAGGAAGCTTTGCAAGACCCATGGTCTTCAAAGGATCCTCAAAGCACAAGAGAACGGTACAGGTCACAACAGAGGGAAGGCAAGAGCAAAGAGGCAGACATGGGAATGTCCTGTTTCAGGGGACAGTGGACAGGTCAATCTGGCAGAAGCACACTGAAGTGGAGATGCTAATGAGCAGTGGAATTACAAAATATGTAGGAGGGAAATAAAAGGCCAAGGAGAGGACTGGGAAAATCCTACACATTCAATAATTCACCCTTGAACAACCAAATGTCATCAGGACTCTAACAATTGCTTTTGGCCTCAGAAGGAAAATAAGAGCCCATTTGCAGTTTTCAGTGATACAGTAAAAGAAGGTGGGTTCTTGTCAGCATTTATCATCCAACACATGATAATGAACTGTTTTAAATCTTCATCTTTGTATTATATGCTTTTCAAAATTCTGTCACACATATTTTTTAATCCCCAGACAAATCCTTGGAGGTAAGGAAGGCAGGTATTTATTATCTTAATATGATAAGAACACTGAGTAGGAAGAATTCATATGGCCTTGACTCATCCATCTTCACATGGGCAATGGTGGACCAAAGCATCAAACACAGGCTCAAACTCCCAGCTTAATTATTTTCCCATTGCACCACACTGTTTTGAATTGCTGCTAATTCATTTTCTTTTTTTTTTTTTTAAAGATTTTATTTATTTATTTGACAGAGAGAGACATAGCGAGAGCAGGAACACAAGCAGGGGGAGTGGGAGAGGGAGAAGCAGGCTTCCCGCCGAGCGGGGAGCCCGACATGGGACTCGATCCCAGGACCCTGGGATCATGACCTGAGCCGAAGGCAGACGCTTAACGACTGAGCCACCCAGGCGCCCCGCTGCTAATTCATTTTCATACATTTTGAGCTTAGAGTCTACTGTCATTGACTTTGGGATTTTCCCTTTAAATAACATATCTAAGAAACACACTAATTACAGGAGGAGAACGGTTTATTCAGAACTTCCTGATTTTGAAGGAAATATGTGATAATTAAGAAAGATTGGTCATATGAACAGACATTTCTCCAAAGAAGACATATAGATGGCCAACAGACACATGAAAAGATGCTCAACATCACTCATCATCAGGGAAATGTAAATCAAAACCACAATGAGAGATCACCTCACACCTGTCAGAATGGCTAAAATAAAAAACTTAAGAAACAAGTGTTGGCTAGGATGTGGAGACTTGCACACTGTTGGTAGGAATGCAAAATGTGCAGCTACCAGTTTGTGGAAAGCAGTATGGAGTTTCCTACAAAAATTAAAAATAGAATTAACTTATGATCCAGTAATTGCACTACAGAGTATTTACCCAAAGAATATGAAGACACTAATTCAAATGAATACGTGCACCCCTATGTTTATTGCAGCATTATTTATAATAGCCAGTTTATGGAAGCAGCCCAAGTGTCCAACAATAGATGAATGGATAAAGATGTGGCATATATATACAATGGAATATTATTCAGCCATAAAAAAGAATGAACGCTTGCCATTTGCAACAACATGGTTGGATCTAGTGGGTATAATGTTAAGTGAAATAAGTAATCAGAGAAAGACAAATATCATATGATTTCAGTCATATGTGGAACTTAAGAAACAAAGCAAATGAGCAAAGGTGGGGGGGAGAGAAGAAGAGAAAACCAAAAAAACAGACTCAACTCTAGAGAACAAACTGATCATTACCAAAGGGGAGGTAAGTGGGGGGATGTGTGAAATAGGTGAAGGGGATTAAGAGCACACTTTTCATAATGAGCACTGAGTAACATACAGGATTGTTGAATTACTATATTACTATATTGTACACCTGCAACTAATTTAACACTGTATATTAACTATATTGGAATTGAAATTTAAAAAAAAGAAAGATTGATCATTTATTCTGTCTTCCTGGATTTTTCAGCTTTAGGAGACATGCCTCTTCATTTGGGCTAATTTGGATTCTATCCTGCCCGAAGACAAAAGATAGGCTGTTTGACATCCTGGGGGCATTGCGATGATTCTGTGATTCTTTCCTCTAACAGTTGGCTTGGATGATGTTGTCAGGAGTCCAAATCTCTTATTTAAAGTGCATCAGAGAGAAATGCAACTGGATGTAAGCAATGTGTATATGTGGAATAACAATGTAAATATTTTATGGACTGCAGCACAACAGAATTAAATACTTTTGCTTGGACAAATGAATTTTATCTTCAAAGCCACTGCAAAGAAGCTTATGGATTGGGCAGAATAATTTTGCAAATAACTGAGCATAGTGTAGTGTTCATGTAATTCTGCATTTCTCCAAAACCATAGCATCTTCTCAGCACTGTCAGGAGCAGACTTACCTGTTGTTCTTAGGAAAAATCTTTTCTCTTGGCAGCCTGATAGATTATGCAACTCATCTAACTAATTGAGTGATATCTGCTTGTTCTTTCTGAGCTGTTATGCTTCCATCTGTCTTTACTCTCTGAGAAGTGTCCAGCTACTACTTCCCCATCTCAGAGCAATGACCCATTTGATTATGACCCAGTTCCTAAAAGTGCCCTTATTGACCAATACCATCACCCCTTAGAGTTCATTTTCCAGTCAGTACTTCAGAATTTGACCCATGTGCTCTCAGACTCAAATGCCAGAAGTGTTTTAGAGATCAGGAATAACTAGCAGAAAGTTAAGATGGTCTACCCTCTATCTGCTCTCACTACTCCTATTCAACATAGCACTGGAAGTCTTAGCTAGAGCAATCAGGCAAGAAAAAGAAATAAAAGGCATCCAAATCAGAAAAGGAGAAGTAAAAATATCTCTGCTTGCAGATGTCATGATCTTATATATTAAAAATCCTAAGACTGTACCAAAAAAATTGCTAGAACTAATAAACAAAATCAGTAAATACAGTGTACAAAATCAACATACAAAAATCCATTGTATTTCTTTTTTTGTAATTGAGACTTTTTTTATTTTAATACCAGCATAGTTAACATACAGTGTTTTATTGCTTTCAGGTGCATAATATAGTGATTCAACAACTCCATATATCACCCAATGCTCATCACGACAAGTGCACTCCTTAATCCCCATTCACCTATTTTACCCATCCCCCCACCAACCTCCCCTCTGGTAACCATCAGTTTGTTCTCTAGAGTTAAGAGTTTGTTTCTTGGTTTCTCTCTCTCTCTCTCTCTCTCCCTCTCTTTATTTTCTTTTGCTCATTTGTTTTGTGTATTAAATTGCACATATAAGCAAAATCATATAGTATTTATCTTACTGTGACTGACTTATTTCATTTACCATTATACTCTCTAGCTCCATCCACATCATTGTAAATGGCAAGATTTCATTCTTTTTTATGGATGGATAATAGTCTATCGTATATATATAACACATCTTCCTTATCCATATCAAAATTCCAGTGGCATTTTACAGAAATAGAAAAAAAATCTAAAATTCATATGGAACCACAAAAGACCCCAAACTGCCAAAACGATTTTGAGAAAAAACAAACCTGGAGGCTTGAAATCTCTTCCTGATTTCAAACTTTACTACAGAGTTAGAGTAATTAAAACAGTTTTCTGACATAAAAACAGATAAGAGACCAATGGAACAGAAGCAAGAGCCCAGAAATAAGCTCACACATATACAGCCAACTAATATTTGATAAGGAAGCAAAGAATACTCAATGGGGAAAAGATAGTCTCTACAATTAATGGTGCTGGGAAAACTGGATAACCACATGCAAAAAGATGAAATGAGACCCCTACCTTACACCACTCACAAAAATTCAGAATGGATTGAAGACTTAAATATAAGACCTGAAACTGTAAAACTCTTAGGAGAAAACTTAGGGGGAAAGCCCCTTGACACTGGTCTTGGCAATGATTTCTTGAATATGGCACCAAAAGCACGAACAATAGCAAAAGTAAACAAGTAAGACTATGTCAAACTAAAAAGCTTTTGTGCAGCAAAAGAAACAATTAACAAAATGAAAAGGTGGCCTGTGCAATAGGAGAAGAGATCTGTAAATCATATATCTGATGAGGGGTTAATATCCAAAATATATAAAGAACTCATATAAGTCAATAGCAAAAAAATAATCCAATTTTAAAATGGGCAAAGGATATGAATAGACATTTTTCCAAAGAAAACATACAAATGGTCAACAAGTACATAAAAGTTGTTCAATATCACTAATCATCAGAGAAAAGCAAATCCAAATCACAATGAGATAACACCTCACACCTGTTAGAATGGCTATTAACACAGACACACACACACACACACACACAAGAGAGATTACAAGTGTTGGCAAAGATATGGGTGAAAGGGAACCCTGGTGCACTGTTGGTGGGAATGTAATTGGTGCAGCCACTGTAGAAAACGGTATGGATGTTCCTTAAAAAATTAAAAATACAACTACCAAATGATCCAGGAATTCCACTTCTGGTATATATCTGAAGGAAATAAAATCACTATCTCAAAGAGGTATCTACATCCCCATATTCATTGCAACATTATTTACAAGACATGGAAATAATCTAAGCATCCATCAATGGATGAATCAATAAAGAAAATATATATATACACACATATATACATAATATAATATATATACACATACATATAGAATATGATGTAACCATAAAAAAAGGAAGAAATCCTGTTATTTGTAGTAATCCATGTTGGTTTCCTGAGAAGGTGAGGGGTAGAGGACCCAAACACCACATAGAGGCATTGGACTTAGATAAAAGAAGGCATAGATGTGGCTGGGTATAGCTATTTGTTGGATATCAGCAAGGTGTGAGAGTTTCCCTCCAGTAAATGCTTTTTTCTCTGTAAGGTAAAAGACAATGGTGGGGAATTGGATAAGAGGTCATGTCAGAAGTAATTAAAAATTTGGAAGCAAGAAAAAGGTAACTGGGCAACAACATGGGAAGGAGAGGCTAGGAAGACCAGAGAACAGAATGCACAAAACATAAATGTTCTCAGTATTTTTTCCTCCTTTTTCCAGCTTTATTGAGATTTAATTGACATATAACATTGTGTAAGTTTAAGGTGTACAATGTGATAATTTGATATACATATGTATTGCAAAATGATTACCACAGTAAGGTTAGTTACTGTGTATGTGTGTGGTGAGAACTTTTAAGGCTTACTCTCTTAGCAACTTTCAAGTATACAATACAATATTGTTAACTAAAGTCACCATGCGGTACATTACATCCTCAGAACTTTTTCATTTTATAACTGGACTTTTATACACTTTGATCAACATCTGCCTATCCCCTTGACCCAAACCAACCCCTGGTAACCATTCATGTATGAGTTTGGGGGTTTTTGTGGGTTTTGTTTGTTTGATTTTTAGATTTTTCTGTTTCTATTAGTTTGTTTTTGTTTAGATTCCACATGTAAGTGAGATTATATAGTATTTGTCTTTTATTTCACTTTGCATAGTGCTCTCGAGTTTTATTCATGTTGTTACAAATGATAGGATTTTTATAGCTAATAATATTTCACATTCCCACAAGCAGTGTCTGAGCATATTTTTTCCACATACTCACCATCACTTGCTATTGTCCAAACTTTGCCATACTGAAGGGTATGAATTTATATATCTTCGTATTTATTTTCATTTTTAAAATGTGTTAAAATTGTAACAAAATATGTTTTACATAAAATTTACCATCTGAATCATTTTTAACTGGACAGCTCAGTGGCATTGAATACATTCACATTATTACACAACCATCACCACTATCCATCTCCAGAGCTCATTTTATCTTGCAAAACTGAAGCTCTGTACCTATTAAGCGATAACTCCTGATTCTTGCCTCCTTCTAGCCCCTGGCAATCACTGTACTCTCTGTATGAATTGACTATTCTAGATACTTCACAGAAATGAATTCATACACTATTTGTCTTTTTGTGAATGGCTTATTTCACTTAGCATAATGTCCTTCATTTACGTTGTAGCATGTGTCAGAATTTCCTTTTTTAAGGCTAAATAAAATTCACTTGTATGTATATACAACATCTTGCTTATATATTCAACTGTTGATGGACATTTGGATTGCTTCCACTTTTTGGCCATTGTGAATAATGCTGCTATAAACATGGCTATACAAATCTCTTTGGGATCCTGCTTTCAATTCTTTTGGGGATATATCCAGAAGTTGAATTGCTGGATCATATGATAATTCCATTTTTAATTTTTAAGTCAACCACATACTTACTATTTGACTGTACCATTTTATGTCCCCACCAACAATGCACAAGGGTTCTAATTTTTCCACATTCTTACTAACATTTATTATTTTCTGTTTTGGTTTTCTTTTGTTTTGTTTTTATAGTAGTAATTTTATTGGATGTGAGATGAGATATCTCATTGTATTTTAATTTTTATTTCTTTAATTATTAGTAAAGTTGAAAATCTTTCCATATTGACCATTCTTTTAGTGAATAACTGCAAGTCTTTGCCCATTTTTAGTTTCAGCTGTACCATGCATATTGATTTGCAATTCTTTTTATACGCTGGATATTAATCCAGTTCTATTGCTATAAATTTCTTCCCTCAGCTTGTAGCTTAATTTCACTTTTTACTACATTTTAATAGACAGAAATTCTTAATTTTAAAAAATACAATTTAATGAATATTTTACTTACTGCAAAATTATAGTTCTGAATTGTTTAGAAAAACTTTCTAACCCAAGAACCAAAAACAAGGTATCTTAAAGTATCTTAAGTTGTCTTCAAAAAGTTTTATACTTTTAACTTTCATATCTACACCTTTGCTTTAACTGTAATGAATTTTGTTTATGATGTGAATTAGAGATTCAATCTCATTTTTATGTATATGGATATTACATTGTCCAAGCAATCCTTATTGAAAAGACCTTATTTTCTCCCACTATGCTACTTTGAAACTCTGTTATGCATCAAATGTAAATATACATGTGGGTTTGTTTCTGGGATCCCTCTTCTGTAGTACTGGTTTATGTTTTTTTTTTTTCCTATACTTTGGCCAACTCTACAATATTATTTAATTACTATAGATTCATATCCATTCTTAACATTTTTCCTTTTTCAGTAGTGTCCCAGATTTTCTTGGACTTTTGCTTGCTCGTGTACATTATGTCAAATGCCATTAAGACAAAATCAAGCTAAACAAAACAAAAAAACCTTCACAGAACTGTGAGATTTTTGTTTGCTTTGAATCTAAAGAACAATTTTGGGAAAATGGATATTTTGATTATTCATCCATACACAAGTAAATATCTCCACTTATTTAGGTTTTCATTAACGTCTTTCAATTACAGTTGTATAATTTTCACCATAAAAGTACTCAATAACATTGAATTCATTTGTAACCACTTATCTTTTTATAGTATTGCAAATGATATAATTTTTAAACAAACAATTTCTAACCATTGCTGGAGTAGAGAAAAGCAATTGATTTTTTTATTATGTTATGTTAATCACCACACATTACATCATTAGTTTTTGATGAAGCAATTGATTTTTTATGTTGATCTGTACTCAGCAAACTTGCCAAATTGTCATTTGAGTTTTCCAGGTTAGAAATACAGCATTTGCAAGCAAGAACAATTTTGGTTCTCTCTGTATTATCTTTATATCGGTATTTCTTTTTCTTGCTTTATCATGCTATCTAGGTTTCCAGTACAATGACTAGAAGTAGTGATTGAAATTGATTTTAACATTAGTCCATAAAGCATATCCATATATGTATGATTATATATGTAATCTTTGTTTTAGAGTACATATATATATATAATTGTATAATCTTTTAGAGTATATATTTTGTATATATGTATGATTTTATATATATAATGTCTGTGCATATATATAAATATATATAAACATAAAGATTATACTTTGTTACATATATGCATTATACTTTATATTATTCCTTATCAGGTTAAAAAAAAAACTTTTTTTTTAATTTTATTATGTTCTGTTAATCACCATACATTACATCATTAGTTTTTGATGTAGTGTTCCATGAGTCATTGTTTGCGTATAAGACCCAGTACTCTATTCAATATGTGCCTTCTTTAATGCCCAGCACCAGGCTAACACATCCCCCTAGCCCCCTCCCTTCTAGAACCCTCAGTTTGTTTCTCAGAGTCCATAGTCTCTCATGGTTCGTCTCCTCCCTCCAATTCCCCCCCACCTTCATTTTTCCCTTCCTACTACCTTTTGTTTTTTTTAACATATAGGTATTATTTGTTTCAGAGGTACAGGTCTGTGATTCAACAGTCTTACACAATTCACAGCACTCACTATAGCCCATACCCTCCCCAATGTCTATCACCCAGACAACCCATCCCTCCCAACCCCCACCACTCCAGCAACCCACAGTTTGTTTCCTGAGATTAAGAATTCCTCATATCAGTGGGATCATATGATACGTCCTTCTCTGATTGACTTATTTTGCTTAGCATAATACCCTCTAGTTCCATCCACGTTGTTACAAATGGCAAGATTTCAGCTTTTTTGATGGCTGCATAATATTCCGTTGTATATATATACCATATCCTCTTTATTCATTCATCTGTTGATGGACATCTTGGCTCTTTCCATAGTTTGGCTATTGTGGACATTGCTGTTATAAACACTGGGGTGTACATACCCCTTCAGATCACTACATTTGTATCTTTGGTGAAATACCCAGTAGTGCAATTGCTGGGTCATAGCTCTATTTTCAACTTTTTGAGGAACCTCCATATGGCTTTCCAGAGTGGCTGCACCAGCTTGCATTCCCACCAACAGTGTAAGAGGGTTCCCCTTTCTCCAGATCCTCACCAACATCTGTCATTTCCTGACTTGTTAATTTTAGCCATTCTGACTGGTGTGAGTGGGTATATCATTGAGATTTTGGTTTGGATTTCCCTGATGCCGAGCGATGTTGAGCACTTTTTCATGTGTCTGTGCCCATTTGGATGCCTTCTTTGGAAAAATGTCTGTTCATGTCTTCTGCCCATTTCTTGATTGGATCATTTGTTCTTTGGGTGTTGAGTTTAAAAGTTCGTTATAGATTTTGGATACTAGCCCTTTATCTGATATGTCATTTGCAAATATCTCCTCTCATTCTGTTGGTTGTCTTTTGGTTTTGTTCACTGTTTCTTTGTTGTGCAGAAGCTTTTTATCTTGATGAAGTCCCAATAGTTCATTTTTGCCCTTGCTTCCCTTGCCTTTGGCGATGTTTCTAGGAAGAAGTTGCTGCGGCTGAGGTCAAAGAGGTTGCTGCCTGTGTTCTCCTTTAGGATTTTGATGGACTCCTGTCTCACATTGAGATCTTTCAACCATTTGGAGTCTATTTGTGCGTGTGGTGTAAGGCAATGGTCCAGTTTCATTCTTCTGCATGTGGCTGTCCAATTTTCCCAACACCATTTGTTGAAGAGACTGTCTTTTTGCCATTGGACATTCTTTCCTGCTTTGTCAAAGATGAGTTGACCATACAGTTGAAGGTCCATTTCTGGGCTCACTATTCTGTTCCATTGATCTATGTGTCTGTTTTTGTGCCAGTACCATGCTGTCTTGATGATGACAGCTTTGTAATAGAGCTGGAAGTCCGGAATTGTGATGCCGCCGGCTTTGCTTTTCTTTTTCAACATTCCTCTGGCTATGCGGGGTCTTTTCTGGTTCCATACAAATTTTAGGATGATTTGTTCCATTTCTTTGAAAAAAGTGGATGGTATTTTGATGGGGATTGCATTGAATGTGTAGATTGCTCTAGGTAGCATTGACATCTTCACAATATTTGTTCTTCCAATCCATGAGCATGGAACGTTTTTCCATTTATTTGTGTCTTCTTCCATTTCTTTCATGAGTATTTTATAGTTTTCTGAGTACAGATTCTTTGCCTCTTTGGTTAGATTTATTCCTAGGTATCTTATGGTTTTGGGTGCAACTGTAAATGAGATCGAGTCCTTAATTTCTCTTTCTTCTGTCTTGTTGTTGGTGTATAGGAATGCCACTGACTTCTGTGCATTGATTTTATATCCTGCCACTTGACTGAATTCCTGTATGAGTTCTAGCAGTTTTGGGATGCAGTCTTTTGGGTTTTCCACATAAAGTATCATATCATCTACAAAGAGTGAGAGTTTAACTTCTTCTTTGCCGATTCAGATGCCTTTTATTTCTTTTGTTGTCTGATTGCTGTGGCTCGGACTTCTCTGCTCTGTTGAATAGCAGTGGTGATAGTGGACATCCCTGTGGTGTTCCCGACCTTAGGGGGAAAGCTCTCGATTTTTCCCAATTGAGAATGATATTTTCTGTGGGTTTTTCATAGATGGCTTTTATGATATTGAGGTACATACCCTCTATCCCTATACTCTGAAAAGTTTTTTTTTTAAAGATTATATTTATTTATTTGAGAGAGAGAGAGAATGAGAGACAGAGAGCATGAGAGGGAAGAGGGTCAGAGGGAGAAGCAGACTCCCTGCCAAGCAGGGAGGCCGATGCGGGACTCGATCCCGGGACTCCAGGATCATGACCTGAGCCGAAGGCAGTCTCTTAACCAACTGAGCCACCCAGGCGCCCTACTCTGAAAAGTTTTGATCAAGAAAGGATGCTGTACTTTGTCAAATGCTTTTTCTGCATCTATTGAGAGGATCATATGGTTCTTGTTCTTTCTTTTTTTAATGTATTGTATCACAGTGATTGATTTGTGAATGTTGAACCAACCTTCCCACGGAGGGATAAATCCCACTTGGTCATGGTGAATAATCCTTTTAATGTGCTGTTGTATCCTATTGGCTAGTATTTTGGTGAGAATTTTTGCATCCATGTTCATCAAGAATATTGGTCTGTAATTCTCCTTTTTGATGGGGTCTCTGTCTGGTTTGGGGATCAAGGTAATGGTGGCCTCATAAAACGAGTTTGGAAGTTTTCCTTCCATTTCTATTTTTTGGAACAGTTTCAGAATAGGTATTAATTCTTTAAATGTTTGGTAAAATTCCCCTGGGAAGCCATCTGGCCCTGGGCTTTTGTTTGTTGGGAGCTTTTTGATGAGTGCTTCAATTTTCTTAGTGGTTATAGGTCTGTTCAGGTTTTCTATTTCTTCCTGGTTCAGTTTTGGTAGTTGATACATCTCTAGGAATGCCTCCATTTCTTCCAGGTTATCTAATTTGCTGGCATAGAGTTGCTCATAATATGTTCTTAAAATTGTTTGTATTTCTTTGGTGTTGGTTGTGACCTCTCCTCTTTCATTCATGATTTTGTTGATTTGGGTCCTTTTTCTTTTCTTTTTGATATGTCTGGCCAGGGGTTTATCAATCTTGTTAATTCTTTCAAAGAACCAGCTCCTAGTTTAGTTGACCTGTTCTACTGTTCTTTTGGTTTCTATTTCATTGACTTCTGCTCTGCTCTTTATTATTTCTCTTCTTCTGCTGGGTTTAGGCTTTATTTGCTTCTCTTTCTCCAGCTCCTTTAGGTGTAGGTTTAGGTTGTGTATTTGAGACCTTTCCTGTTTCTTGAGAAAGGCTTGTATTGCTATATACTTTCCTCTTAGGACTGCCTTTGCTCCATCCCAAAGATTTTGAACACTTGTGTTTTCCTTTTCATTGGTTTCCATGAATTTTTTAAATTCTTCTTTAATTTCCTGGTTGACCCGTTCATTCTTTAGTAGGATGCTCTTTAGCCTCCATGTACTTGAGTTCTTTCTGAGTTTCCTCTTGTGATTCAGTTCTAGTTTCAAAGCACTGTGGTCTGAAAATAGGCAGGGAATGATCCCAATCTTTTGGTACTGGTTGAGACCTAATTTGTGACCTAGGATGTAATCTATTCTGGAGAATGTTCCATGGGCACTAGAGAAGAATATGTATTCTGTTGCTTTCGGATGGAATGTTCTGAATATGTCTGTGAAGCCCATTTGGTCCAGTGTGTCATTTAAAGTCTTTATTTCCTTGTTTATCTTTTGCTTAGATGATCTGTCCATTTCAGTGAGGGGGGTGTTAAAGTCCCCCACTATTATTGTATTGTTGTCAATGTGTTTCTTTGCTTTTGTTATTAATTGGCTTATATAACTGGCTGCTCCCATGTTAGGGGCATAGGTATTTACAATTGTTAGATCTTCTTGTTGGATAGACCCTTGAAGTAGGATATAATGTCCTTCCTCATCTCTTATTACAGTCTTTGGTTTAAAATCTAATTTGTCTGATATAAGGATTGCCACCCCACCTTTCCTTTGGTGTCCATTAGCATGGTAAATGGTTTTCCACCCCCTCACTTTCAACCTGGAGGTGTCTTTGGTTCTAAAATGAGTCTCTTGCAGATAGCATACCGATGGGTCTTGTTTTTTAATCCAATCTGATACCACGTGTCTTTTGATTTGAGCATTTAGCCCATTTACATTCAGGGTAACTATCGAAAGATATGAATTTAGTGCCATTGTTGCCTGTAAGGTGACTGTTACTCTATATTGTCTGTGTTCCTTTCTGGTCTATGTTGCTTTTAGGCTCTCTCTTTGCTTAGAGGACCCCTTTCAATATTTCTTGTAGGAATGGTTTTGTGTTTGCAAATTGCTTTAGTTTTTGTTTGTCCTAGAAGCTTTTTATCTCTCCTTCTATTTTCAATGAGAGTCTAGATGGATATAGTATTCTTGGTTGCATATTTTTCTCATTTAGTGCTCTGAATATATCCTGCCAGTCCTTTCTGGCCTGCCAGGTCTCTGTGGTAAGTCTGTTGCCAGTCTAATGTTTCTATCATTGTAGCTTACAGATCTCTTGTCCCGAGCTGCTTTCAGGATTTTCTCTTTGTCTCTGAGACTCATAAATTTTACTATTAGATGTCAGGGTGTTGACCTATTTTTTATTGGTTTTGAGAGGCGTTCTCTGTGCCTCCTGGATTTTGATGCCTGTTTCCTTCCCCAAATTAGGGAAGTTCTCTGTTATAATTTGCTCCAATATACCTTCTGCCCCTCTCTCTCTTTCTTCTTCTTCTGGGATCCCAATTATTGTAATGTTGTTTCATCTTATGGTATCACTTATCTCTCGAATTCTTCCCTCATGATCCAGTAGTTGTTTATCTCTCTTTTTCTCAGCTTCTTTATTTTCCATCCTTTGGTCTTCTATATCACTAATTCTCTCTTCTGCCTCATTTATCCTAGCAGTTAGAGCCCCCATTTTATTGCACCTCATTAATAGCCTTTTTGATTTCGACTTGGTTAGATTTTAGTTCTTTTATTTCTCCATAAAGGGTTTCTCTAATAACTTCCATGCTTTTTTCAAGCCCAGCTAGTATCTTTAAAATCATCATTCTGAACTCTAGTTCCGACATCATACTAATATCCGTATTGAGTATGTCCCTGGCAGTTGGTACTGCCTCTTGTTCTTTTTGTTGAGGTGATTTTTTCCGTCTTGTCATTCTTCCAGAAAGTGGTCACTTTTCTGTTCAGAGAGTTGTTGCTATTCTTTTCTTTGAGCTCCTGTTGAATTCGTAGGTGTTCAGAATGGTTTGATCCCTATGCAGCTGAATTCTTGAGACCAGACGAAATCCAGGTCTCCTACTCCTCTGCCATCTTGCTCTGCCCCCCGCCATTGTCTTTTTTTTTATTATCTTATTGTGTTTGTTGAGAAGTCCAATGTTGGTCTTATTGTTGTTCCTTTAAAGGTAATATGTGTTCATCATAACAAGTGCCCTGCTTAATACCCATCACCCATTTAGCCCATGGTAAGTGGTGAATTACTAAATTCTACTCCTGAAACCATTATACTATATGTTAACTAACTAGATTTTAAATTAAAAAAATTGAAACAAAAAAATAAAGTCTAAAAAAATAATAAAGGTAATATGTCTTTTTTTTTTCTTTTGATACATTTACAATTTTCTCTTTGTCTTTAGCTATCTGAAATTTCCCTCTGGTGAGCCCAGGTCTGGATTTATTTTTGTTTATTCACTTTGTGTAAGTTATTAGGTATTTTGAATATGTGGACTAATGTTCTTCATTGGCCCTTTTCTCTTCAGATACTATTACTACCTCTTTCACCCCTGCTCCTTCTGGAACTCTATTCTCTAAATTTCTTTACCTCTTTTTCCATATTTTCCACTTTTTTGTCTTTCTGCATTACAATTTAATTTATTTTAATCCATTTTCTCCCTTTATCTTAGTAATTTAGTACTTAGTAATTAGTATCTTACAATTTCTCCCTTTATCTGAGTAAATTCCACATCCTACATCTCTTCTGTAAATCCCACCTATTTGTTTTATTTCTACTTACTACGTTTTTTTTTTATTCTAGGAATTTTATTAGTTCTTTCCAATCTGCTAAGTTACTTTTTAAATAATTTTAGCCTCTTATAGACAATGGCATACTTTTATATTTTTTAGCCAAAATAAGGCATAGTTCTTTTATAATCTGTGTCAAATAATTCTAATGTCTAAAATGTTTGTGGGTCAGTTCCTATTGTTTGTCATTTTTATGCTGATTCTCATTCATACTACCTTATATCTTTTTTGTGCCTAATTGTCTTTTACTGTGCATGTTCACTATCCTTACAAAAGGCAGTTGGGGGTGAGGGGAAACTTTGAGGCCTAGGATAAATTGTATCTTCACCCAGAAAGTATTTCTGTTTGTTTTTCCAGCATCTGGGAGCACTGCCATCTAAGATCCACTTCAACCAAGTTCGCTGCTTCAGGTTCCCTGGACCACCTAGACAGTATCAATGCCAGCCTCAAATACCTGGCAAGGTCACCTTGTATCCACAACCTCCCAGGTGTGTTTGTTTCCCTCACCTCTCTTCCTCTTCCCACTTCAGCATCTGTGCTACTTTCCCTGGGGTCAGACTTATGGCTAGGCTTACTTCTAGCTCCTCTTACTCTGATGTCATATCCTTTTGGATTGGATCTTAGCTCAAATAGAGGAAAGGGTTCCCTGTTAGACAGACCTCCCACCTGGAGTGAGACTAAGTTCTTGACTCCTTCCCCTTCACTCCTTATGTCTGCCAAAACTGAAGCCCAGGATCAAGAATGCTGTCAAAGCAACTTTGGAGCTCAGCTTATCTCTCTGTTTCTCACTTTCTCTTAGATGTTTCCTGGTGTTGATTACTTATCTTGTCAGCAATTTGTGTTTTTAATGACACTCTTTTTTATTGTAGCCAATTTTTTATTCTGTTTAATGGAAGGGTTGGTTCAAATAACTTAACATGCTGTAGGAATTGGAATTATTCACCATCTCTTCTCTATTGCCCAAACAACAGAATAAATGAATTTTTTTTAAAGATTTTATTTATTTATTTGACACAGAGAGAGAAACAGCATGAGAAGGGATAGGGTCAGATGGAGAAGCAGGCTCCCCGTTGAGCCAGGAGCCCGATGTGGGACTTGATCCCAGGACTCTGGGATCATGACCTGAGCTGAAGGCAGTTGCTTAACCAACTGAGCCACTCAGGCGCCCCAGAATAAATGAATTTTTAAATGTCCCTTCAGAAAGGTTATTGCTCCTGAAAATCGATTCTGTAGAGAAGATATCTCTCAAAGGAGGAGGGAAAAGAAATAAATAGGAGATAAATGTAAAAGTCTCTGATTTTGAATGTGGCCTTATAATATGTGTGGTTCAAAGGTGCCACTGGAAGAACAGAGAGGGAAGAGCAAAGGGAGGAAAGAACAAAGGAAAAACTAGATACAAATAGATATATTCATCACCCACTTTAAAGTCTGATAGAAAACCAAAGTTATCAGTGACGTTACACCATTATTTTGTGCTAAAAGTGAATCACCATGTCCCAAATAAATGGACCATATCATATCATGATTCTATCCCAGTACTCTGACTAAATATTTGTAAAGTGCTTATGTAAAGCTTATTAAATGTGCTTGCAAATCTAAGATACTGACTTAAATTACAACAATGGAATGCAGGCAAAGTAGATGGAAGAATTTCCTGGAAGTGAGTATTCTTAAACCAGAAAACACAAACATTTGGTAGAATCTCCTTCACAGATGGTAGTTAAGCTTTTCCATGATTCTGTAATTTATACATATAGTGTATGTATAATATATGTGTGTGTGTATATATATATATAATATTACTATCAGTCTTCTCCTGCAGGAAGAATGGGAATGGGCAGGATGCCCCTGGAATTTCATTAGAACCTAATGATTCTAGTAATCTAACTCTGGAAATCAATGGCTGAACCTCAATTTAGGTCAAAAGGAAATCGTCCTAAGAGGCTATGAGATTGTTTTTAATAGCTATGGGTAATGGAGGAAACCCCTGACATTGTCTTAGCTCAAATTTCATTGTCACTAAGGCCGCTACACCAAAATGGCATTTTAAAGAGTCTTAAAATAAATGCCTATTTGAACAAGTAGCCCAAATCAGCCTACATTCTGAGATTATCTGAGTTCCTTGGGTCTTTGAGTTTACTTTATTATAATAACGTAGTGTTTCTTTTGCATATTTTTGCTGGCATTTCTTTTTGGCAACATCTTCTTCATCCATCACTTCTTGAGCCTGCTATTGTTGGTGGGAAGGGTTTTGGATTTGATCAATGGGTTCTCTCTGCAAAAGGGCATAAGTGTTTTTGGACACCTGGAACATCTTTTCTCTGGAGACCAGAAGGCTTTACTACCAACATGTTACAGTTTCAATTTATAATTAGACTGGAAAATCTCTGGGCCCGAGAGATTTTGCACAAACCTGTAAAATCTACAACCACCCCTTGAGACCTTCTTTTGAATTGGTAATATATACTATGTAGTTGTCCCTACAACCCATTTCTCTTTTATCCAATCTGGCATACCACTGTCAGATTCATATTCCCAAAGAAGTTCTGAGCAAGTCACTTTCTTTTCTTTTCTTTTTTAAGATTTTTTTCATTTATTTGAGAGAGAAGGAGCGGGGGAGGGGGGTACAGAGGGAGAGGGAGAAGCAGATTCCCTACTGAGCAGGAGGCCCATCTCAATGCAGGGCTCGATCCCAGGACCCAGAGATCATGACCTGAGCTGAAGGCAGATGCTTAACCTACTGAGCCACCCAGGTTCCTGAAGTTTTTTTCTTAATTAAGAATGTCTCTTGGCTTTATTCTTTCATCTGACAGACCTCAAATTTAAATTCATGTTCTGAAAAACAGTGTTTTTCATTTGTGAATTTATTTTTAAAAAGCCTCAAAAATTAGAAAAAATAAATGTTATGAGTTATACACCAAATGAAAAAGAATATTTCTTGGCTATTTCTAACTTTTTGAGGTTCCATTCATCCAATCTTATTCTCCACTTCTGCTGCTTGCCCCCCTCCCCTATCCACCACTCACTCAGGTCAGTTTTTCCACTTTCCTTCATCCACACCACATTCATCTTCATTTTCACCTTTGCTCTCTTAGGAAGGGATGAGCACTGGCCCAGGACTTCCCTGATCCCTCCCTCCTTTCCATGTCCACCTCTCCTCTCTACCTCCTGCACTGACCCCCATTGCTGCCCTCATCAGAATCAGAGTTACTGTCTTCTATTCTTAGTTACCATCCTGAGCAATGCCTTAAAAATACTAGCCTGCAAAAGAATGGGGTGAATATTTACCACCTCCTGCCATCTCTTTCTCATCCCCATTCCTCAGATATAATAATAGCAGCATCTGTTAAGTATTTTAATTGTTTCCTTTAATCCTTGCCACATCTCATTTTACCAATGAAGGAAGCAAGATTCATGGCGATTAATTTCTCCTCAGTCACTCAGCTGTGGAGTTGAGATTCAAATCCAGAAATGTCTGGTTCCAAAGCAATTAAACTTTAAAACTTTTTGATGACAGGAGATATTACTTCTCTCTAACCCTTTTCTTTTCCTTCTTTCCAAGAGTCCTTGTATATAAGTTAATTTAAGATGCAATGTAGTATAAAACAAAGAGACAGGCTTTGGACCATGTAGACCTGAGTTGGAATTATATCTTTAATACTTACTGGTAAACTGACTTTGGGCAAATGACTTAACCTTTATGTCTTTTGATTTTTCATCTCCTAAAATGAGGTCACAATGCTCTAGAACTCAACACAGGGCACGGTGTTTCAGAAAGGTTATTGCTCCTGAAAATCGATTCAGGAGAGAATCGATTGACATTTAGCAAATATATGTTGATTCATTTTCCCCTCTTTCTTTTTCCTCTTTATCTCCTTCCCTCTTTTTTATTATTTTCTTTGATTCTATCTCAAACTGATCAATATATCAATGACTATTAGGGGACAACTGGGAAAAATTTGAGTACTAGATATTTATTGGTGTAATAGAATGATTGTGATTTTTAGGTATAATAATTATTCCATAGTTGCATTTTTAAAGAGTTTCCCCTTTCTGAAGATACTTTCTGAAGTATTTATGGATACAGCGATACGATGTCTAAGATTTGCTTCAATAAAACCCAGTAAAGTTGGGGGTTGGAGGACAGGAGCATATAGTTATGGATGAAACCATATTGGTTTGAGTTGATAATTGTTGAGTCTGAATGATGAGTACATGGGGATTCATTATACTATCAGTCACTATGTTTGTGTATGTTTGAAAATTTCCAAAATAAAACATTTTCCAAAATGTCCAATGCAGAAGGTTCAAGCCTCAGTGTGTTTCTCATCTTCACCAAGGTCCCCAATTCTTCCCAAAGACATTCTGGTTGGCTCTTCTCCTTGCTTTCCCTAGTACCTCCTGGGTTATTCCAGACTCATGCCAGCAGAGCACCACACTGCCTCAGCCCCCACAGTTGATATTTGGACAAAAATCTCTTCCTGACCCCAGATGGCATCACAGCTTCTTCAGTCTGATCCTGTCAGCATATTTTTTCCAAGTACCTGATTCCTGGATATGGTAGCAATAAAACCAACCAAGATTGTTGGTTGGCCCATTCTGGAGCAGGTATTTCCCATTCTGACACTGTCAGCCATCTGAGCATGCTCTTTCCAAGAGCTCCAAAATAACAGCCAAGTAAGAATTTCACAGACTGCAGTGCATGCTTTTAGATTTCTGGCCAGAGTGTTCCTGAGGGATGGAGAGCCACTGGGGTAGACGGTATACTAATATTGCTGATTATTAATGGGAAAACTGATGCAAATAAGCAATTTTATGGGTTTCATTTTATTGGGAAGCTGGCATGAACGGGGAAGAAAAAGCAAAGAACAAACACAAGTGGAGTTTATTTACTCTGGTTCTGGTCACTATATGGACTCTTTTGGTTAAATATATCTCAGACTGCAGTTTGATTGAAGTAGAAAGATAAAGGGCTGAGTTATCCCAGTCTTGGTGATTTCCTAAGAAACAAACAAAAGAGACAAGCAAGGTAAGTAAGAGCAGGTCTGTATGAGAGCTGAACCAGAGATCTCAGTGGGAGGCTCCCAGGCAGCACTTCACTAATGGGTTTTTGGGAATCTGTGGTGTTTTCTGTGGCATCATATATTTACTGGGTGTGTTGAGGACCTACCTCCTCTCATTGCCTGTGGTTTACTTTTCTGGTACCAAGATGAAATTCTAGCTTTTTTCATTCTATAATGATGTTTTCAAGAGGCAAGACTTGGAGAATAGGTTTTTTGATTATTTTTTCTGAGACAAGGATCCACCCTTGCTTCCAATATCACGTGTCATTTCAGACTTTAAAGTACTTCAAAGTACTTCAAATCTCTTCTCTCATTTGAGCCTCACATTCCATAAAGTAAAGAGGTACTATCATCCTTATCTGACAATTGGGAAGCTAAGTGACATGGCAACACGTGACTCATCCAAGGCCACACAGTCTCAGTGGTGCAGCTAGAACAAGAACCCAAATCTCTTCCTCTCTATGCCATGCTTTTCCTCCCACACCAAAATTAACAGTGTTATGCTCAAAGCCATCAGGATCTTCAAGGAAATGAGCTAGGGAGAGTGGCTCAGATGTAGGCAAAGTAGATTTCTATTAAGGCTTGCCCACTGGGAGTCTTACCTGACAAAATCAGGCAACATTTACCACTGCTAATCATACTACAGAACAGAGATGAGAACAGTAATGATAATGGCCCTAGATGACTCTGTCCCCTGTTGCAGTGCTGAGTGGAGCACATGCTTCCCTTTCTGCATGGGAGTGACAACGCTTCAATGCCACAAAGATGCAATAACAACCTGGTGTGTTTCTACCACTGAGCTGGCAATCACTGTGCTTTCTCATTCAGTTAGATGTGATTTTCATGCTCCCAATTTTCCCCCCTCCCTTCCCTTCGGTAGTTAACATACACTGAGTACCTACTCTGTGCCAGCACTGGGCTGGGCCATGAGGATACAATAATGAACACTACTTTCCATCTGGATACTACAATATGCTCATTTCCATTTTCGTCACTATGCCTAAAATGCCCATTTCCCTCCTTTGAGTTAATCCATTCCTTCCATTCTATTACAACATTGCTCAAAAGCAGCCTTCTCTGTGAAGCTCTTTCCTGCTTACTTCTACCACAGTTCAGGCCACTCCATTCCCAGAAGACCTCTGTCACTTTTGATTACAAGTGGCACAATTTTCATTTTGATGCTGAGTAAAAGAACTCAGCCATGGAGTTTTTTCAGGTTGTCTTTTTAATTCCATCACTATCCATCTGTGTAGCCTTAGGCAAATCACTTAAACTTTCTGAGTCTCAGTTTCACCCATTGGAAAATGGGGATGATATAAAACTGCCTGATTTACACATAAACTTGTAGATGTTGATGGCAATGGAAAAGTAGAGAGGACAAATAACCACTCATTGGTTTAATATTTATAGACTTTCCATTAAATGTAAACCACTAATCTAGGCACTAGATAGGACATAAAGCTGTGCTGTTGAAGGCTTACAATAGGGGTCCCTGGGTGGCTCAGTCCATTAAGCATTTGCCTTCACCTCAGGTCATGATCTTGGGATCCTGGGTTCAAGCCCTGTGTTGGGCTCTCTGCTCAACAGGGAGTCTGCTTCTCCCTCGCCTTCTACCCACCACTCATGTCTGTCTCTCTCTCTCTTCTCAAATAAATACATAAATTTTTTTTTAAAAAAAGGCTTACCATATAGTGTGGGAGAAAACAACAACACAAGACCATGAAGGATGCTATGAAAGCTTAGAGGAGGGAGGAATAAACTCTGATTGGGAGGCTCAGGGATGGTATGATGAAATAGGTGGCACCTGAGCTGGACAGTGAGAGACAAGTGTGACTTAGACATGTGGGGTCATGGGGGGAGATGGAAAGATAATGTTTGCAGCAGGAACATCACGAGCTAATGGCCAGGCTGGTGGAGGGAGTATCATGCAAGACCCCAAGTAGCATGTGGTTTAGTATTGCTAAAGTGCAAGGGCACATAAAGAAGAGGAGCCAAGTTAAGTCTAAATGTGTGGATTTGCAACAGATGGTTAAATGCTGGATTTCAGAGTTTAGACTTTATTTGAGAAGCCATGTAGAACAATTGAAGCTATTTGAGTATGGATGTGCTCAAATACAAAGAGGTACTTGTGGAAGATTCTTCTGGCAACAAAGCAGAAGATGGCCTGGGAAGGATGCTAAATAGGTGCAAGTTATGAAGTGTAGTAATAGTCATTTGTTCCAATTAAGCTGTATTAATATCTTGTTAGAGGGTCTCCTTTCTCTCTATCATCTCGCAAGTCCCATGTGCTCACTGTGGCATGTAATGGGGAGCTGTTGATCCTAACTGGCTGATGGTTGAGTTCCAGTTCCGTATTTATCCACTCAAGCCCAGTTGCTGTGCAAGGTGTCTGCAAAGGACTGGGGGGAAGAAACCAAATACCTCTAAGCTGAGGGTTGGTGTGCACTTTTCTTCCTTCCACTGTTGCTGTTCAGGTTTGACTCACAGCACTTGTAGCTTCACAGTCCCTTACAAATAGAGATGGCAGAGACACCTGCTGGAAAGAACATCTGGCAGGGCTTTGAGCAGATGTTCCAATTACTGGCATATGGAGCTTGGGACCCTGACTAGCTTCTGAGCATTGGAATGCTGAGCTTTCCTTACTCTTTGATAACAGGTTCTGCTGATTCATTGTAAGATGGGAATGATAACAATTGCCCAGTTTTCATATAAATTCAAATGAAATTGTAAATGTTATAGCATTCAGAGCCTCAGAGAATAGGAGAAGACATAGAGTAAGAGTTCCTTGTTTGCATGTTTGTTGTCCTGGGGAAAGGGCATAACACCTATGAACATTAGAACCACTCATCAGTGGATGGTTAAATAAACAGTCTACTTTGTGTGATGGATCCAGAAAACTGTAAAAATTTCTCATCCCTTATGTTATAATTCAGTATGAGGACTCCAAGCTATCTTCAGTACATCATAATATCCCGGGTTTTGTCATCCCCTGATCACATTTTGACTGGAGGGGGAGGATAAGGAGTACAGGTAACTAAGAAGTAGAGAGAACAACTAGTGAAGTGCACATAGACATATAAATGTTTATAAAATAATAAAAATAGGGGCGCCTGGGTGGCTCAGTCGTTAAGCGTCTGCCTTTGGCTCAGGTCATGATCCAGGGTCCTGGGATCGAGCCCCACATCGGGCTTCCTGCTCAGCGGGAAGCCTGCTTCTCCCTCTCCCACTCCCCCTGCTTGTGTTCCCTCTCTCGCTGTGTCTCTCTCTGTCAAAGAAATAAATAAAATCTTTAAAAAGAAAATAAAAAATAAAAATAAATAAAAAATAAAATAATAAAAATAAAATAGCTACCATTTACTACTATGTGTCAAGTACTCTGTTGATACTTAACAAATGTGACTTTATTGAATGTTTATAACACTTAATATGTATTTCTATTCCCATCTTAAAGACAGGCAAACTAAGGTTCAGGGAGCTTAACCATCATTCAATGTAATATTATATTAGAAAACATGTGTTGAAGGGAGAAATTATACCACGAATGTTACATAATAGGAGCAGTAACATTTCTGCAGTATTTATTTACAAAATTTCTTCACATGCAATAAACCATTTCCCCAGAAGAAAAAAGGGAAAGAATTAGGAAATGAGATCAGAGAAGAACTAAGATGTATTGAGAAATATCCATGGGCCAGGCACGTGTGCTGTCTAGTTTAATTATTAGGTATTATCTATACTTCACATAGGAGTACACTCAAGTTCAAAGAGTTAAGTAATGGGGTGCTTAGCTGGCTCAGCTGGTAAAGCACATGACTCTTGATCTCAGGGTCATGAGTTCCAGCCCTATGTTGGCAGGGAGCCTACTTTAAAAAAATTTACCAAAAAAAAAAGAGTTAAGTAACCTGTGCAATGCCTATAATTCATAAGTGATAGAGTTGGGATTGAAATAGATTAAAGGTGAAATAGAATGTGCCAGAGATAGGAGAGAGACACTCTCTGTATCCCAGTGAATTCCTGAGTATTGTGGTTTTAAAAATCAATCAAGTGTCTACTCAGAACCTGCTGCTAAGTTCTGAATCAAAAGAATTGCTGAGTCCAACATCCAGACTTCCAGCTTCCTAGCAGGAAATACCATGTAGAACCTTGACTGTATGGCAGAAGTAGTGATGGACAAAGAGTTCTCCCAAGTGGCCGTTTAGAGCCCTTAAGTGGCCCAGTGTGGGACATGGATACAGGCAGGAAAGGGGAAGAGTGTCAAGAGCCTGAGATTTTGTCACTTGTGAAGGTAAAAAAGTAAAATTTACGATTAAATACAAGTAGGAAGACCTGACCTGTAGTGATCTGCACCAACCATTAATAATTTCAGACCTAACAATGGAAAAATTTAAACTCTACAAGGATGCTAAAGGATGGTTATCAAAAGTAGAAAGATATAACTGTCCACAGCTTCAGAGGAACTATTGGTGAAATTAATAAAAAAAATTTATCATTTTTGTAAAAATGATATCTCTTATGATCCCGCTAATAAAGTCAAACATAAAGTGAAGGATGGTATATTGTGCTATCAAAATATCAAAACAGGACACCTGGGTGGCTCAATTGGTTAAGCGGCTGCCTTCGGCTCAGGTCATGATCCCAGGGTCCTGGGATCGAGCCCTGCATTGGGCTTCATGCTCAATGGGAAGCCTGTTTCTCCCTCTCCCACTCCCCCTACTTGTGTTCCCTCCCTCACTGTCTCTCTGTCAAATAAATAAACAAAATCTTTAAAAAAATCAAAACAATATCAAAAACAAACAAAAAATCTAAACACTAGATCTGCTCTTAATTTATTCTCAGAGTAAGTGTATAGTATTAATTATTCCTTGAGTATTATTAAACAGAAGATTAAGTAAATGTATCTTCCTAGTTATTAGTTTCAACTTTCAAGATAAAGTCCTAGCCCCCATATTTCCTCCATCAATTTCTCTGAGATTTGAGTCCCTGTTGCAGTGGGTTTACTTTAAGTGGTCTTGTCCTGCTAAGAGAAACACTCATTGTGTGATGGTGGCGGGGTTTCAAGTCAGCTGGGGAACTGTAAATTACGCAAAAAGGGATGTCACCTCATACACAAATTGATTAGAGTTAAATATTTTTAAGTCCCTAAAAGTCTTAGAGAAACTATGAGCAGACATTTTCATAATCTTGTAGTAGAAAGGCCTTTCTAAGCAAGGCACAAAACCAAGGAGTTGTGAGAGAAAGATTAAGTATATCATATGTCTGCATGCAAAAGATCCATTATAAAGAAAGGTAGAGAAGCAAGCAGCAGTCTGGTCAAAAATATTGACAGCACATAATAGACAAAGTACTGACATTGAAGAACTCAAAATTCAGAACAGATACAAATAACCCAATTTAATTATACAGAAAGATATGAAGAGAGAATTCACAAAGAAGGCAATCAAGTGACTAATAACCTTATGAACAGAGGTCCAAACTGACCAGTAATCAGGAAAATGCAAATTTAAATACTAGAACAGAATTGTTTCTTCCCCATCTGAGTAGCAAGAATTTTCAAATATTGAAAATATTGAGTGTTGGTGAGGGTATAGGAAATTAGATATTCCTATATACAATTGGAGGATATAAAATTTGACAAGCTTTTTTGGAGAGTAACCTGGCAGTATCTATTAAAACCTAAAATATGCACACGCTGTTAAGAAGCACTTTTACATTAGTTACTAGAGAAATTATTGTAACTATGCATGAAGATGTACATCAACATAGGTAATGGCTCAAAATGTGAAACAGCCTAACAGGAGAAAGTCTAACCAGTATGGTGCAACCGTGTTATTGAATAGTAATGTAGCTGTGAAAAAGAATGAGATGTCCCCATGTACCAACATGGAAAGATCCCCAAGACAAATTAAGTTCAAAAAATAGGATGCAGAATGTTTTTTAAAAGATGTATTTTGTGTAAATATATATATAATGAATGCATATAGTAAAAGATCAAGGGACTGCTTGCTTACCACCCTGTTCACAAGGGTTGTCTCTGGGGAGAGTGGTGTGATAGAGGGGAAATGGTGAAGGAGAAACTTTCACTTTTTACTTTATGTACTTGGATAGCCTGGGATTCTCTAAAAACAGAACCTGAGGTAGAGTTTACAGGCTAATGTTAAATGGTAGGGTGCAACCCCAGGATAGCACAAGTGAAGGGAAGGGAAAGAGAGAAGGGTACAGAGGGGTGCAATACACGGGTGGTATATTACCAAGCAAGCCAGGCCCCCTCCCCCCACACACACCATCTCATTTCACAGTAAAACAGAATATCTGCAGAGAAGTCATTTGAAACCACTATGTCTGCTGGGGGAAGGAAGGGTAAATGACATGTGCACAGGCTCCATCTCAATTGCTCACTGGTCAAAGCTTGTCCCACAGGGCATTAACTCCCTGAACCTTCAGGTTATGTTATCTAGCCTTTCCAGGCAAGTTCTAGAGAAGCAGAACCTCTGTGAGTTTGGTTGGTTAGACCTCAGGCCTAGAGCTTGGTGGCTGTCACTTTAGTAAGTGTCATGGAGGCTTTGAAGAGGGGATGAAGACATCCAGTGGTGTCAAAAGATGAAGTGACTGCATCAGGATTTAATGGCTGTGGGAGTGCTGGGAGCCATCACTCTGGTCCTTCTGGTGGGGAAGTAGGGCCAGTGGCCAGAGCCCAGGGACACAAGGAGTTCGTGAGATGCTGGAGGTGCATAAATGGGACTGGTACAGAGCTTGTGAATTCTTACTTTTTTATTAGAGAGTGTATTCAAGTATAGCATGTTTAATTTTTTTTTAAATGTAAGGTGTGGAAGCAGCACTAAAATATTAATGAAATAGATTTTTTAATATTTGAACATATTTTTCAAAATAATAATAGCAAGTCTTGAGGAAGTGATAAAAGAGGCATTCTCACATGCAGTTGGAGAAGAAGTAAACCTCTGTAGAAGTAATTAATTCAATGTGCACCAGAAATCTTTGCAATGTTGGTACACTAAGATCCAGTACAAAGATGTTCATTGCAGCATCATTTGTAATAATAATAAATTACAAACAGCCACAATATCCAACAATCAGAGAGTGATTAAATCATTACTTTGTAGTCCTTGTGTATATTCTTTTTTTTTTCTGTTTTTTTTATTCTTATGTTAATCCCCATATATTACATCATTAGTTTTAGATAAAGTGTTCCATGATTCATTGTTTGTGCATAACACTCAGTGCTCCATGCAGAATGTGCACTCCTCAATACCCACCACCAAGCTAACCCATTCTCCCACCCCTCTCCCCTCTAGAACCCTGTTTGTTTTTCAGAGTCCATTGTCTCTCATGGTTCGCTACCCCTCCGATTTCCCCCGCTTCATTCTTCCCCTCCTGCTACCTTCTTCTTCTTCTTTTTTTTTTCTTAACATATATTGCATTATTTGTTTCAGAGGTACAGATCTGAGATTCAACAGTCTTGCACAATTCACAGCGCTTACCAGAGCACATACCCTCCCCAGTGTCTATCACCCAGTCACCCCATTCCTCCCACCCCACCCCCCACTCCAGCAACGCTCAGTTTGTTTCCTGCAATTAAGAATTCCTCATGTCAATGAGGTTATATGATACATGTCTTTCTCTGTTTGACTTATTTCACTCAACATAATACCCTCCAGTTCTATCCACGTCGTTGCAAATGGCAAGATCTCATTCCTTTTGATGGCTGCATAATATTCCATTGTATATATAAACCACATCTTCTTTATCCATTCATCTGTCGATGGACATCTTGGCTCTTTCCACAGTTTGGCTATTGTGGACATTGCTGCTATAAACATTGGGGTGCATGTACCCTTTCGGATCCCTACTTTTGTATCTTTGGGGTAAATACCCAGTAGTGCAATTGCTGGATTGTATGGTAGCTCTATTTTCAACTTTTTGAGGAACCTCCATACAGTTTTCCAGAGTGGCTGCACCAGCTTGCATTCCCACCAACAGTGTAGGAGGGTTTCCCTTTCTCCGCATCCCCGCCAACATCTGTCGTTTCCTGACTTGTTAATTTTAGCCATTCTGACTGGTGTGAGGTGGTATCTCATTGAGGTTTTGATTTGGATTTCCCTGATGCCGAGCAATATTGAGCACTTTTTCATGTGTCTGTGCCCATTTGGATGTCTTCTTTGGAAAAATGTCTGTTCATTTCTTCTGCCCATTTCTTGATTGGATTCTTTGTTCTTTGGGTGTTGAGTTTGATGAGTTCTTTATAGATTTTGGATACTAGCCCTTTATCTGATATGTCATTTGCAAATATCTTCTCCCATTTTGTCGGTTGTCTTTTGGTTTTGTTGACTGTTTCCTTTGCTTTGCAAAAGCTTTTTATCTTGATGAAGTCCCAATAGTTCATTTTTGCCCATGCTTCCCTTGCCTTTGGCGATGTTTCTAGGAAGAAGTTGCTGCGGCTGAGGTCAAAGAGGTTGCTGCCTGTGTTCTCCTTTAGGATTTTGATGGACTCCTGTCTCACATTAAGATCTTTCAACCACTTGGAGTCTATTTTTGTGTGTGGTGTAAGGCAATGGTCCAGTTTCATTCTTCTGCATGTGGCTGTCCAATTTTCCCAACACCATTTGTTGAAGAGACTGTCTTTTTGCCATTGGACATTCTTTCCTGCTTTGTCAAAGATGAGTTGACCATAGAGTTGAGGGTCCATTTCTGGGCTCTCTATTCTGTTCCATTGATCTATGTGTCTGTTTTTGTGCCAGTACCATGCTGTCTTGATGATGACAGCTTTGTAATAGAGCTGGAAGTCCGGAATTGTGATGCCGCCGGCTTTGCTTTTCTTTTTCAACATTCCTCTGGCTATGCGGGGTCTTTTCTGGTTCCATACAAATTTTAGGATGATTTGTTCCATTTCTTCGAAAAAAGTGGATGATATTTTGATGGGGATTGCATTGAATGTGTAGATTGCTCTAGGTAGCATTGACATCTTCACAATATTTGTTCTTCCAATCCATGAGCATGGAACGTTTTTCCATTTATTTGTGTCTTCTTCCATTTCTTTCATGAGTATTTTATAGTTTTCTGAGTACAGATCCTTTGCCTCTTGGGTTAGATTTATTTCTAGGTATCTTATGGTTTTGGGTGCGAGTGTAAATGGGATCGAGTCCTTAATTTCTCTTTCTTCTGTCTTGTTGTTGGTGTATAGGAATGCCACTGACTTCTGTGCATTGATTTTATATCCTGCCACTTGACTGAATTCCTGTATGAGTTCTACCAGTTTGGGGGTGGAGTCTTTTGGGTTTTCCACATAAAGTATCATATCATCTGCAAAGAGTGAGAGTTTGACTTCTTTGCCAATTCAGATGCCTTTGATTTCTTTTTGTTGTCTGATTGCTGTGGCTAGGACTTCCAATACTATGTTGAATAGTTGAATAGCAGTGATGACAGTGGACATCCCTGCCGCGTTCCTGACCTTAGGGGGAAAGCTCTCACTTTTTCCCCATTGAGAATGATATTCGCTGTAGGTTTTTCATAGATGGCTTTTATGATATTGAGGTATGTACCCTCGATCCCTATACTCTGAAGAGTTTTGATCAAGAAAGGATGCTGTACTTTGTCAAAAGCTTTTTCTGCATCTATTGAGAGGATCATATGATTCTTGTTCTTTCTTTTGTTAATGTATTGTATCACATTGATTGATTTGCGGATGTTGAACCAACCTTGCAGCCCAGGGATAAATCCCACTTGGTCATGGTGAATAATCCTTTTAATGTACTGTTGGATCCTATTAGCTAGTATTTTGGTGAGAATTTTTCCATCCATGTTTATCAGGGATGTTGGGGTCTGTAATTCTCCTTTTTGATGGGGTCTTTGTCTGGTTTTGGGATCAAGGTAATGCTGGCCTCATAAAATGAGTTTGGAAGTTTTCCTTCCATTTCTATTTTTTGGAACAGTTTCAGAAGAATAGGTATTAATTCTTCTTGAAATGTTTGGTAGAATTCCCCTGGGAAGCCATCTGGCCCTGGGCTTTTGTTTTTTGGGAGATTTTTGATGACTGCTTCAATGTCCTTAGTGGTTATAGGTCTGTTCAGGTTTTCTATTTCATCCTGGTTCAGTTTTGGTAGTTGACACATCTCTAGGAATACCTCCATTTCTTCCAGGTTATCTAATTTGCTGGCATAGAGTTGCTCATAATATGTTCTTATAATTGTTTGTATTTCTTTGGTGTTGGTTGTGATCTCTCCTCTTTCATTCATGATTTTGTTGATTTGGGTCATTTCTCTTCTCTTTTTGATATGTCTGGCCAGGGGTTTATCAATCTTGTTAATTCTTTCAAAGAACCAGCTCCTAGTTTCGTTGATCTGTTCTACTGTTCTTTTAGTTTCTATTTCATTGATTTCTGCTCTGATCTTTATTATTTCTCTTCTCCTGCTGGGTTTAGCCTTTATTTGCTGTTCTTTCTCCAGCTCCTTTAGGTGTAGGTTTAGGTTGTGTACTTGAGACCTTTCTTGTTTCTTGAGAAAGGCTTGTATTGGAATATATACTTTCCTCTTAGGACTGCCTTTGCTGCATCCCAAAGATTTTGAATAGTTGTGTTTTCATTTTCATTGGTTTCCATGTATTTTTTAAATTCTTCTTTAATTTCCTGGTTGACCCATTCATTCTTCAGTAGGATGCTCTTTAGCCTCCATGTATTTGAGTTCTTTCCGACTTTCTTCTTGTGATTGAGTTCTAGTTTCAAAGCATTGTGGTCTGAAAATAGGCAGGGAATGATCCCCATCTTTTGGTACCAGATGAGACCTGATTTATGACCTAGGATGTAATCTGTTCTGGAGAATGTTCCATGGGCACTAGAGAAGAATGTGTATTCATTGCTTTGGGGTGGAATGTTCTGAATATGTCTGTGAAGTCCATTTGGTCCAGTGTGTCATTTAAAGTCTTTATTTCCTTGTTGATGTTTTGCTTAGATGATCTGTCCATTTCAGTGAGGGGGGTGTTAAAGTCCCCCACTATTATTGTATTGTTGTTGATGTGTTTCTTTGCTTTTGTTATTAATTGCCTTATATAATTGGCTGCTCCCATGTTAGGGGCATAGATATTTACAATTGTTAGATCTTCTTGTTGGATAGATCCTTTAAGTAGGATATAATGTCCTTCCTCATCTCTTATTACAGTCTTTGGTTTAAAATCTAATTTGTCTGATATAAGGATTGCCACCCCAGCTTTCTTTTCATGTCCATTAGCATGGTAAATGGTTTTCCACCCCCTCACTTTCAATCTGGAGGTGTCTTTGGTTCTAAGATGAGTCTCTTGCAGACAGCATATCAACGGGTCTTGTTTTTTAATCCAGTCTGATAGCCTGTGTCTTTTGATTGGGGCACTTAGCCCATTTACATTCAGGGTAACTATTGAAAGATATGAATTTAGTGCCATTGTTGCCTGTAAGGTGACTGTTACTATATATTGTCTGTGTTCCTTTCTGATCTATGTTGCTTTTAGGCTCTCTCTTTGCTTAGAGGACCCCTTTCAAGATTTCCTGTAGGGCTGGTTTTGTGTTTGCAAATTCCTTTAGTTTTTGTTTGTCCTGGAAGCTTTTTATCTCTCCTTCTATTTTCAATGACAGCCTAGCTGGATATAGTATTCTTGGCTGCATATTTTTCTCATTTAGTGCTCTGAATATATCCTGCCAGTCCTTTCTGGCCTGCCAGGTCTCTGTGGTAAGTCTGTTGCCAATCTAATGTTTCTGCCATTGTAGGTTACAGATCTCTTCTCCCGAGCTGCTTTCAGGATTTTCTCTTTGTCTATGAGACTCGTAAGTTTTACTATTAGATGTTGGGGTGTTGACCTATTTTTATTGATTTTGAGAGGGGTTCTCTGTGCTTCCTGGATTTTCATGCCTGTTTCCTTCCCCAAATTAGGGAAGTTCTCTGCTATAATTTGCTCCATTATACCTTCTGCCCCTCTCTCTCTCTTTCTTCTTCTGGGATCCCAATTATTCTAATGTTGTTTCATCTTATGGTATCGCTTATCTCTCGAATTCTGCCCCCGTGATCCAGTAGTTGTTTATCTCTCTTTTTCTCAGCTTCTTTATTTTCCATCATTTCATCTTCTATATTACTGATTCACTCTTCTGCCTCATTTATTCTAGCAGTTAGCGCCCCCATTTTTTATTGCACCTCATTAATAGCCTTTTTGATTTCTACTTGGTTGGATTTTAGTTCTTTTACTTCTCCAGAAAGGGTTTCTCTAATAACTTCCATATTTTTTTAAGCCCAGCTAGTATCTTTAAAGTGATGATTCTGAACTCTAGATCTGACATCGTACTAATGTCCGAATTCAGTAGGCCCCTGGCAGTCGGTACTACCTCTTGTTCTTTTTGTTGAGGTGATTTTTTCTGTCTTGTCATTTTGTGCAGAGGAGAATAGATTAATGAGAGAACAAAATGCTAGCTGAGTAACAACATCCCCAGAAAATATACTCTAAACAAATCAGAAAAGACCTGAAGCAGTGGGAAAAGAAAAGGAAAGAGAGAAAAAAGAAAAAGAAAAAAAAAGAAAAAGATAAAGATAAAAACAAAAACAAACAAAACAAAACAACAACAACAACAACAACAAAAAACCCAGAATGTGATCAAATATGATCAGGCTGGTATATAGATCAGTGCCACACACTAGATTTGGGTTGTATTTTGGTCTTTTAGAAGAAAGTGCCTCCCAAAATTTTAAAGAAATAAAAACTTATATATGTACAAAAATAAGGGTTGATATGATGAAGGGATGGAATATGACTGTAAAGAGGGAAATTATAAAAAATTTTATAAAAGGAATTGATAAGAAGTTGTTTGAAAAAAGAAGAGGATTTAAAAAAAGAAAAAAAAAGGGAGAGGATGTGATCAGGCAGGGGAATAGAAAACACCATATACTAGAGATTTAGGGTATATTTTAATCTGTTAGAAGAAACTGTCTCAAATTTTTAAAGAGAGAACAACTTATATATATAAGCCAAAAATATGGGTAACTACTATGAAGGGATAGAATATGACTCTAAAAATGAAAAGTAAAAATGTTTTTTTTTTTTAAAAAGGGATTGATAAGATGTTGGTTGAAAAAGGGAAAAAGAAAAATTCAAAAAGAAAAAAAAAGAAAAAAAGACAGTTAAAAAAAATTAACTTTGAAAGACTAAAGAATCATGGTAAAAAAGCCACGGATTCTAGGTGCATTATTCCCCTAGCACTGGAGTTCTGCTGTTCTCATTGATTGGTAAACTTGGTCTTGGCTGGCTGTTCTCGCTGATCTTCTGGGGAGGGGCCTGTTGCTGTGGTTTCCAAATGTCTCTGCTGGAGGCAGAATTGCCCCGCCCTTGCCCCCTCCTGGCTAAGTAATCTGCTCGGGTTTGCTCTCCAGGGCTTTTGTTCCCTGCGAGCTTTCCGTACTGCTTTGGAGGCAGAGAATGAAAATGGCGGCCTCCCAATCTCCGCCCCGGAGGAGCCGAGAACTCGGGGCCCCGCTCCTCAGTGAGCCCCCAGAGAAAAGCCATCAGTCACTCCCGTCTCCCCGGTCTCCGGCCGCACTCCGTGCTCGCCCGGCCTGTGACCGCGCGTTTCTATCTCTGGCACCCGACCCTGTGTGGAGTCTCCAAACCCAGCAGATCCCTGCGGTGCGCTCCCGCGTGGCTCCTCCCGGGGGAGGAAGGTGAGTCTCCCGGATCTGCCGCTTGTTGGGTCCCTGCTGGAGGAGCAGGGGCCTGACTGTGCCGTGGATCACGGTTTGTGTCAACCCCGAGCTGAGAGCCCGCGCCTGGGCTCCGCCTCTGCAGCCGGCTTCCCTGCTCCATTACCTGGGAGCTCTGCCACACTCAGGCACCCCCGGTCTTTCTGTGACCCCGAGGGTCCTGAGACCACACTGTCCCAGAGGGTTCCACCCCCCGCTTAGCCACCAGAGTGACGTCCCTCAGCAGAGCAGACTTTAAAAAGTTCCGATTTTGTGCTCCGTGGTTCTATCACTTGCCAGAAGCGGCCGACGGAGGCCCCTCCCCCACCATCTATCCTCCCGAATATCACCTCGGATTCACTTCTCCGCACGTCCTACCTTCCAGAAAGTGGTCGCTTTTCTGATGAGAGAGTTGTTGCTCTTCTTTTCTTCGATCTCCTGTTGAGTTTGTAGGTGTTCAGAATGGTTTGATCCCTATCCAGCTGAATTCCTGAGAGGAGACGAAATCCAGTTCTCCTACTCCTCCGCCATCTTGCTCCGCCCCCCTGTAGTCCCTGTGTATATTCTAAACAGCCATTAAAAGTCATGTTTATGAAGACTATTTGATGACTTTAGTAAATGCTCAATAGGTAATTTTAAGTGAGTAAATCAAGATATAAAAGAGTGTACATACTCACTATCAACATCTTCCCTATATACACACACATTCACACACACATACTTTATTTTAACTATACTACTCCACATATTGCCTGAGTATAGCCTATTCTTTCCTTTTTTTAATTTAATTTTATTATATTATGTTAGTCACCATACAATACATCTTTAGTTTTTGATGTAGTGTTCCATGATTCATTGTTTGCATATAACACCCAGTGCTCCATGCAGTACGTGCCCTCCTTAATACCCATCACCAGGCTAACCCATCCCCCCCCACCCCCTCCCCTCCAAAACCCTCAGTCTTTTTCTTGGAGTCCATAGTCTCTCATGGTTCGTCTCCCCCTCCAATTTCCCCCCCTTCATTTTTCCCTTCATTCTCCTAATGTCTTCCATGCTATTCCTTATGTTCCACAAATAAGTGAAACCATATGATAATTGACTTTCTCTGCTTGACTTATTTCACTTAGCATAATCTCCCCCAGTCCCATCCATGTTGATGTAAAAGTTGGGTATTTGACAGAGGGGGGAAAGAAGGCGGAGGAGTAGGGGATCCTATTTCAAGTGGTCCCCAGAATTGAGCTGGATATCTACCAGACCACTCTGAGCGCCCACGAAACCAGCCTGAGATGTAAGAAGATCTGGATCTCTACAAACAGAATATTGCAGGCGGTTGGTTTTGAGGTACAAAGCGGAGAGCCATGATTCTGCGGGCAGATATCGGAGGATAAACGGCAGCAGGAGGGTGCCTGGACGTGGGGATCCTACACTGCCGGTGAGTGACAGCCTCCCGCGCTGTGGACGGGGAACAGACTCGCAGACCTGTAGCAACAGGAAAGGACTTTAGGGCAGCCCCCGGGGTGGAAAACCAGACCAGTGGGGTCATGCGCACGCGAACCACAGCCCCCCTGGACAGAAACTGGAGCTACAGTCGCGCGCATGCAAACTGCAGCCTCCGAGACGGAAACCCGGTGCGCCAGGGTCGCGCCGGTGAACTACAACCCCTGGGAGTGGAAACCCCAAGCAGCAGAGGCACACGCACCAACTGGGAGCAGCTGGCAGTTTTAGAAACACAAAGGGCAGAGATGTGCCCCCATCTGGAGGCAGGACTGAGAGCGCTACGGAGGGGCGCACAATCCAGGACACTGCAGTTTATAGCAGCACGGACAGAAACAGAGACAGTGTGGCCTGGAGGGCTTACTGAAGAACAGACTGTGGTCTCTCTGCTCTGAGGCAGAGGGTTGGAAATGGTCTCTTCTGCTCTGACTCGCAGAAGAGACATGGAAAGCCACCAGGGAAAGGCACCAGAGAACAAAAGCCCCAAAGACTGATTCCCACTGAGCCCATCCCCCGCCCAGGGGCACAGGGAAACTCCGCCCAAACAGGGTTGCCTGAGTAACAGCAGCAGGCCCCTCCCTCAGAAGACAGGCTGGGAAAACAAGAGGCCAGCAACCCTAAGGTCCCAAGAAAACAGGTGCATCTTGCTTGGGTTCTGGTCAATAATTTGGACTCTATACATTCCCTCAAACACCCATCAACAGAATGACTAGGAGGAAGAGCCCCCAAAACAGAAAAGACTCAGAGATTATGACTTCTGCTGCAGATTTACAAATGGATGCAGATATAACCAAGATGTCGGAGAGGGAATTCAGGCTAGCAATTGTGAAGACAATGGCTAGAATGGAGAAATCAATTAATGGCAACATAGAGTCTCTAAGGGCAGAAATAAAAGGTGAATTGGCAGAACTTAAAAATGCTATCAATGAGATCCAATCCAATCTAGATAATCTAACAGCTAGGGTAACTGAGACAGAAGAGAGAATAAGCGACCTGGAAGACAATATAATAGATAAAAAGGGAAAAGAGTAGGCCAGGGAAAAACAACTCAGAATCCATGAAAATAGAATCAGAGAAATAAGTGACACCATGAGGCGTTCCAATGTCAAAATAATTGGAATCCCGGAGGGAGTGGAGAGAGAGAGAGGACTGACTAGAAGATGTATTTGAGCAAATCATAGCTGAGAACTTCCCTAATCTGGGGAATGAAACAAACATTCGAGTCCTAGAGGCAGAGAGGACCCCTCCTGAGATCAAGGAAAACAGGCCAACACCCCAGCATGTAATAGTAAAACTTGCAAATCTTAGAACCAAGGAAACCATCTTAAGGGCAGTTAGGGGGAAGAGATTCCTTATGTACAGAGGGAGGAACATCAGAATAACATCAGACCTATCCACAGAGACCTGGCAAGCCAGAAAGGCCTGGCAAGACATATTCAGGGTACTAATGAGAAGAACATGTAGCCAAGAATACTTTATCCAGCAAGGCTTTCATTTAGAATAGATGGAGAGATGCAAAGCTTCCACGACCGGCAGAAGTTGAAAGAATATGTGACCACTAAGTGGCCCTGCAAGAAATATTAAGGGGGGTTCTATAAAAGGAGAAAGACCCCAAGAGTGATCTACAACAGAAATTTACAGGGACAATCTATAAAAACAACGTCTTCACAGGCAACATGATGACAATTAATTCATATCTTTCAATAATCACTCTCAACGTGAATGGCCTAAACATTCCCATAAAATGGCACAGGGTTGCAGATTGGATAAAAAGACAGGACCCATCCATATGCCGTCTACAAGACACTCATTTTGAACCTAAAGATACATCCAGACTGAAAGTGAAAGGATGGAGATCTATCTTCCATGCCAGCGGACCTCAAAAGAAAGCTGGGGTAGCAATTCTTATATCAGACAAATTAGATTTTAAACTAAAGTCTGTAATAAGAGACACAGAAGGACACTATATCATTCTTTTTTTTTTTAAGATTTTATTTATTTTTTTGATAGAGAGAGACACAATGAGAGAGGGAACACAAGCAGGGGGAGTGGGAGAGAGAGAAGCAGGCTTCCCGCAGAGCAGGGAGCCCAATGTGGGGCTCGATCCCAGGACCCTGGGATCATGACCTGAGCCGAAGGCAGACGCTTAACCGACTGAGCCACTCAGGCACCCCAAGACACTATATCATTCTTAAAGGGTCTATCCAACAAGAAGATCTAACAATTGTAAATATCTATGCCCCCAACATGGGAGCAGCCATCTACATAAGCCAACTGTTAACCAAAATAAATAGTCATATTGATAACAATACGTTAATCGTAGGAGACCTCAATACTCCACTCTCAGCGGGGCGCCTGGGTGGCTCAGTAGTTAAGCGTCTGCCTTCACTCAGGTCATGATCCCAGGGTCCTGGAATCGAGTCCTGCATCGGGCACCCTGCTCTGTGGGAAGGCTGCTTCTCCCTCCCCCAGTCCCCCTGCTTGTGTTCCCTCTCTCGCTGTGTCTCTCTCTGTCAAATAAATAAATAAAATCTTAAAAAAAAAAAAATACTCCACTCTCAGCAATGGACAGATCATCTAAGCAGAAAATCAACAAGGAAACAAGAGCTTTGAATGATACATTGGACCAGATGGACCTCATAGATACTTACAGAACATTCCACCCTAAAACAACAGAATACTCATTCTTCTCAAGCACATATGGAACTTTCTCCAGAATAGACCGTATACTGGGTCACAAATCAGGTCTCAACCGATACCAAAAGATTGAGATTACTCCCTGCATATTCTCAGACCACAATGCTCTAAAACTGGAACTCAATCACAAGAAAAAATTTGGCAGAAATTCAAACACTTGGAAGCTAAAGACCACTCTGCTCAAGAATGTTTGGGTCAAACAAGAAATCAAAGAAGAACTTAAACAATTCATGGAAATCAATGAGAATGAAAACACATTGGTCCAAAACCTATGGGATACTGCAAAGGCGGTCCTAAGGGGGAAATACATAGCCATCCAAGCCTCACTCAAAAAAATAGAAAAATCCCAAATTCACCAACTAACTCTACACCTTAAAGAACTAGAGAAAAAGCAACAAACGACACCTAAGCCATGCATTAGAAGAGAAATAATTAAAATTAGAGCAGAAATCAATGAATTAGAAACCAGAAACACAGTAGATCAGATCAATGAAACTAGAAGTTGGTTCTTTGAAGGAATTAATAAAATTGATAAACCACTGACCAGACTTATCCAAAAGAAAAGAGAAAGGACCCAAATTAATAAAATTATGAATGAAAGGGGAGAGATCATGACTAACACCAAGGAAATAGAAACAATTATTAGAAATTATTATCAACAACTATATGCCAATAAACTGAGCAATCTGGGTGAAATGGAGGCCTTCCTGGAAACCTATAAGCTGCCAAGACTGAAACAGGAAGAAATTGACAACCTGAATAGGCCAATAACTGTAACGAGATTGAAGCAGTGATCAAAAACCTCCCTAAAAACAGGAGTCCAGGGCCTGATGGATTCCCTGGGGAATTCTACCAAACATTCAAAGAAGAAATAATACCTATTCTACTGAAGTTGTTTCAAAAAATAGAAACAGAAGGAAAACTTCCAAACTCATTCTATGAGGCCAGCATTACCTTAATCCCCAAACCAGGCAAAGACCCCATCAAAAAGGAGAATTTCAGACCAATATCCCTGATGAATATGGATTCCAAAATCCTCAACAAAATCCTAGCTAATAGGACCCAACAATACATTAAAAGGATCATCCACCACGACCAAGTGGGATTTATCCCCGGGATGCAAGGGTGGTTCAACATTCGCAAATCAATCAATGTGATAGAACACATTAATGAGAGGAGGGAGAAGAACCACATGGTCCTCTCAACTGATGCAGAAAAAGCATTTGACAAAATACAACATCCTTTCCTGATTAAAACTCTCCAGAGTATAGGGATAGAGGGAACATTCCTCAAGCTCATAAAATCCATCTATGAAAAACCCACAGCAAATATCATCCTCAATGGGGAAAAGCTGAGAGCCTTTCCCTTAAGATCAGGAACACATCAAGGATGCCCACTCTCTCCACTGTTGTTCAACATAGTACTAGAAGTCCTAGCAACAGCAATCAGACAACAAAAATAAATAAAAGGTATTCAAATTGGCAAAGAAGAAGTCAAACTCTCTCTTTTCACAGACGACATGATACTTTATGTGGAAAACCCAAAAGACTCCACCCCCAAATTACTAGAACTCATCCAGCAATTCAATAATGTGGCAGGATACAAAATCAATGCACAGAAATCAGTTGCTTTCTTATACACTAACAACGCAACTGTAGAAAGAGAAATTAAAGAAATGATTCCATTTACAATAGCACCAAAAACCATAAGATACCTCGGAATAAACCTAACCAAAGAGGTAAAGGATCTATACTCTAGGAACTACAAAACACTCATGAAAGAAATTGAAGAAGACACAAAAAGATGGAAAAATATTCCATGCTCATGGATCAGAAGAATAAACATTGTTAAAATGTCTATGCTACCCAGAGCAATCTATACCTTCAATGCCATCCCGATCAAAATTCCAATGACATTTTTCAAAGTGCTGGAACAAACAATCCTAAAATTTGTATGGAATCAGAAAAGACCCCGAATCGCCAAGGAGATGTTGAAAAAGAAAAACAAAGTTGGGGGCATCACGTTGCCCGATTTCAAGCTATATTACAAAGTTGTGATCACCAAGACAGTATGGTACTGGCACAAAAACAGACATACAGACCAATGGAACAGAATAGAGAACCCAGATATGGACCCTCAACTCTATGGTCAAATAATCTTTGACAAAGCAGGAAAAAACATGCAATGGAAAAAAGACAGTCTCTTCAATAAATGGTACTGGGAAAATTGGACAGCCACATGCAGAAGAATGAAACTCGACCATTTTCTAACACCATTCACAAAGATAAATTCAAAGTGGATGAAAGACCTCAATGTGAGACAGGAATCCATCCAAATCCGAGAGGAGAACATAGGCAGTAACCTCTTTGACTTCACCCACAGCAACTTCTTTCAAGATACATCTCCAAAAGCTAGTGAAACAAAAGCAAAAATGAACTTTTGGGACTTCATCAAGATAAAAAGCTTCTGCACAGCAAAAGAAACAGTCAACAAAACAAAGAGGCAACCCACAGAATGGGAGAAGATATTTGCAAATGACACTACAGATAAAGGGCTGGTAACCAAGATGTATAAAGAACTTCTCAAACTCAACACCCAAAAAACAAATAATCAAGTCAAAAAGTGGGCAGAAGAGATGAACAGACATTTCTCTGGAGAAGACATACAAATGGCTAACAGACACATGAAAAAATGTTCATCATCATTAGCCATCAGGGAAATCCAAATCAAAACCACACTGAGATACCACCTTACGCCAGTTAGAATGGCCAAAATGGACAGGGAAAGAAACAACAAATGTTGGAGAGGTTGTGGAGAAAGGGGAACCCTCTTACACTGTTGGTGGGAATGCAAGTTGGTACAACCACTTTGGAAAACAGTGTGGAGGTTCCTCAAAAATTTACAAATAGAGCTACCCTATGACCCAGCAATTGCACTCCTGGGTATTCACCCCAAAGACACAGATGTAGTGAAAAGAAGGGCCATATGCACCCCAATGTTCATAGCAGCGATGTCTGCAATAGCCAAACTGTGGAAAGAGCTGAGATGCCCTTCAACAGATGAATGGATAAAGAAGATGTGGTCCATATATACAATGGAATATTACTCAGCCATCAGAAAAGATGAATACCCAACTTTTACATCAACATGGATGGGACTGGAGGAGATTATGCTAAGTGAAATAAGTCAAGCAGAGAAAGTCAATTATCATATAGTTTCACTTATTTGTGGAACATAAGGAATAACATGGAGGACATTAAGAGAAGGAAGGGAAAAATGGGGGGGGGGAATTGGAGGGAGAGATGAACCATGAGAGACTATGGACTCTGAGAAACAAACAGGGTTTTAGAGGGGAGGGTGGAGGGGGAATTGGTTAGCCCGGTGATGGGTATTAAGGAGGGCACGTACTGCATGGAGCACTGGGTGTTATACGAAAACAATGGATCGTGGATCACTACATCAAAAACTAATGATGTATTGTATGGTGACTAACATAACATAATAAAATTAAAAAAAAAAAGTTGGGTATTCATCCTTTCTGATGGCTGAGTAACATTCCATTGTATATATAAACCACATCTTTATCCATTCATCTGTTGAAGGGCATCTCGGCTCTCTCCACAGTTTTAGCCTATTCTTTCTTATCTTTCACTTCTGCAAGTGTACATGCAGTCTGCATTCCTGCCAGCAGCATGGATTACCTCTCCCTCTGTTCTCACCTGGCTGACTGTTCACCTCCTCCAAGAAACCTTTCTGACCAGTATTCTCAACCTGGGTTCAGTGTCCTTTCTGTATGTTCTTCAGGGTCCTTGTTCAATCTTCCAGATTAACAGTTCTTACACTGTGTTATAATTATCTGTTTAGTTCTCTGTCTCACTCACCTACTCCCACACATGTGTGCACATATGCACAAACACACACACAATTATGCTTCCCTTGAAAGCAAAGACTATTCCTTATGATCATATTTTTAATTCTTTACCTTGTGCTTGGTCCATAAAATGGGGTACTCATTAGCTTTTATAGAATGAATGAATACATTTCCTCAGACATTTGGAAAAGAGAGGAAGGGAAAGTTCTTTGGGTTTGCTCTGGATAGTTTTATTAGCTGAACCAGGAAGAAGAAGCTGTGGCCATTTGCTCTGTGAACAAGGGCCAAGGGGTGTCTTTGCATCCCCAGAGTTATGAAGATGGGTATTTGCCCAATAAAAGTCTTGTCATAATCCCAGCCCTTCTCTTTTCACAGAGCTTTCCCTAAGGAACTTGAAGGATAACTACAAGTTAGGAAGAAATATTCATATCCTTTAAACACAAAGCGTTTGCCTTGAGATGGAAACCATGGATTTTTGCATTTGTTATACACACATTTTTTTATTTTCTTTTAGGAGAGGAATCAAAATATAGCATTGTTCCTCTAATTACTTGTGAAGTAGCATGAGATGATACACAAGGGAAAAGATATTTTGCAAATCATTGATCCACATTAAGAATTATTTTGCCAGTTGCTAAAGCATCTTGTACATTGCAAGAGAGTAGAGCAGCATCCTCTCTCCCACACATATCATCAAGGAATTTGTTTTGAGGATGGCTTTTACTTTCCCAGGTTTTCCTGCAATATTCTTCATCAGATCTTTCATCAAACTAAGTGGGACTCAAATATGCTCTGGTGAAAACTTGTTTTATTGAGGTTTCGTTTGTCAAAATGCAGAGTCTGGTCCCTCTTGGAATAAAGGAATTTCTGCCTTCTTTGGTCAGATGTTTTCCTCCTTCACTTCTCATCTTTCCCCCATCGCTGCCAATTATATGAGGAAAGGTGAGATGTGTTTCTTCTCCCAAACCCCACATCATCCCCCATGGCTGTTATGCTTTGGCACAGCAGCTGGAGACTTGCTGAAGTTTGGAAATGAGCAGTGAAGGAGCCCAAATGGCACATTATTTGGAAGGCAGAGTAATGGCCGCTGCTCACATCCCTTCACCTCTGTCAGGACCATGCCTGGTGCAAGACCTGCTATAGGATGTTTGGTCTGCAGACCATCAGGGTGTGCATCTCCTGGGAGCTTGGGAATGCGGAATCTCAGCCTCACCTCAGACCTCCCAAATCAGAATCTGCATTTTAGAAACATTCCTTGGAGGGGGGGGGTCACATAACTGTACCAGCCCAGTACATGCATTCTAGCATCAGATGGTTGGATCTGGGGTCCCGGACCCCACTACTTTCTTGTGGGTGAGCTTGGGCAGATGCCTGAGTTTTCTTATCTCCAGAAAGGGAATGATAATTGCATGCCCCTCACAGTACTGTGGAGGAAGTAAATAAGAAAATGTATATAAAGTACTTAGGATGGTGCCTGGCACAATATAGTCTTTATAAGTGAAGTTTCTTCTTCTTCTTCCTTCTTCTTCTTCTTCTTCTTCTTCTTCTTCTTCTTCTTCTTCTTCT
>NW_023270504.1:26532940-26552755 GCF_011800145.1 Mirounga leonina
TTCTTCTTCTTCTTCTTCTTCTTCTTCTTCTTCTTCTTCTTCTTCTTTCTTCTTCTTCTTCTTCTTCTTCTTTCTTCTTCTTCTTCTTCTTCTTCTTCCTATTACTACTACTACTACTACTACTATTATATCAGAGTCTTAGCTACAGAAACATTATTCTCCAAATTATACTTATCCTGGCATCAAACATGATTTATTTGGTCAGGAGAAGGACTGGAAACAATGTACACTACCAATGTATTCTTCCCCAATTTAGGGGGGAAACACTGGTAAAAACAAAGAAACCTAAGATAGATGGTTTGAGAAAAAGGAATCATGATGAAAACCACTGCAGGGACGCCTGGGTGGCTCAATCGGTTAAGCGGTTAAGCGTCTGTCTTCCGCTCAGGTCATGATCTCAGGGTCCTGGGATTGAGCCCCGCATCACGCTCCCTGCTCAGTGGAGTCAGCTTCTCCCTCCCCCTCTGCCCCTCCCCCTGTCATGTGTTTGCTCTCTCTCTCTCTCTTTCTCTCTGTCAAATAAATAAATAAAATCTTTTTTAAAAAAAGAAGAAAAAGAAAACCACCACATAGAGAATGCTAGCTCAGTCTATTCATACTCACTTGTATATGCCTACAAAACTTACTGTGAACACTTTCTATAAAATGACAATTACTATGTGTGGTGGCAGAAGGAACTGTGAGTTTAGGAGTTCCAGATTTGGGTTCCAAATTCAAGCTCCACCACTTATTTACTGTTTGATTTTTGGCACTTCACCTGCCTGCACTGTTCCCTCGTTTGTAAAATACCTACTTCCTAGGATGCTGTGGGGAGTCTGTGTGTGTTAAAATACAGGTTTTATTATTATTTAGGTATGGCGAGCCAACAGATCAAGTGGCAATTGCCATTGAAAAGATCTTTTGCTACTCAGGGTTCCCTAAAGGAAAGCACATACTACACTACCCTGTCCACATGGGGAAGCACTAGGGTCAGCCAGGATGGGGAGGCAGAGAAATTGTGGCCAGAGCCTTTACTGTGGTTTCTGTGGGAAGAAAACGGGTGAGGAGGTAGGGCCAGAAGGTTTCAGTTTGGCTAGTTTGAATAATTTCAGTGAGCTGTGGGACATAGACGCTGTCCCTAGTTTGCTGGTTCCTGGCCCTGGGATGATTAAGGCAAGGGAAAAGTGGCTTGGAGAGCCAGGTTAGGGTGTGGGCTCTGGACTGGCTGGTCTACGTTTGAAAGGTGCACTTGTGGGGAAGGTGGTTGTTATCTCTAGAAATCAGCCAATCTTGGAAGGGGTAGTCCCTTCAGAGTCTGCATGTCCCCAGATGTCAAAGCATCAGAATACAAAAAATAAAAGATAAGGCTAAAACACCGTGAGTCCACTCATGAAAGCCCCTAGCATTGGAGCTCAGAGAATAGTTATTTAGCTGCTTCCCTAAGAATTGTCCTTATTCCAGAATAGAAAGTACTAAAGTTCAAATACACAATCAAGGACCAAGAATAAATGCATGCACACATATAAAAAACTCTCAGCACTAAGATAGTTCTCTTGTCCATAAGAAGGGTCCTGACAACACCATCAGAAAAATGTCTTCTGGGCACAACATAAAGCACTTTAAATCAATAATGTCTAGATCGGGCGCCTGGGTGGCTCAGTTGGTTAAGCGACTGCCTTCGGCTCAGGTCATGATCCCGGAGTCCCTGGATCGAGTCCCGCATCGGGCTCCCTGCTCGACGAGGAGCCTGCTTCTCCCTCTAACCCTCCCCCCTCTCATGTACTCTCTCTCTCTCTCATTCTCGCTCTCTCAAATAAATAAATCTTAAAAAAAAATAATGTCTAGATTTTCAATTGCTATTAAAAATACATTTACTGAATACTTATCATGTGCTAGGCCAAGTTCTTGGCCTTGGGGATACAAAGATGGCCCGGATATGTGTTGTGTCCTAATGAAGCTCGGGGTCCTGTGAACTTGTATTCTAATGCTTCCAATGGTACATATTGATAGCAACAAGTTTTGTGGAAATGCTCACATGAAAAATCTTGTGTTTTGACATAAAGTACAAAAGCATTCATATTGTCTGTCTGTTGAGAGTCAGGGTATTTTAAATGAAGAATGTCCTGGATCACAGAAAGTCAGCATACAAAACCTCCAGAGTACAAAAGAAAAAAAAAAAGAAAAGAAAAAAAAAGAAAGAAACAATGAAATAGCTAGGTGAAAGCTTAAAGTTCATTGGGTCCTACAATTGGATTTTACTCCTCTACTAATACTCAGGAGAGTGCAGAGTCTTTCAGCTAGTCAGAGGCAGGCTTGAGATGCCAGCATATCTCCAGACTGGAGCCCAGTTCCCTATTCACAGTAGTGCACGGTCTGCCTCCCTGTCTTTCCCTCCTCCCCTAGAAGTATTGGGAGGCATTCAGAAAGATCACCAGTGGAGGTGGGGAAGTACTGAGCAACTGAGAAGGAAGTTCCACTGAGGCACAGAGCAGGTTTGCCTTCAGCACAGCCCAGACTCACCTTTGAGGCCAGACTCCTGGGAGCTAATGATGGGAAAGTGTGCATGTCCTATTGATCCTTTCCTTTCCTCTCCAGCTTTTCTTCTTGTCCACGTGTCAGTCCTACTTGCCATCCATGTAGCCCAACCATCCATCCTGTCAATAAGTCTCCTGTCCCATTGAATCTCTTCTTCTCCGGACCAAATCATTCCAATTCACCACCAACCCGTTTTGTTTTGTGGTTCCCATTGGTACCCATGTTAAGTGCGGTTGATCTCCTCTGCACATTTCAAAGTGCTATACACAGATCCAGACACACACCATCCTCTGGATATAATCTACTTAATATTGGTACTCTTCTCCGTTTCTACCATCAAGTTATTTCAAAACATCCAAAGTTTCAGAGTGATTCTACATGATGTCAGCCATGTGTATTACAGGAAGACTGACTCTTCATGCCAATTTCCACTCAATTCAATCCCATTTTGGAACCATTAGGACTGCAATGTGAAGGAATTAGGTTAGACAGAAAGAGGTATGCTTCAGAGAAGAAGGTATTTTTCAGACCTGTAATAAGTGTTCTGTTAGTAGAAAACAGGTCTAGCTCAGTCCACAGGTTGTGCAGTTAGATCAAAAGACCTGTGGACATTCCCTCCTCTCTCAAGACTCTAAGGTTGTAGCAAGAAATCATTAGTAAGAGCATGATATTCCAACAAAGCAGAAAAAGAGGACAATTAATCACCTTGTAAGAAAAAAGAAAAAGTTCTCCCAAATGAACAAACCTCATCAAGAATCCAGAGTACGGAGAGTGTGTGCTGCCTCTTCACATAGCCCAGACTGAAACACTGTGCATTTTCTTTATTTATATTGGTCTTTTCTTCTAAGAGGTTCACTGCACCACCTACAAGACACCAGCTCATTTATCTTCTTGTGGTTGTATTTTATTGTGGGAAGGATGTTTCAAGGGGGATATACAAGGAAGGGAATCCAAAAGACATACCTCCAAATCATTCTTTCCCCTCCACCTACCAGCCTAGGTATTGTGTATTATCCCGTTCAATCCCAAACTGATAACATGAAAATGGAACTGTACACAGAATTATTTTGTTTTTTACCTGAATTTTCCCTTACTGAGAGTCCTGTGCTTTCTGTCCTCAGTGGCCTCAATCTGTAATCGGTCCCCTTAGACTATGCTTTACAGCACCTACCCAAATCTTAAACAGATTCACCTCATGCACCAGCTACAGAATACAGGTTGTAGCAGATTTATCTCTTAAACATGAGCACCAGTGCAGTGACAGTTTGTGGGGAGTGTGGGGGTTAGTATCAAGAAGGAATCCTGCTCCAATTCGGGGAAATTCATCTTGCTCAGACCCCATGGCAAAGACTGCCAGGAAGGCCAAGTGAAGTTTTCAATAAGGCTCTGCCCCCTTCCAGGAAACACCCAAGAAATGAGCTGCCTGAGGGATGTCAGTCGTAGCTACCCACCCAGGGAGACTTGACAACCAGCCTATCCCCAACACCCACCTGCCATCATGCCTTAAGTCTTGTGCCTAGGGGCTCCGATCTTTATAAAAGTTTATAATAAAATGTTAAATGTGCAAAAAGGTAAATAAATAATATAATAGATGCTGAAATTAAACAGATATTAACATTTTGCCATATTGACTTCGGACTCCTCTTAAAAGAGCGTTAAAGAGTTTTGCTAAATTTTTCTCTTTATGTTCCTGTGTCCCCAGAGGTACCTCTAACCTGAAAAGCGTCTATCATTCCAAAGTGTGTTTTATGCTTTTGCTACGTTTATGGTGTCATATTGTACATGTCAACTTGCAACTTGCTTTTCTGAATTCAACATGTTTTGCTTACTGAGATTCACCAATGTTGATATGGGCTAATCTCATTCATATTTTTTCAATTGCTCTGTAGTATTCCATTTCATGAATAATATTCATCATTTGTTGTTGGTTGTATATAAATGCTGGTGGTTTAGGCATACTGAACTTGTATCTAATAACCTCAATGAACTCATTATCTTTAATAGTTATTCTACAGATTATTTTTATGTTCTATTTGACAATTATTTCATGTTATAATGACAGACTTTTTCTTCCTTTCCTATCCTTATTCTTTTTATTTCTTTTCCTTATAAGTACCATTTTGAAGACAAATGCTAATACAGGCATCCTATCTTGTCTATGACTTTTAAGGTAATGCTTCTTAGATTGGACCATTAAATAAGATTTTGCTGTGGGTTTTCAGTGGGCATTCTTTATCAGGTTAAAGAAATTCCACTCGATTCTTACTTTGCTATTTTTTTTAAATCAAGAATGAGTATTGAATTTTTAAAATACTATTTCTATGTCGATGAGATGATAGCAGGTTATTCCTCATTTTGCTAATATGGTCAGTTACATTAACAATTTTTTAAATTAACTATTCTTAATTTCTGAGATTAAGTTGACAAATTTGACTAAATCACAATGTATTTTTTAATGCATTGATGGATTTAGTTTGTGAATACATTAGTTAGGCTTCTTCTGTCTATTGTAAGTGAGATTGGCCCGAAATTTGCCTGTCTTCCAACTTACCTGAATTTCATATCAAACTCATATAGTTTTCCCTCTTTATTCCCTGTTTATGTGAAATAAGGATTGTTTCTTCCTTGAGGATTCAGTGGAATTCAATGTAAAACCATCTTTTTACATCGTTCTGTTTATCTGTATTGTAGGTAGCTTTCAAAGTACTGATGCAATTTCCTTAATGGCTTTAGACCTATTCTTGTTACTTACTTTTCTATCTACTCAGCTTTGATAAGCTATATTTTGTCTAAGTTTTCAAATATATCGGTACAAAGTTCATTATAGTTATGTCATGATTTCAAAATCTATACCCTAAATGCAATTCCTTCTCCATTTTAATTTTCATTATTTTGTTTTTGTATATTCTCTTATTTGATCAATATTGCCTAAGGATTGCTGGTTTTATTACTTTTTTCAAAGAATCAGCTTTTTTAGTTGCTTCCTTCTATTATTTTTCTTATTTTATTCATTTTACTCTTCTCTTTGTTAATTTCTTTTTTCTATTTACATAAGATTATCCTGCTGCTCTTTCATAACTTGAGTTAGATTCTTCATGAATTTTAGCATTCTTTATGTCTGCCATACATCACTAGTAGTGCACAAGGAGATTGTGGGGGTACATGGACTTTAAAAAAAATGTGTACTACTTACATACTTAATAAAATGTGTCTTTAAAAATGTAATAACTACCACCTCGTACTTGACAGTAGTTTGGTTTGGGTATGGATGTTATTGCTTACTATAAGAAAGTAATAATTTAAAAGACAAAGTCAGGGTGTCTGAGTGACTCAGTTAAGCATATAACTCTTGATTTCGGCTCAGGTCCTGATCTCAGGGTTGTGAAATCAAGCCCCATGTCGGGCTCCATGCTGGATATGGAGCCTGCTTAAGATTCTCTCCCACCCTCTCCCTTTGCCCTTTCCCCCTAACCCCTACTTGTTCTCTCTCTGCTCTCTCTTTTTCTAAAAAAAAGACAAAGTCAGTCCATTTAAATAAAAATGAAAATAGTAGTAAAGTTGTCCATTATTTCATGTTTGAAAAGACTGTGAATTTTCTAATTTGGAGTATAAGATTTTAGTTATGTACATTGGGCAAAAGTTGCCAATCTTCTGTATGTTGCTCAGATCTTCTGTATATTATGTTTTGGGTTTTTTTACCTGCTTGATCTATTAGTTTTTAGAAAGGCATGTTAAGATCTCCCACTATAAATGTATTTGCCAGTCCTTTCTTATAATTCTGACAATCGTTACATTATCTAGTTTGAATTTGAATTGTTAGGTATAATTCAGCTCAGAGTTATTATATATTCCTCATGAATTATTCCTTTAGTAATTAAATGACTCTTTATCTCCAAAAATACCTTTTTCTGAGGTCTTTTTTGGCTGCCATTAATATGGCCACCCTGACTTTCTCTTAGCTATTATTTGCTTGGTATTTACTTTTCCATCCCTTTATTTGCAACCTTGGTCTGTCATCAAGTTTTAGTATTCTTGCCATCACATCAGCCTGTTCTTTTCCTGGTTCATTCTCCTTCACCAAGGTCTTTCATGGTCTTGAGTTCGGCAATGCTAGACTGTCCACATGACACATATATCCAAATATCCAGATGGAAACAAGAAGTCTTTAAGAGAAGTCTGGATGCTCATGAAAGCAAGTTATAGCCCCCTGGTTTGCACCTGGAGACAGAGAGTGGACAGCATGAGCTTTGCAGACTCCTGCCAACCTAGGGAGTACAAGTGCCACCCATGCCTAGTGGCCTGGTTCTAAAGCTGGGGTGCATACAGTTCTTCTGCCTCCTGATATTTATAGCTTCATGTAGGTGGGGATGCTCCTCCTCAGAACAGAAAGAGAAGGTCTAAGCCCCAGGGAAACAATGTAAACCACTGTGTGACTGATCAAGTCCCTTCCTCCAGCAGATGCTTTAGAGATTGTCACCCAGGTTTTAATTCCTGGTGATCAGGATTAAGGCAGAGGGTCTCAGGAAACAAGCGGCCTGCTCCCAAGCCCTGCCAAAGCTGGAGATTTACTCTTAAAACAACCTGTGAGTTAGTTCTGCCTCCACACACTGCTCTTCATTAAGTGAGCAGGCAGAATTAATTTGCTTTGTTTTTTTCCAAAATGTCCAGGCAACACTGAGGGTCCCAAGGTTCTAAGGAAACTCTACCTTCCTGTCTCAGATCCACAAAAGGAAAAAAAAAAAACAAACAAACACAACACCTACTCCACAGGATGGGAAATGTGGGTCTGGAGGAATGAGGACAAGAAGTGTCTGCCCTTTGGTGGGAGGAAGGGACAGTGGCTCAGCTCTCCTAGAAGAGCTCTGCCAATTAGGGACCAGGGATGCTGAGCAGGCACCAGCCTCCAGTGTGGAACTCATGGAGAAGTGACCCTGGGAAGCATTCCGAGGCAGGTGGCATCCATGGAGGGAGTTGTGGACACCATAGTTCTGGTTCTGCATCAGCCATTTCTTCTATTTGGGTCTCAGTTTCATCATCTGTAAAACAAGAGTACACCAGATCAGATTTTTCCAAACTTCATTCATTTGCTGTCACTTTGACATTTTTTGACACATTTGTGTGCCTATTTTATTACTGACATTTCTCTTCACATTGACTTTGTTTTGCCTACTACCCACCTTGTCTTAATCAATACTATTTGTGGGCTAATGGGTTTGATATGACAGTTATTATATTTCTTTCTAAGACACATTTAATTAAATACACAAGAAGTAAATAAACATTTTTTGAAGTCCATGTAGCCCCTGCAATCTCCTTGTATACCATCAGTTATAAAATATATCAATATATATCATGCTTGGAAGTTGTTGAATGATCCCTAAGTGCCCCTACCATTCTAAGGAGTCTCTGTTTCAATGAAATCAGCTTAGACCCACATCCCTAAGACCCCAAAGACTCAGGCAGAAGAACCAGAGGATTATTGATTGCTGGGCCCCAGGATCTGTCTTTTGCTTCTGCAGTTCCTCTTTTGTGTTTGTTCCCTAGGAACTTTGTAAGAAGGCCCTCACTGCTGAAAACACAGCCTGAGATCTGAGCTCACATCTGCAATTCCCAATCAAGTTTACAGACAACTCATCCAAACTAAACAGAACACCATAACCGAGACAGGTGCCTGTTGCCTGATGCGGAGAGTTCAATGTGATTAACATGTAGGTTTGGAGTCAACCTTAATCACTATCAGATTATACACTACTGCTTGTCACCCTCCCCCCAAACAAATGGCACTAACCCCAGACTCATCGATGTCCAACTAATTAAGAGTTCATGTCTTATGCTTCCTTCCTGCAGCACAGATGCTATTCCTTACCTTCAGAGAGGTGCTCTGTGGGCATTTTGCTGACTGGTCACCTTCAGAGCTGGGAACATATGTGGCTTTGAGGGCATAGATACATTACTCCATACAAACAAGGCTTTTTGGTGACAGTGAATCATACAGAAAGAACATTCAGAAAGCCATAGTGATATCTAGAAATTAATCACAGCATAGATTCTTTTTTGGTTGTTATTTTGATTTTTGGCTCTCCTGTTGAATTTTGCTTGGACCATTAGGCTCAGGGCATCTGAGACCTCATATCTGGAATAGAGGAAAGAAGAGTGGCCTAGAACCAGGATGCTTGGGTCAGAACTAGAGTTTGGTTTCCATATGACCTTGGAAATGTCACCAACCTTCATGGTCCTAAACTGCACATCTGCAAGCTAGAACTTATAATCCATGCCTTATTAACCTCCTAGGCATGTTGGTTTTTTTGTTTTATTGACTGTTTAATGAATAACACTTAACACAGGCCCACAATTCTGAGGCCTGACAGAAAGGAAATCAGGATCCTATAGAATCTGGAAGTCACAGGATTAATAAACTGAACAAAGACAATGACAAGGGTATTAGTAACTAAGCCCAACTCTTGCATCATCATTAGATGTCAGGCCGTGTGCACAGGCTGGCTGGCAAGGATGCAACTGATCAGCATCAGGACTGAGCCTCCTCTAAGCCAGGTGACTATATGACTTATTGGGACACTTGAGAGCAAAAGCAGGTAATAGTTATGCCTCGACAGTAGGTGTAAACCAGAGCTGTACTGGGCAAAATAAGATGGTGGTCACTCTGTCCATAAATTGAAGAAGTAGCTGGAGGCATTTTCCCTTCACATCTATAAACTTCTCTATGTAGAGTTTGCTTCAAGTGTCTGAAAATCCATGTTAGACAAGCCAGAACATCCTGGGTAAATTGGAATATTGGGAAGCAAAGCCTATTGAAATCTGCTGCCTTAAACTCCCCAATTTTAGACCTGACACCTTGCAAAATACCAACCAACTCAAATGTCCTAGGAAGCCAACAAAACTCATATATCCTTGCAGTTCAGGTCCTGAAAGTCCCCAGTTCTGGTGCCTGCATCACTAGGACAAGCAAAACAGAAGTGAAATATGGTGGAGTCCCTCTGCAAAGGTTGAGTTTCTGTGTAGTCCCAAATTTACAACCATTTCCAGCAGCTGAGCAGGGAGCTGCCACCAGCAACAGGTGGCTCTGCAATGCAGGGCTGAGAGCCCAGCTTCAGGGCTTGAGAACCCCCCAGCACATTGCCACTTTTTAGAGCAGTTCTGAGTTAGTCATAAGATGCTTATTTCAGCCAATATCTGTAAGACAAATCATGGAGACCGCTCATTGCAACCAACTCCTTTAACATGTAGGATAGTCCCAGAAATCTTAGGAAATGTGTGCCAAGGACATTGCTGTGAGTTCACCAAATCCAAATCTAGTTTCCCTGTCCTCCTGGGTACTTCCGTTCCCAGTCTCGCTTGCAGGCAGATGGGGCCATGTGTCTCATTCTGGGCAATGGAGCATTGACAAGAGTGATTTATGCCGCTTCTAGGACTGGCCTCTAAAAATCTTCTGTGTAATCCTAATCCCTCTTTCTTCCCTCCATCCCTTGCCTTCCAGGCACAAGCAGTGGAGAACCATGAGGTCTAGGGAATGGCAGGGCTTGGGACCCTGGATGACGTGGAACAGAGCCTCCTACCTGCCCTCCTCTTTCACCAACTCACTTGGAACTGTGACATGAGTAAGATATGTACTTTATTGTATTAAGCCACTGAAGGTTTTTTGGGTTGTTTTCTTTTGTTTTGTTTTGTTTCTCAGAGAGAGAGTGAGTGCACGAGTCAGGGAGGGGCAGAGAGAGAGAATTTTAAGCAGGCTCCACACCCAGTGTGGAGCCCGATGTGGGGCTCTATCTCAAGACCCTAGATCATGATCTGAGCCAAAATCAAGAATCAGACGCTTAACTGACTGACCCACCCAGATGCCCAAGCCACTGAGGTTTTTTGGTTGTTGTTTGGTATAGGTCCATCTTGACCAATGCAAGGAATTTTTCAAACTAGCTTCTGCCAAAGTAATAAGGGAGGCATCCCCATGCCCAGTGAATACAATGTGGGGTTTGCTCACATTTCTGGATTTTCCAGATGATTGTGTTCCTTTGTGAGCAAGAATGGGTCAAGGGAATTGTTGAACTATTTTCATACCTACAACCCCTCAAAGGATTCAGGGATTCAAATCTTCCCAATTTTCTCAGCTGTATCTAGTGGGATGGATCCGCCTCTCAAACTGTAGGGTATAGTCTGGGAGCTACTCACCCCCTGACGCAGTGCCAGTTCCACCCCATCCTTTCCTGCCAACCGTACCAAAAGAATTCCACCAGATGGCCTGCTTAACCCATGCACTTTTTCTCACCAGTTAGGAAGCTCTCCCATTTATCTGATCCCAATCCTTCTTTCGACAGAAAAGGCCTTTTCACTCTTCTATCCCCTCGGGGAGAATGGTTCTTAACCTCTCTGCTCCAAACATTTGCAGTCACCCCTTTCCCCAGCTCCTGCAGCCTAGTCTTCACGCCGCCCCTGCGTCTGCCGGCGGTTCTGAGCCCCTGCCCTGCCTTGGCCCACCATCCACACTGCATACCTGGCCAAGAAACAGCCAAAGCTCTCTGGAGCACGGGTGAAGGAAGCCAGGGAGGCAGCCTCTGAGCTTTTAGTTACAGCTATTTCCTTGGACATTGCCTTGCACGTCCAGATGGTGAGCTGGGTAAACAAGAAGTCCCTGTTCTCCATCAACATGTCAGCGAGCGCCTTACTCTCAGGCATCTGCCAAGCTGGGGGTATGGTCTCCGTTTAGAGTTTGGCTCCCTCTCGGCGTGCCAGAAATGTGCCCTTGTGTAAATACTCCGAGCACTTCCTCCAGGGAGGACACATGGACAAGGCAGTGAACACCTTGCTCCCGGTACTATGGGGGAACCAGAAATATCACTCTCCTTCTCCCATCCCTCTACCCAGCCACAACAGCCATCCACTGCCATACTGCCCCACAAATGCAGGCAGACACCCAACTGGGTCCATTTCTATCAGATCCCAACTGCCTGCCAATTTTTCTGAATGTGTATTCAGCTGCTACCCTCTCATCCCCGACCCCCTGGCTGTATCATTTACCAGCTGTGTGAACATGGGCAAATCACTTAACTTCTCTGAGCATTTGTTTTCTCAAACAAATGATGAAATAATACCACTTATCACACGAAGGTCTCTCCTTGCCACTAGGACTTGAGAAAATATATGCTCACACCCAGACCTTGATATATCCCAGGGTCTCTCTACAAGTGTTAATTTGTTTCCTCTTCCCTGGTGAGCCTTAGGGAAATCTCCTACCTGGCATTATCTCTTGTCCCAACAAGAAGTGAGTAAGAACCCAATGGCTGGGTCAGTCTCATGCTTCAAGGTCAGGTTTCTGTGATCCATGTTCTCTGCTCACTGTTGCTGAGCACCTCCCTCTTTACCTACTGGCCCTGAGGACCTCCCCGGTTGGGTCTCAAAACCCTAGTGGCAGGTTACTTCTTAACTTTCATCTCATACGCCAGGACTCATGATCTACTGCCTGCTCCTGCCTCTGACCTCTGACCTCTGTCTTATCAGTACCCAACCTGCAACTCTTCTCGTCTGTTGTCCAAAATCTCCATGCTTGAACCCTCAGTTTATATCAGATGAACAAATGATCAGATGAATGCCAGGGCCATAGAGGCACGAAGGAAACTGGAAAATGATTTATGGACTTAAGTTCTCAAACTTCTTCCATCACTGTAGGGGATTTGTACTCACTATTAAAAATACTCCATGACATTATCTTTCCAATTCCGGTAAGAGGTTGTGACACATGTCCTGGAAGACAGAGGGAAATTTTGCCAGCACTGAATGTAAAATCTCCTCTGAAAGGGATCCAGGCAGAGATCAAATTTTCTCTTCCTAAATAGAGTCTACACAAACACGTGGCCTGGGAGCTAAGATGCCAGTTTCTCTCCCTCACTACATTCCTGAGTCTCCAAGTTGGCCTGGGCAAGTTACTTTGCCTCTCTTTTATCAGCACTGGCTTGGAGTTCCCTCTGTGTCTGCATGAATCCAAGCCAGGGGAGGGCACTAGGTTGCATGAGAGGTGTGTTGGAGTCAGCTCCTCCTAGCTTGCTAGAACCAATTGTTACATTTTCAAGAATTCTGCAGCCCTGTTAATAACACAATGTTAGGTAGCTTGAAGTTGGCTACAGTGGGTATTTATACCAAAGGAACTTGCAAATGCTCCAAATGAGAGTGTTTTCCCCTTAAAGGGTCAGTTGTTAAACACTTATCAACACCCACTGATTGCATGGCATGTTCCCTCACCTCTGAGCACTAAGGGAAGCCAAAATGGCACAGAATTTACAAGCCTCAGCTTCCTTCTCTGCCAAATGGAGGGAAAGACCCTTGCTTCCTACCTTCAAAGCGGGTGGAAGCAAGGGCCTTCCTGGTAGTGTGGTTTGTAGGAATATGGATAAGATGGCCCCACCCGAACCCTAATCACTGCAAGTGGCATCCAAAATACAAATTTGATCTTGCCTTTTCTCTGTTCAAAAACCTTTGATGACTCCCTATTGCCTCCAAGAAATAGTCAAAACCTTTATTATCATATCCAATCTGCCTCTCTAGGTTCCTTTCCTCCCACTCCAGCCCACACCCCTAAAACCCCAGCCACAAACTCTGGCTGTTTTCTGCAGGTTATTGTCTACTCACTATGTCCCTTTATTGAGTAACAGCACCTTCACTTTTGGAGGGAGAGTGGAGCCCGTTACATGGGTTAAAGATCTGGGATGCATGAGGGGCAACCAGGGACTAAAAAGACATGATAGAAGGCATCACCTCAGGGATGGGGCTCTGGAGGCAGGCTTCCTGCATGGGAGGCTCAGTTCCACCACTTACCTGCTATGTGACCTCAAGCAAATTACTTAACCTCACTGAGCCTTAGCTTCCTTATCTGCAAAACGAGAATAATAGCAGTACCTATCTCATAGGGTTGCTGTGAGGATTAAATGGGCTGTTGCATATCAAGGGATTAGCACAGTGCCAGGTACAGAGTTCGAGTTCAAGAAGCATTAGCTGATATCATCATCATCATCACCATCACCACACATCATCATCAGACCACCTATGTCACCATTATTAACCCCACAAGCAGCATCTTGGACTTTAAGTAAGTCTCTGCCCATGCGTCCTTCTGTGTTCTTCTGCCCTTAGTTGGACTCTCTTTGGACCAGGAGAATCTCAGGAAACACGTCGGTGCCCTTTACCCCATCCCTGCCATACTGACAAGGACAGACACTGAAAACTCCTAGGACTGAGTTACCAGTCCTGACTTGCCCAGTCCCTTTTAAACCCCAACACTATGGTCAGATAAACAACCTCACAGACAAATGAGAAAACCATACTTCAAACACACAGAAACAGGGGGAGTAGTTTCTTATGAAGGAGATTTGGCCTCAGCCCTCCACCCTGCACAGCTCCTATCAGCCCTGCCAGAGCACTTTGCTGACAGTACCTCCTCCTGGAAGCTGGTGCGTCTTCCACCCAGAAGCTGGGTGCTGGGGCAGCTCTGCTCCAGAACTTGCCAAAGCAGCAGAAGAGCCTTGGAAATCTGGTGGCTTGTCACTGGAGACTTGAAGGGGGTGAGGATGACCCATGAAGAATAAATGTCTTAAAACAGTTAGAAAATGCTATCTGTGTTCTAATGCGACGGTACTGTAGCCTTTAATGAACCCTGTGGCCAGGCACATAGCATTCAAACTCCCTAGCTTGCTGGTCCCTCCCCATCTGACTCATCTCAAAACATCAGCTAGAGAACAGAAACTTGTGCATCATATATTCAGACGCATGTGCACATATCTGAAGGACTATTGGGGAGAATCTAACAGAACAAGCGATTGTCCTGAGAAACCCGTGCGTGCTAGGAATGAGGCGACTCCAGAGACCAGGCACTTTCCATCTAGATGGACACTTTCCATCAGCGGGGAGCGGGGAGAGTACAAGTCCTGTGTGTGTCCCTCAGATCGCCCAGGCCTGGGACTGGCACGGGATCCTGGCTGGTGGGGGGCGGGCGGTGGGGAGTGGGAATGGGACTGAGAAGCAGGATGAGAGTAGAAACTGTTTCAGTGAAATCTCTGAGACAGGGCAGCACAGAGCAGCCTGGGCTGGTGAGGTCTGCTCTCCTATGCAGGTCACTTTGGGAACACTTTAAGGAAGCTGCACCAGAAGCTGGAGAAGAATGAAGGAATCATCAGGAGGGGGCCTCATGATCAGGGGCACCGGTAGCAGGAAAGGTAACCAGTGGGAACCGAGCACTTGCTGCCAGGACAAATTCAAGAGCACAGGAGGCACTTTGGGGATGCTCAACACCACGTGGGAAGAATCCTGGTAGACCTGAGTTTCCTCCTAGAACCCACGGAGGCAGGGCCCAGGAAATGCAAGCTTTCGACTTCAACCCTGACCTGATGTATATGGGGGTTGCTCCCCAGCCCTAACCTAGGAAAATAGGACTGTGCTTATTCCCACAGCCCCCCACCCACCCACCCCCCGCCTTACTAACAGACGGCAGTTTGCCTGAGTACTTCCCCTGCGCAATCTGCACCTCTGTTTCCTCCTTTACAATAGAACCTACCTATAGGGCAATTGTGAGGATTGATTTGGTTCAAACATGCTGAGTGCTTTGAGTGGCATCTGGCATACCGAACGTGCTCTGTAAGTGTTGCTGCATCTCACCACCGCCATAATCATCTTCACCCAGAGGGAAATGGAATGGCATAGTAGTTCCAGACCCAGATTGTCGGGGTCGGCATTCCAGCCCCTCCCCTCTTATTAATGGTGAGCCTCTGGGGAATGTGACTCTGTTCTCTTTTCCCTGAGTGAGGGCAATCCTGATGCCCATCCCTCAGGATGGTGTGGGATTCAAGGGCCCAGGGTCCAAACTAAGAGCTGGTGTTCAGTCTGGTGGTCTTGCAGAGTTCTCCTAGCCCCTGACAGCCCAGCACCCCATGGGACAACGCTCAGCCTCGCTGCAGTGTATTAGCCCATGCTGCCCCCCATGTGGAATACTCTCCTTTCCCCTATTGTTTTTTTTTAAAGATTTTATTTATTTATTTGGCAGAGAGAGACACAGCGAGAGAGGGAACACAAGCAGGGGGAGTGGGAGAGGGAGAAGCAGGCTTCCCACTGAGCAGGGAGCCCAACGTGGGGCTCAATCTCAGGACCCTGAGATCATGACCTGAGCCTAAGGCAGACGTTTAATGACTGAGCCACCCAGGTGCCCCTCCCCTATTGTTTTTTAGGGCCTAACTCAATCCCACCTCCTCCAATAAGTCTCCCTCCCACAGTGAACCCCCCCCCAACCTCTGGCCTAACGTGCTCCCACACATTGACGCACGGAGGTGTCCTCTGCCCTAGGCACCTGCTTGGGACTGGATCCCATGAAGATATGAAGGACAAGGTCATCAACTGGAAAGGTCCCTGCCCTCAGACTGAGATTCAGGGGGAGACAAACTGATGAGGGGGCGTTTGAGTCGAATGACAGATGTCACCACAGGGATAAGCTCAGGAGTTGACATAAAGAGGAGATCCTAACCAGGAGAGGTGGCTGGAGAATCAAGCCCCCATGCTGAGTCCGGAAAGGGGAGGGGCTGAACTACAGAAACTTACCCTCTCCCATTTCTGGAGGCCCAAAGTCTGAACTCGAAGTGTTGGCAAGGCCGTGATCCCTCCAAAGGCTCTAGGGTGAGTCCTTCCTTGCCTCTCCCAGCTTCTGGTGCCTCCAGCTTCACGTGGCTTTCTCCTCCTCTCCTCTCTCCTCTGTGTGTCTATGGTAGGAATATTTATCACCAGATTTAGGGCCCATGCAGATAATCCAGGATGATTGCATCATGAGATTGTTAACTTCATTACATCTGCAAAGATTCTTTTCCCAAACAAGTCACACTTGCAGGTTCCAAGGGTTAAGAAGTAGACATAGCTCTGGGGCGCCTGGGTGGCTCAGTTGGTTAAGCGACTGCCTTCGGCTCAGGTCATGATCCTGGAGTCCCTGGATCGAGTCCCGCTTCGGGCTCCCTGCTCGGCGGGGAGCCTGCTTCTCCCTCTGACCCTCCCCCCTCTCATGTGCTCTCTCTCTCATTCTCTCTGTCAAATAAATAAATAAAATCTTTAAAAAAATTTAAAATAAAAATAAAAAGAAGTGGACATAGCTCTTAGGAGGCCCCCACGCAGCTCCCTGCACAGACAGTGGAGCGGCATGAGTGAGGGGCAGTGGCCAGGAAGGTCGGTTGCTCTCCATTCTCCCACAGGCGCTCTGGGACTCTGAGCCTAAGACACCAGTGTTGACTGTGGAGCCTTCTCACTCCTCAGGGTCTTGGAACTCGCTCCCCACCTCACGCTGTGAGCGGCACTGCTGTCCCCACAACTCTCCTAACACACATGCACTGGCGGGGAAGAGCAGACGGGGGGTCTCAGAGAGGGAGCCTCAAGGGACGGCTGGATGGAGCAGCCCTGCTGCACCGGGCACTCCTTGGAGTGACAAGGTTCTTACCAGCCTGAGGCGGGCCCTGGCCAGGCTGACATGTTCCGTGGCCAGAGAGGCAGTTCCCTCCCTCTAAGCTGGGCTCGGAGCCACTTCCCTGAAGCCAGCCCTGATTAACACCCCCTGGCATTTGTCATCCGGTAGCGTTGGTTTCAAGGTCCAGCTCTGCCACTTCCCTGTGGGAGAGACTTTGGACCTGGGACTTAACTTCTCTGCCCCTCAGTTTCCTTAACCATGGACACAGACAATAAATCCTTTACCTGCTCATCTCAGAGGCATATTGTGAAGACATGCAGTGTAAAGGGGTGTGAAAAGTACTTGGCACATTGTAAACATGATAACGTAATGAATTCAGTTGCCCTAAGTCTGTTTGGGTGTAACTTGTACGTGAAAATATCTAGTGCACACACTTATACACACACGAACTCACTTTTATTTTTGATTAATACCATTGCTTTATGACCTGGTTTCCTCATTCTCTAGTTACACGGTTGTCATCATTTCAATTTGTACTTGCAGATTCACATATGTTATCATAGTTCCTGGGTCTGGGGGTTGGACAGGAAGAAATATTTCTTGCCTCCCCATGAGACACTTAGTCTCTGAGCTCAGGGATGTACTTCTGTTTCTCCAGGGTAATGGGATTCCGGGCCAGGTGGGAATCAGAGTTACTGATGAGTGAGCTGGCTGACAGACTGTTGTTCCAGAATCTGAGGCACTTCACTGACTTGTCCTCACACAGTTGCTCCTGCTGATGGCTTGGTGACATCCACATGGGCCACTCCAGATGTGGAAAGCACGGAGTTCGCAGCCCCCTACCTAATGCCCCACAAACTCCCCTTGGTGGGGACTCGGACTCTGCTGGGGATGAGGCTGATGCAGCCCTTGATCACCTCCTGGAAGCAGAGTATATCTCTGCTGTTACGGTTTCTTTACAGCTCATAGTCTGGGTCCTGCTGAGAGCAGACGACTTCACAAGCAGATTTTTTTCCACAGCCTGCCTGAGCCCTCCAGCTGGCTGAGAGCCCATGGACTCAGGTTTGCTGATTGGTTTGTCCCAAGTTTGAGGGAAATTCTTCCCCACGGATCAGAAAGACACTTACCTCCTTGGCCTGGGAGAGAATGCAATGTTTACCCCACATTTCTAGGCAAAGAGTGGTCAATGGCCACTGGGACTGCTGGAATTCTCCACTCTCTGCCACTAGTTGGCTGTGTGATTCTAGGCAGTTTACTGCACCTCTCTTTGGGCTTTAGTTAACTCTTCTGCACAAATGAGAGGCTTAGATCTAATGATGTCTTTGGCCTCTTCCTGCTAAGGTTCTGAATGGCTTGTTATTCTGGGGCCTAAACTGATGTGTGTGTGTGTGTGTGTGTGTGTGTGTTGGGGGCTGGGGGCTACTATTTTTACCCCATCCCCTCCCTGAACACTCTGCTGACCTGGAGAGCACACTGGGAGGGTCAGAGAGAAGGCCTCCCATGGATGATTTTCCCACAGCACATTTTGCTCTTTTTATTAATTCATTCAACAAATATATATGTTCAGTGCTTAAAATGCGCTAACACTGGTCTAGGCACTGAAGGATTTGTTGTGAACAAAAGAAGTGATATCCCTATCCTTGTGGAACTTAGGCAATGGATAATAAACCAGAGAGGATAAGATATACATTCAGAGTGAAAAACTAAAAATTAAGCAAGCGGGGGTAGAAGGGGTGGGCACTAGAGAGATCTGGGAGGGAAGATGCCAATTTTAAGTAGAGTGGCAGGGAAGGATCCCCTGAGTGTCATGGAATGAGAGTCCAGAAAGAGGGGTGTCCCAGAACCCCGGGCTCACATGGAGCCTGACATAACAAGCAAAGAGGCCACAGTGGGATCAGCTGAGTCTCAGGTAGTGGTGGGGAGATATGAGGGTGGAGAGCATGGGGGTCTTTTCAGGGGCACTCAGAGATCTGGCCCCTTCCCCTTCCTGCTGGGGGCCCTGGAGCAAATGGGTAAGTACCAGGAATGGAAGGGGGAAAAGCAAGATCTAAGGGAGCCTCTGAAGGACACACAGCACACCGCCCCATTAGCATCTCTGCTGAAGTCAGTCCTAACCAACTCCCAAGCTTTCCCAAAAGCAGCCCTGCCCTCTGAAGCCTCGGTTTCCTCCTTCCTCTCTTCCTCCTGCAGAGCCTGTGACCCCCAGGGCTCTGCCCACCTGCCTACTTCCTGCCACATGCAGAGTCCATCCACCCCTGGCCACTGCCCATGGCATACCTGGGCCCCCCATCCTCTCCTAAGGCTGACTCTGTGCCCAATCCATTGTACAAAACCTCCCACAATGCAGCTCTCCTCTACAAGGTGGTGCCACTGGAGGGGAGGTAGGGAGAGAGCTAAGTGTAGAAATGTGGCAAAAGAAGAGAAAAATGTGGTAAACTAAACCAACTGCCACCACATTTGAGGGCAATGTCATTGCAGCTGCTGGGATGTGAGTCAGGCTGCTTGGGCCCGAAGCCCTGGGCTATTGGAGGGAGGAGCATGGTAGGTCTTCATGGGCAGCTCCCTAGCACAAAGATGTAGCCCTTCTCCCCTTGCCTGGGGTCCAGCTTTTGCCAACCTCCCTTAGGCTTTTCCTGACCCCCCTCTCCTCTTCAGGAAGACCTCTGACCCCCATTGCCGTGGCCTCTCCCACCTAACGCCAAAGTCCTTACGAGAAACACGATGATTTGGCTTCCGTAAGGGCTTTAAAAATAGGCTGTGGATCCCCTGCAAAAAGAAGAAAGAAGAAGAAGAAGAAGAAGAAGAAGAAGAAGAAGAAGAAGAAGGAGAAGGAGAAGGAGAAGGAGAAGGAGAAGGAGAAGGAGAAG
>NW_023270504.1:26552765-26569816 GCF_011800145.1 Mirounga leonina
AAAAAAATCTCTGGCTAAAAATAGCTCTCAGCATCTAGGGGAGGAAAAAAAGAAACTGCAGCAAAATTCAGTTGGAGCAGTGACTTTCCTGCCTCTGATGTTCCGGGTCAGTTACAGCAGTGGGGAAGGCTGGGAGGGAGGGAGGATGGGGGTCCTACAAGGACAGGGAAAGGATCAGCATGGTAATCTACAGCACACACTGCCCTGCAGCCCCTGACTTTTGGTCCTTGGACCCCTTCCTGGTCCTAGCAACCAGACAACATTCAAGACAGCAGAAGGAAGCTGCAGAGCCCGAGTCAGCAATGGGCGCTGTGCAGAGTAGCAGAGAGGAGCTGGGGGCAAGCCCTGCAGTATCCCAAAGATACGAGTTCAGGGATAGTGATACATCAGGCTAGGATCTGATGTTGAAAATTCCTGCCATCCAAACAGCTGCAGAACGGTCAAGGATTCAGGGCAGGTGCTCTGTCTTGAAGAGCTACTCCTTTTGCTCCCAACAAGGGACAAAGCCTTTTTTGGAAATTGTCACTAGGAAAGTCGGAATTTTATCAGGACATCAGTGCAGGGGGGGAACCCCATGGGCTCTTATTTAAGATCCCTTTCAGTGGCTGGCAGGAAAGAGAGCTGTGTGGGACAGAACAGCATGGAGACATGGTTTTGCTTACTTAAAAACACTTTACGAAGTGTGGTCAAGGTGGGAACTCCACACACACACATACACACACATGCACGCTCCTTTTCATTTAGATCTATTAAAAAAGGACTCTGCTCATTTGCTCATGCCAAAAAACATCACAGTGAGATGGAGAAAAATCAGGCAACAGCCTGAGGAGAAAGGGTTCTGGTCCCTTCATTTAGTTGTAAGGGTGGGGGCTCTATCTGGACATGGGATTTGCATGTGTTGGTCACAGGGACAGGAAAATGTTCATAAGCTAATTCGAGAATTACTGGGGGCAATGGAAGGATTCCTTAGGGGAAGTATGGGTGGGTCCAGGAAATAATACACCAAGTCCCCAAACTAAATGTTTACTGCCTGTGTTTTGTTACCATAATTTGCCATAGAGGCTGCAATCCCACGTGCACACAAAGGGACACACTTACACACACACACAGAAACTTGTCCCTCAAATGAATTAGGGTTCAAAATACATATGCTGTGCACCAACAATCTCACCTGTTTCAATGTTGCCTGGCCTTGTATCTTTCTCCAAAATCACAAGGCAACCACTTTCATGCCAAGAAAGGAAAGAAAGGAGCTTTGGGGGGCTGAAATGCAAATCCCTTCCAAAAAATCTGTGAGAGATTCATGCCCCCCACCCAGTGGGAAGAAGAGGGCTTACTGAGTGGGGAAGAGGCAGGGATTCCGTGGAAATGTCCTGTGGCAAGCTCCCGGACAGTGGACACTGTGTCTGCTTCGCTGCCTGCCTGCTTGCGGTGCTGCTCAGAGCACAGGAGTCCCCAGATGATACTGGCTCACAGGGCACAAAGAGGGGACACATGACAGCTCCTGGACACACTTCTTTGCAAAGGCAGGGCGGGTAGATACCTTTTTTGTCATTTTGTGTGTTCGCCTTGAGGACTGCCTTACCTGATCTCTTTCCCCCTAAAGAATTCCTTTGCCTTCCCCACCCCAAGGAGCACAGTCTGATCAGGGACCATGGCCGTTTGTTGGGATCGACAGAGACCTCAGAGCTGGCCAGTCCACCCCAGGCCTACACCCCTTCCACAGGACACCTGGGCAGGAGATATTTTGGTCCAGTCAGCCCAGCCCTCCCCTACTGTCACCTGGCACAAGCCCCTTTCCGTCTCTTCTCTTCTCAGGCTACAAAACAGGGGTAGTGATCATCTCCTGTCACCTTCCCCCTCTTGCCTAACGGGGTCACCATTGAATGCGCTTTGAGACAACGGGAGGGAAACCAAACAACTTGAAAAGCAAACCACCCCCGTCCCCACCCCCTCCCGCCAAGCCCGAGTTCCCGATGGTGTCCATGCCTGTCAGGATCGCAGTGCCGTGCTACAGCTCCGGTTTTGCTCATTCTCTTCAGTACTTTCCTCTTCTCAGACCCTCAGGCCCGTGAAGAAGCAGTTCCGGCGCCCCCTGCTGGCCAGAAGCTCCCCGCAGGAACCTGGATGCTTCCCTCAAACATGGTAATTAACCAGTAGGCAGCTCATTGACTAACAGTGGGAGAAGGGACTGTCCTTGTTTCCTTGGAGATCTAGCTACTCACACATCTATTGCGTGGACTGCTCCCTATAAGCTCGACAGTCCCCAGCTTATTATTTGCACAGTGCTCGCTGCGCTGGATGTAGATGACAATAGGAGTCCTCACTGAGTTCCAGGCCAATGCTACTCCAAGTGTGGTGTCCTGACCTGCAGCGTGAGCATTAGTGGGAGCTTGATAGAAATGCACATGCCTGGGACCCTTCTCAGACCTGAATCAGTAACTCCAGGGTTTGCAGCCCAGAAATATGCATTTTAACAAGTTCTCTGAGTGATTCTGATCCACGGTGAAGAACAAGGACTGTCCTAGACCAAACATGCCCTGGCATTTTGCTCCTATTAACATCCAGAAGCCTTTCTTGACTATTAAGGCACTGGGCAAAAGCAAAACTGAAAAACACTTTTTCCTTATCCCAACACTGTATTGACTGGAATAATGTATAAATTATAAATGCATAAAGAATGCCTCCTCCCAGGTTTACCTCTAAGGAAACCCCCTCCCTACCCTCGCTGTCATCCACTTCCTTTTTCATCAAAACCCAACTTGGAACCAAGTCTGTGCCATTTCGGCAGCTTTGAGAGACTAAGTAGCGCTTGGAGATTAAGAGTAATGAGGACCCGGCCCCAGGATGTGGGGCAACCTCACAGAGCCCCTAGGGAGCTGCCACTAGCCTTTCAAAAGTCAGGAGAACCAAAACAGAAACCAGACAACAGGCAAGTCATTGTGACATAGGGAATGTAAACATTAGCCCTGTTTTTGGACTTCTCCTGCCTATTGCTGTGACCCTGTTAAGCACAGAGGGACTCAGAATCATTTTTAATGAGTTGACTAGTTCCAAGAGGTCAACCTAATTTTATTGTTACTGATACTTTTAAAAGATGCTTATGTAGGAATGCCTGGGTGGCTCAGTCGGTTGAGCATCGACTCTTGATTTCTGCTCAGGTCATGATCTCAGGTTGTGAGATGGAGCCCCATGTCCAGCTCTGCACTGGGCCTGAAGCCTCCTTAAGATTCTCTTTCTCCTTCTCCCTCTGCCCCTCCCCACCCCACCCCACCCCCGCTCACATGTGCATGCTCTTTCTCCCTCTAAAAAAAATAAGTAAATTTAAAAAAAAAGATGCTTATGTGGAAGAGGGAAACCACTTTTAACATGGTTTAAGCTACAGAGAGCAGAGAGTTGGTGATAAATGATCCATAATGCAAGAGGACAAACTGAGCATTGGTCTGTTGCAGGGGGGATCTTGAAGATCATCACCTCCCTGCTTGGCAGAGGAGGGAACTGAAAACTTGCTCTGGAAGAGAAAGTTTGTGCACAGGTCCCCTATTTAGGTAGGAGCTCAAAATAACTCAGCCTGATTCCTGGCCTGGTGAAATTCCAGATCATCTCTGCAACCAAGTGGTATTTGAACTGGAAAATCATTTTTTCCAAAAGACACTTGATTTCTTTGCGATATTATTGCCTAGCCCCTATGGATAATTTCTCTCCACAGAGAGCAAATTGGGCAGAAGTTCCTAGGATGCCAGGCCTCTGTGTGGAGTTTCCAGAGCAGTTTCCTGCTGCTCTCCATTGCTCTGTCGCCTCTTCCAGGAGGTTGGCCTCCCCAGGCAAGGGCCCCTGAAGATGCCCACTTGACTTCACAGGCCATACGATCAGGGAACCTTGAAGCCCTGGCTCCCACCACATGGGCCCAGGATCCCTGAGCAGCCACGTTTACTATTGCACCCATTTCAGGTCATATGCAGGTCATCACCCATTTCACTGGACTACCAGTTATTCAGGACTGCTGGGAGGAGAGCCAGGCAGCCCCCAAGGAGGGGCAATGCAGACTCTTAGCCCTGCGTGGATTCACACAGCAGGTTTGTTTAATCATGAAAGGACCCCCTGGAATGACCTAACTTTTTTTTTTTTTTTTCCCCAATTCAGCCTGTGAGAGAAATACAAGTGGTGGTGGCTCCCTCTAGTGGAGTTGTCAGAAATGGAAAGTGGCTCTGAATCTTACCTGGACATTCAGAGCTGATGAGTGTGGCCCAGATTCTCAAGTATGTCATCTCTATTGTACATACAGTTTTTGGAGGAGTTATTTTGTTTTGTTTTTTATCACCTCCAGCATGGGAGGCTGTGGCTGCAAGGACAAGCACTCTTGATTTCTGGCTTATAAGCCTCAGAATCAGCAACATTCCAGAAGCCAGAGGGTCAGGAGCTCTGACCTCCTATGCAGGAAGCTCTACCAGCCACTGCCACACCGTGGACAAACCCCCTTCACTTCTCTGGGGCTTGCTGGGGGTGGTGGAGTGCAGGTCAACCAGCTGATCTCCCATCTCTGAGATGCTCTATGACTGAGTCGAGCTCACAGGCTATTGTTCATCCAGGAGGAAGACACAGGATTGCTCATAACCTCCTATGTTTGGAGGGAGCCTGATGGTCACCAAGCACTTTCACGAACATCACTGCATTGTGCTCGCACAACAACCACCTGACACACCTTATCCTGATCTCACTGACTCTGCTGCAACCACTAGGCTGGCTTGGTGTTCTGAGACTGAGCTGAGAGATGGAGAATCCTCCCATGTGGCCCACAGAGCCAGATTCCTGGCCAAGAGTTCCATCAGGCTTGCTGGCTTGAGTTTGGAGCTCTATGAAAATGAGACTGAGAAGTTCCATTCTTCTTTGTCAGGAGAAGAATGTCTGTGTGATCCATCCTATAGTAGGGATGAAAATAATGATGATGGTGAGCACTTAGACATGATTCCTGCAGGCCAGGCACAGTTCTAGGCACTGCTTAAATATTAACTCATTCTGTCTTCACAACAACCCTATGCCATAGATAATCCATAAACCTGCTATTCTTGCACAGATACCAGAATAATTTTACTAAGAGTCAAAGTCACCTGGCTGTTATAACTGACTGCCATTGAGTATAGATGCTTAATAAGAATTGAATAAACATGACTCTCCCTAAGCAAGGGGAGAGGGCTTTCATTTTCTATCATGTACCTGGAAATTAGTTTGCCCTCAGTTATCCACATTGTCATACTGTGAATTCCAATAAGAAATATATATGTGATCTTCATCCTGTTTCTCATGCAGAACTCCAAAAACACTGGGAATTTCCTAAATGATGAGAGCTATCAAGATGTCTCCTGTTATGTTAATGAGGCAACTTCTGGGCTGCACCTAAAGATGAGGGCTAGTGGCCAGGAGAAACAACCATGTGATTAGAAGGTTGGAACTTCGAGTTCCTCCCCTCTGACCTCTGGGGAGGAGAGAGGGGCTGGAGGTTCAATCAACTGCCAATAGCCAATGATTTAATGAATCATGTCTGGGGAATAAAGCCTTCATAAAACCCCCAAAGGACAGGGTACAGAGAGCTTCTGGGTTGGTGAACACATGAAATTGGGCAGAGTGGTATACCCAGAGCAAGCATGGAAGCTCCATACCCATCACCCCAACTTTGTCCAATATAGCTCTTCATCTGGCTGTTCCTGAGTTATACCCTTTTATAATAAACCAATGAGCTAGTAAGTAAAATGTTTCTCTGACTTCCCTGAGATGCTCTAGCAATTACTGGAACCCGAGGAGGTAGTTGTGGGAACTGGTCAGTCAGAAGCATTACCTGGACTTTTGATTGGGGTCTGAAGTGGGGTGGAGGCAGCAGTCATGTGGGACTGAGCCCTCAGCCTGAGGGACTTGAGGCCACCTCCAGGCAGACAGTGTCAGAATGACTTGAATTGTAGGACATCCCACTGGTGTTGAAGAATTGCTTGGTGATGTGGGGAAAACCCCGCACGTTATAAATGGAATCAGAATTGTGCACATGATGGAATTAAAGATCTTGAAATTACAAAGTGGGAAGAGATATTGGAGATCATTTGGTCCAGTTCTCCATTTTTCAGATGAAATGGAGGACTCGGGGATAAAAAGGTGACAGGTCTTGATGTGCATTGCATAGTAAGTTTAGTGGCAGGGCCAGGACTAGCCCCAGGGCCCCAGAGTTTCAGTCCAAAACTCTTACCACTCTACCGTGTTGTGACCGTCATGCACTTGAGCAGATGAACAGAGATCCACTCAACCCCATTCCTTCTGGCCCACCGAGCTCCCTCATCTTCAGCCAGCCATTCTGAGCTCAAGAAGCAAAATCCTTCTGGTAGTAGAATAAGGCACCCAAAAGTGGTCTGGTACCTCACCTAAAACAAAGACAATAGTCACCCTAGAATGGTGTGTTCCACAGGCAGTCAGATGGCAGACAGCAGGGACAGTCTGAGAGCAGCCCATGAGATTAGGCCTCCTGCTCATGACACGAGGCGTGTCCATCCTCCTTGATCCATCTACTCTGGACAAGGCCTCCATGACCCCTCCTTAGGAGCCCATGACAGTGGTCTTCTCAGCCTCCTGCTGATTTTTCTTCTTTTCTCAGACTGATTTGGGGTTCTGCTGGTCCACTTCATGCACCCCACTTTTTCCTTCCCCATTATCTCTGCCTTGGGGTATTTTGGTCTCCTGCTTCCTATTTAGGAATGTGATTTTCACCAGGATGTGACAACACCTTGCCTGTCATTTCCCAGCTGGGGCCAGTGTCAGTCATATCCCCAACTTTCCCAGGAGTGGTCTGAGTTGAAAGAGGACCTTCCGGACAACCTCTCTTTACTGTTCTGTGGCCATAGACTTGCGTGGCAGTCTCCTGATCCAAGGGCATTCTGCTATGGGTGTTCTGTCACTTGGCTGAGGAGCAGGCTGCTCTACTCTTGTTTGAGTGGGGAGAGTGAAGAACGTGCAGAGAGTAGTGAATAAAATCAGGGAGTGGGTGTGTGGAGTGGGGGGTACTGAGAGACTGAGAATTTCTCACAGAAACTCAGACATAGCCCATCCCAGACATGGATTCAGGAAGAGAGCCTGGCAGGAATGACAATGGTTGCAACTCCCCCACTGGCTTCCTAGGGAGGAGCTGAAGTGCGGGCAGGTGCTCAGCCTGCTTCCGTGAATGAGGGTCATCCCACCAGCCAGCTTCTGGGAAGGGACCACTGGGCCTCCAGCAATAGCCAGAAAGGGTGGTCCAGCTTCCATGTCTTCCCTTTCTTCCACACACCTCTCAAACCCCCAACCCTAGAGTCATCCTTGCTTCTCTCTTCCTCTCACACCCACCCCCTTCCAATTCCTTCTGTCATCTCCCCCACTGCTGACAGTGGTCCAACCTGCCGCCGGCTCTCCCCCAGACTGTTCCAATAATCTCCTAACTGGTAAACTCTGTTAAATCCTATTACTTCTCTGCTCAGAACCCTGGAGGAAGGACTTCCCTCCAACTCAGAGTACAAGCAAAGTCTTTTTAGGATCATCAGAATCCCTGTCTAGTTGGCCACCCACCTATTTCAGGCTTCATGTCCTACTCATCTCCTGCTTGCTCACTGTCCTCCAGCCACAGCGGAGGACACACTGGACTCCCTGATGTTCCTAGAGTATGCCAAGGATGCTCCCACCTCAGGGCCTTTGTACTTGCTGTCCCCTCTATCTAGAATGTTTCCCCCAGTTACCTTCATGGTTCACCCCTTGACCTCCTCCACTCTTCGCTTAACATTACCTTCTAGGTCAGGCTTTCCCTGTCTCCCCTATTTTAAGCTGATTTCCACCCCCACCCCCCACTGTATTCCATAGTCCCTTTTCTTGATTTTCCTCTATTGCCTAAATACTCATCTAACGAACAATATATTTTAGTGATTTATTGTACCCACTGCCTATGTCCCCGCACCAGAACCTAACCTTCACAAGGACACGGATTCTTGCTGATTTTAATCATTGATATTGGCACATAGACACTCAAGGAACACTTGTTAAATGAAGGAACAAATGGTAGACACAGGTTGGTAAATAGACCTTCATAAAAATTGTCAGAGTTATAGGGCTTCTCTAGTAAGAAGAGACACCTAGGAGGGAAAAGGGTGTGTACATGTGTGTGTGTGCATATGTTTGCATGGGTGTGCATGTGTGTGTGTGTGTGTTGCAGGGTGGCTTGACAATTCCTTCACTTCTAATAAACAATGTATAAGTTCTTGATGATTCATATATACGCATTTTAATGTTACATATTAACTAGAGTCAACACCTCATTCACTCATGTCCTCACTCACTCATTCACCAGACATCTTATGAGTGACAATTCTATGTCAGGTGCTCTGCTAGACATTAAATGGGCACATGGCTAAGAATATGGTCCCTGACCTAGAGACTTCCACAGTGTGGTAATGAAGCCCCACATTTAGCACATATCTGGGAGGGTCCAGGCATTATAGCAAACTGTAACCCCAGACACACTTAATTAGGAAAGTAAAGTCAGGGGGGAAAATCAGCCTCATCACTTGGAAGAGTGACAACCAGGTAGAATTTCCCCCTCCAGAGAACCAGGAAGGAAGCTGGAGAGAGAGGTAAGTGGGCAGGAAGGAGGGACCTCCCCAAAGTAATCTTGCTCTCCTTCCTCTGAGAAAGACCAAGAGTGAAGAGCTGTCCATGACAAGAGCAATGTGGGTCACACACCAGGAAGAAGTCCTTCCAGCTCCTAGGAGACCCTGCACACAGCATCATCTGGGTCCTGGGAAAGCAATGGGAAATATAACTCTGACCTTGCCATTTGCCCACAGGCATGTATATAGAAGAGGCTAACAACTCTTAGAGCACAGGTTGCCTTCTTGGAGAACATCCCCTGTCCACAGTGGGGTCAATGCAGAGGGTATTCAAGCACCTTTTCTGATCATCTGCGGGTGGCACCTGGGAAGCTGCCCAGGTGCTCTGGCATCCTGGATACCCACCTGCTTTTGTCAAGAGTATCTGACTTGTCTGCTTAACTTAGCTGTTGAATTCGTCATGCAGCAAAACACACGGCCTCTGAGACTTTGCCATATATTTATTTGTTAGTCTTCATGGCCACCCTTTTCCTGGGTGGGTCTGTAGCACAGCCATGCACTTTCTGGCATCCCTTGACCCTGACCTCCCATACCTGCTTTCTTTTGCCCACACCACCACCTTTCACCTTCACCCCACAGCCTCACCCCAACATCCTGGGCCCCATCTTTAATGTCAGCAGGTCTGGTCTCAGCTTTTTCTAATCTGGTGACTGCTTGTGGGAGGCCACTGGAGAGATGTCAGGCCTTTTGATCCAAGGAGGAGTCTCATCTTCCTGAGAAGTTGGGGGTCAAAGCCCTCTCTGTCCAGCTGCTACCAGAAGTGCATGTATAGGTCTTCTTGCTGTGCCAGTCTTTTCCCTGCCAGGGAGAATCAGAACAAAAGGAAGTACAGTTAGGGATATGAGTGGGAGCTACATGAGCAATGGCACCAAGAAACCTGGGAATGATCTCCAGCCTTTTTTCAGCTCCTCTGACATACCAGTGGTGGTCCCTCACCTGGCCACTATTTCTGGGCTCTCTGGTTCACTCAAACGATACTTCCCACTGCATAGGCCCAACAAGGGCCCCTGCAACCCATCAGCCACTGCTGAGCACACCCAACCTGAAGCCACTCCTGCAAAAGTTGTCTTTAAATACTGTGTCACTAATTCTCTGCCTTGGATGGAATCAAGTCAAGCAACGTGCTCAGCCCTAGGCCTAGTGAAGCCTCATATAATCTACTCACCTGGGCTCCCTTCTCTCTAATGCCTTGCACCATCTACCTTGGTCCCAGAGGCCCATCTTGGACACTCAGCATACACCAGGCCTATCCCTCCCTCCATGAAAGAGTTCTGGCCTCTGCTTGCCTCCTCCCTTGCCTGGCCCACGGGATGCTCTTGTTTCTCCTTCCCACATTCCTCAGTCCCACCTTCCTGCTGGGCCCAGCCTGGCCCTACCACTTTCATGAGCTTCTCTGGCCATCCCAACAAGATTGATCGCTCTCTTCGCTGATCTCCTGCTGCCTTTGTGGCCTGCCCCATACCACACATGCACATTGTTTTCTATTGGAAAGTGTGTGAGATACAGAGCCCATAATCCTATGTTCAAGGCATGTCCCTACCAGGCCCTGTGCAAAGAAAACTAGACCCCTGGTTTCTCCCAATGTGAGGTGCATGTGTCTGTGATCTTTGTGATCACTTCAAGAGCAGACCAGAGTTTGGCTAAACACAAACCAACCAACAACTTCTTGCAATTTTCATCTCTGCATGTATAAAATAAGGATGACCATGGACAGACCATGACCAGACAAATCAGCTCTAAGCTTCTTTAGAGCTACCAGTGAAACTGCTTTAACCTAGTGAAACTGCTTTGGAAAAGGTAAGCCTTACCAACATGTCAGGAGGTATTATGGGGCCTGTGTAGTAGCCTTCTGCAGAAGGAAAAGATTTAAAATTTGTAATTTCAGTTATTTGGGAACAAGCCCAAAGGTTCATAGCATGGAGTTACTATAATTTTAATAAAGCACAAATGTGATGCAAAAGCATACTGCAAGCCTGGCGTTCTGGGGGCAGCAACTCATCTCATGGCTGTCACTAACTAAATGGCATCAGACTCACAAAACCAGCACCCACATGCTTTCCAGTGGGGGCATCTGTGTAGTAACTTCTACCGAGGGTTTCTTTGTGAAATTCCAATGGTCATCAAGTGAAAGATAACACTCTAACAAATGGTAAAAAAATATATATATATGTATATATATATATGGGGTTTTTTGTTGTTTCAAAGGAAAGAGAACATAAAATTTCTTTTTTTTAAAGTTTATTTATTTACTTTTAAGTAATGTCTATACCCAATGCGGGGCTTGAACTCACAACCCCAAGATCAAGAATTGCATGCTCCACCGACTGAGCCAGCCAGGTGCTCTGAGAACAGAAAATTCTTGCTCTTCTCACACACGGATGATTAGGAAGAAGCCTGTATAAGCACTTCTGCTTTCAAATTGGGGTCGTGTCGGATGTCTGGACACACCTTCCAAATGCCAAGGGTCTGTGTTAGGCTCACTTCTCAAGATATGAATGTAAATTATACACTGTGGCCTTTACCCCAAGCCTGCCCTTACAACTTCTACAACTCTTCATGTGTTCTCAGGGAATTCAACACACTTTTTACAACAGCCCCCCAAAAAACATCATTGAGAAAGCATCTGACCTATAGTTAAAAGTGGCGAATTAAAAACATGGGTTTCTGTTTTTTGTTTTTTGGGGGTTTTTTTGTTCCCTCCTGAAACCCTACTAAAATAACTGTGAGGGAAATTTTTAAAAAGACAGGGAGGTAAAGTTACAAAGACAAATAAGTCAGGATAGTAGGTCAAATATAAGTAAAAGCCAATTTATAGATGACAGGAAACCATTGGAGGAAGCGTACTGGACTTAGGAGAGGAACAAGATTTGAAACCTGAGTGTCTGCAGATGAGGGTCAATGAGATGTGGAGATTTGCTCCCAGGGAACCCATGGAGGCTCAGGACTTGGCAACACCCAATACCTTAGAAACAGAATCAAGGGGGAGGGCTAAAAATTGGTTGCAGTTGGGCATACTTATCTAGGTCTCCCCCTTAGTCCCACAAAGCCACTTACCTACTTGATACCCATCAAAGAGAAATTTGAGAAGAAAGTAAACCAGAAAGGCCTGGATTCAGGGTCAGCTGGTACCAAGTAAGGCAGAAGCCATGTACTGAAAGTAGGAGTGGTTACATGTGGCATGAGTGTCTACATGCTCAGTGTGAAGTCTGGCATCTCCGCTGCCTTGTTCCCAGAAAATCAGGCAGGCAACTAGAGAACTTCTTCCTAGAGAAACCAGGGAATCCAAGAGGAAATGCCTCTAGACATCTAGAAGTCCCCAACAAGATGGTTTAGACTCCACTACATTGCTCTTGCCACGAGCTCTCCACTCAATAAGCCCCACAGACACAGAGCCTCTGTAGCCCTTTACCACCTCACTCTTGAAAATAAAGTTATCCTCTGTTGCTGGTAATGCAAGCTGGTGCAGCCACTCTGGAAAACAGTATGGAGGTTCCTCAGAAAGTGGAAAATAGAGCTACCATATGATCCAGCAATTGCACTACTAGGTATTTACCCCAAAGATACAAATGTAGTGATCTGAAGGGGTACATGCACCCCGATGTTTATAGCAGCAATGTCCACAATAGCCAAACTGTGGAAAGAGCCAAATCGTCCATTGACAGATGAATGGATAAAGAAGATGTGGTATATATATATAATGGAATATTATGCAGCCATCAAAAGGAATGAAATCTTGCCATTTGCAGCGATGTGGATGGAACTGGAGGGTATCATGCTGAGCGAAATAAGTCAATCATAGAAAGACATGTATCATATGACCTCACTGATATGAGGAATTCTTAATCTCAGGAAACAAACTGAGGGTTGCTAGAGTGGTGGGGAGTGGGGGAGGGGGTGCCTGGGTGATAAACTTTGGGGAAGGTATGTGCTATTGTGAGCGCTGTGAATTGTGTAAGACTGTTGAATCACAAACCTGTACCTCTGAAACAAATAATACATTATATGTTAAAAAAAAAAAAAAAAAGAAGAAGATAGCAGGAGAGGAAGAATGAAGGGGGGGTGTCGGAGGCAGAGACGAACCATGAGAGACTATGGACTCTAAAAAGCAAACTGAGGGTTCTAGAGAGGAGGGGGGTGGAGGGATGTGTTAGCCTGGTGATAGGCATTAAGGAGGGCACGTTCTGCATGGAGCACTGGGTGTTATACGCAAACAATGAATCATGGAACACTACATCAAAAACTAATGATGTAATGTATGGTGATTAACATAACATAATAATAATTTTTTAAAAAGATCGGAAAAAAAAAAGAAAATAAAGTTATCCTCATATTACAAGTATCTGAGGAAAACTTGAACAGGCCAAAGTAGACAAATTCAGAAGAAATAGAAAATGCCAGAACCAAGGGGGAAAAATATTTTCAAAAATATTGGAAATCCTCAGATAAATATTTTATCCACAAAACAAGAATAGGTTGCTATAAAGGAGGAACCATCCAAGAAGAAGAAAATAATTCTAGGAAATTGAAAGTATAATAGCTGTTTAAAAAAAAATTTTCAACCCAGTAAATGTAAAGACCTAATTGGTTTTGTTGAGTGATTCATGAATCAGGCACCATCCCATCTAGCAAGAAAGGGGAGCTCTGAGTAGTACAAAATGGAAGGTCTTTATAGGAAGGGGTGGGGTAAGAATGTTATCAGAAAAAAAAAAGGAAGGAAGGGAGGAAGGGAGGGAAGGAGAGAGGAAGGAAGGAAGGAAGAAGGGAAGGAAGGAAGAGAGAGAAAAAGAGAAAGAGAAAGAAAAAAAGAAAAGAAAAGAAAAGAAAAGGATTGTTTCAGGCAAGGTCCCTTCCCCTGGGAGGAAGGGCAGGGGGTCTTATCGTGCAGATTACCTTATCTTCCTTTGGGAGATGGAGAGGGCCCAGGTGACAAATTGTCTCCTTGGGGCTGACCAGAAAAATTCCAGATTGATTGGTTTAACATTCCACTCTTGGCGAGGTTGTCCCAAGGGCAAGTGACTCCACCTCTGACCTGAATTTCTTTTTAACATAACCGAAATAAAACTTAAATAGGTCTAGAAAATAAAGTTGAGGAAATCTCCCAGAAAGTAGGAAAAGTATAAAGACAGAGAGTAAAGTAAGTGTGATACTGTAATTTATAAGAAATATATATTTTGGGGGTCCCTGGGTGGCTCAGATGGTTAAGCATCTGCCTTCGGCTCAAGTCATGATCTCCAGGTCCTGGGATGGAGCCCCATGTTGGGCTTCCAGCTCAGCGGGGAGTCTGCTTCTCCCTCTCCCTCTACCTCTCCCCTTGCTTGTGCGCTCTTTCTCTCTCTCAAATGAATAAATAAAATCTTTAAAAAGAAAAAAAAATAAATAAATATTTTGGCCTTTGTCAATGGTTCCTGGCTCAGAGCTGCCAAATCCCATGTAATTTCCTAAATGATTAGGGCAATAGGAGCATCTATTGTTATATTTGGCTTTTGTCCTCAGTTTCTGAAATAGCTTCAGAATACTAAAGGTGAAATGGGTGTCTTTTACAAGCCCCTTTGAACCACACCTGAGTTTAAGTGAATGCAGCAACTTTTGGAAAGACCCTAAGGATGGGGGCTGGTTGCCAGGGGAGCCAACCAGAATTAGAGGGTTGGAACTTTCCATCCCACCTCCCCCTCCCTCTACACCACCCACAAACCTCCTGGGAGAAAGAAGGGCTGGAGGTTAAATGGATCGCCAATGGCCAGTGATTTACTCCATCACTGCGTATGTGATGAAGCCTCCACAAAACCCCAAAAGGACATGGTTCAGAGAACCTGCAGGTTGATGAACATGTAGAGGTGCTGGGGAAATGGCACCCCCAGAGAGGACACTGAAGCTCTGTGCCCTTTCCCCAACCTTGCCTTATGCATCTCTTCCACCTGACTGTCCTGAGTTACATCCTTTTATAAGAAGCTGGTAATCTAGTAAGTAAATGATTTTCCTGAGTTCTGTGAGCTGCTCTAACAGTTAATTGAACCAGAAGAGGGGATTATAGGGCTCTCCAATTTATAGCAAGTCTTCAGCACAGGTTGACAACCTGGTTTTTCTATTGCTGTCGAAAGTGGGGAAGAGGGCTGTCCTGTGGGACTGAACCTTTAACATGTGGGATCTGATTCCGTCTCCCAGTAGATAGTGTCAGAATTGAGTTGAATTATAGGACACCCAGCTGGTGACCACAGAATCTGAGAATTGCTTGGTTTTAACCATCCCCCCACAAACACACACACACACGTTTTGTGGCCCAATAGTGCTGTGAGTGTAGTGTAAGAGTAGAGGACACACAGGAGTGATTTTCCTTAGAATAAAGAAATTTAAGAACCAGTCAGGAGATCCAAAATCAGTTAATAGGAGTTCTGGAAAAAGATAATAGACAAAACCAGAATAGAAGAAAATAATCAAAGAAATAATTCAAGAAATTATCAAAAATGTCCACTAAACACCCATGAAAATGGATAAAAATATACCTACATCAAGGCACAGCATGATAAAATTTAGGAACTGGGACAGCATCAAATTCTACCAAAAACAGCACTAGAAGCTAGAAGACAATGGAGATGATTTTCAACCTAAAATGCTATAATTATTCAGTCTGGATAGGAGGATATCTGTATTGCTGGTGGGAAGTTTGGTAAGCCCCATTCTCCTTTTGGGCATCAAATAGTGACAGGTATATAGAAAATTAAGCAACAAAAAAGAACATATTGAGTAGCTCTGGAGGAAAATAAAAAGCATAAGAAGGGAAATGTAGTTATACCATAGCACACTACTTGGCTCAGCAAGAAATAATATTTGCAGTCATAATAAAGTAAAAGAGCATACTGAGCTAATAAACATCATGCCCACAGTAGGTTGAGAAGGTATGTGTCTACACTGTGTAGAGTAATATAGACTGTGTTAGAAAGAAAGATCCTTATCATCCATAATAGGAAGTCAGTTTTTCTAAGACTTAAAAAATCGGGGAGTGAGGGAGGGAAGGAATGTAAGTGCATTATTGAGAAATATAGTCTAGAAATGCTAATCTAGAATAAAGACCTAAAGAGTTGAAAGAGATTTTTTTTTTCTGGAAAATACAAGATAGGGATGGGGAGGAGTGAGGGCAGAGGTCATTAATTTTGGTTCTAAGCCTTGTTGAAACAGCTTACCTTTTTAAACCTAGACTAATATTTTAATTTAGAGAAAAATAAATAATACATGAAAATTTCCTTAACCTGAAAGACACGAGTCTCCTGATTGAAAAGCCCAAGTTCCAGGGTTGTCAGATATAGCAAAAACAAACAAAAACAAACAAAAAAGACGGACACTCAGTTAAATTTGAATTTCAGATAAACAGTGAGTAAACTTTTAGTAAAAGTATGCCTCATATATTGCAAAATTAACTCATAATTTATCTGAAATTCAAATGTAATAGGTGTCCTCTATTTTACTGAGTAACCCGAGGCCCAACACAAGCATACCAAGGTACATAGCATGACAGTAAAAAAACACTGGGGCTAAAAGAAAGATGTTAACAACTTCCGGGGGCGGGGGGGAATGTCACATGCAAAGACATCAGAAAAGCATTGACTTCTCATGGCAAGATTGTAAATTTGGAAACAGTGGAACATGCCTTCAAAATTCTGAAGAAAACTAATGTCCATCCTGGAATCTTTTATCCATACAATCATTAACCAAGTCTGAGAATTGAATAAAGGCATTTTTAGGCATGCAAATGTTCAACACTGTGCCTACCATTACTAGAGGATCTGCCCCACAAAAAAAAGAAACAAGGCAAGAAAGAAGAAAGTATGGGCTCCAGGAAGTTGGAGACCCAACGTTAAAAGAGAAGGGACATGACAATAGCCAAACTGTGGAAAGAGCCAAGATGTTCATCGACAGATGAATGGATAAAGAAGATGTGGTATATATATACAATGGAATATTATGCAGCCATCAAAAGGAATGAGATCTTGCCATTCACAATGACGTGGATGGAACTGGAGGGTATTATGTTGAGTGAAATAAGTCAAACAGAGAAAGACATGTATCATATGATCTCACTGATATGAGGAATTCTTAATCTCAGGAAACAAACTGAGGGTTGCTGGAGTGGGGGGTGGGGTGGGAGGGATGGGGTGACTGGGTGATAGACACTGGGGAGGGTATGTGCTCTGGTAAGCACTGTGAATTGTGCAAGACTGTTGAATCTCAGATCTGTACCTCTGAAACAAATAATGCAATATATGTTAAGAAAAAAAAAAGAAGAAGAAGGTAGCGGGAGGGGAAGAATGAAGCGGGGGAAATCGGAGGGGTAGACGAACCATGAGAGACGATGGACTCTGAAAAACAAACAGGGTTCTAGAGGGGAGG
>NW_023270504.1:26569916-26575530 GCF_011800145.1 Mirounga leonina
AATAATGCAATATATGTTAAGAAAAAAAAAAAGAAGAAGAAGGTAGCGGGAGGGGAAGAATGAAGCGGGGGAAATCGGAGGGGTAGACGAACCATGAGAGACGATGGACTCTGAAAAACAAACAGGGTTCTAGAGGGGAGGGGGGTGGGAGGATGGGTTAGCCTGGTAGTGGGTATTGAGGAGGGCACATTCTGCATGGAGCACTGGGTGTTATGCACAAACAACGAATCATGGAACACTTCATCTAAAATTAATGATGTAATGTATGGGGATTAACATAAGAATAAGAAAAATTAAAAAAAAAAAGAGAGAAGGGACATGAATTCCCAGGACAATAGCTGTGCTGGGGCAGAGAGACAGCAGGCAAGATTGGAGTGGGAGAAAGGAAGGCTCCGGAATGGAAGACTTCAGGGTAAAAAAAGGAACTGATGGAGAGTCTGATGTGTTTGGTCACATGGAAAATGGTCGGCAGACAGGTTTTCCCCCTCTGTTGGAGAGTTTGGAGAGAATTATAAATAGATGCACAGAAAATAAAGCAGGTGAAGAAAATGCTATTAATGAAATGCCTACAAGAGATTAAATGAACATTATCATCATATATTGCTTGGCAATGCAGAAAATAATACTTGAGAGTGATAATGATGTAAACACTAAACACTGTTTTAACCAAAAAATTATTCTGGAGGCAGAGAACATGGGTATATGGTGTCAAAAGATAAGAGGTAATATCCCATCACTCAGAGAAAAAAAATCAAAGTCCTGAGAGTAGCCCACAAGACCCTACACAATCTGTGTTGCCCCTGTTACCGCTCTAATCTTATCCCTATTGTTCTCCCTTCATTCACCTTCCTCCAGCAAAAAGGGCCTCTTTGCTATTTTATTCCTCAGGTATACCATATGTCCTCCTACCTCAGGGCCTTTGCACTTGCTTTCCCTTTGCTCAGACCATCCTTTTCTACACATCCTCAGGGCTTCTCCCTCCCATCCTTCAGGTCTTGGCTCAGATGCCATCTTCTCTGTAAGGTCCTCCCTTCCTCCACTCATATTTAACATTGCATTTCTTCCTCAGCATTCCCCACATCACCCCCATGGATCCTTATTTTTCTCCATATTATTCATAACCATTCTATGTAGAGCACCACCTCTAAATAATGAGACAGTGAGATTGGTATTTTATTTAAACACTTGCTTATTCTCTCCACTGCAGTGAAATCCTTATGAGAGCAGGGCATTTTGTTCACTACATGTATCCATGATTTGTTCAGTAATGTATCAATGCCTAGAACAGTGACTGGCACATAGCAGGAACTTTACAAATACTTGTTAAATAAAAAAAGAATTCAAGATATAGCAATGTAAGCATTTATGGAGAAAAATAAAAGACCAGAAACAAACTGTTAAAATTATTGAATGTGGTTGCTCTGAGGACTTGGATTTGTGGTAAAGAGAGATGCAGGGCCTGCTGGTTTTCCTCAGAAGCCTTATAGCATTATTTGGCTTTTTAAACCATGTTTATGTATTACTTTAATAAAAATTAAAATGATTTTTAAATATGTTCACTGTTTTCAACCCCTACACACACTCCTGAATCATATTTTCTTTTGATAACAAAAGGAAGTGACTATAGGATTCCCCACCCGTTTGTATTATTAATCCTAGAAGCCATCCTCTTCCTCTCCTCCACCTCTTTCTCTCTAACCAGTGCCTCTAATCCATCCCTGTGTTCTGAAGCTCTCACTTCCTTCATGGCCCTCCAATTCATTCACCTTCTACCTCCAACACTGTGGCCCTAGTGCCATCTTCCACCTGAATGTTGCAGAAGTTTTGTAATAGTCCTCTACATCCATTCAGTCCATCCAGCCTATTACACCGTGGCCAGACTGATATTTTCAAGTACAAATCTGATCACATCACTCCATCGCGACTTGCTTTAAATATGTTCATGGCGTCGTACTGCTCCTCTGCTAAAGTTAAAGCTCTTAACCTTCTGCCTTACTTGCTTGCCTTTTCCTCTGCCACCCCAGTCTCTCATGCTCATCATCATTTTTCCACCACAGGACTTTTGCACATGCTGGACTTAAAAAAAAAAAATAAAGCATGCTGGATGGAATGCTGTTTCTAGAACTTTCGCCTACTTACCTTCTGCTCATCATTCAAATATCAGCTACAATGTCACTAAGTCAAATCCCCCTATTTTAACCTCTTATAGCACAGTGATGTGGATATCTGTACTTGGTCACACTTGTCACAGTTGCAGTTTTACATTTGGGTTTACATTAGTATCTGCATCCACCCCCACCATCAACACACACACACGCCCACACACGCACACATACACATGCACACACACGCACACACACACACATGAATGCACACATACTTACAATCTCTCCACTAAAAAAGGAAATCATTTTTTTTATCATCATATCCCCACTGCCTAGTACATAGTAGGAATTCAATACATATGTACTGAATCTGTTGAAAGACCACCTTTTACTACTGCAACAACCACTATGTATTACTTGGGTTTGAATAACATTTATTCATCAGTCTGATCTCTATCCTAAAATTCTAGGACTTGGAGACTGCATGCTTTATTTTTATTTATTTATTTATTTTTGAAGTCCTGCTGCTCACTCCTCTCTATACTTCCAGTTCTCATCTGCAACCATAATTTCTGGAAATGGGCATTGACATAATATGTGCAAAAGATTATGTGTTGTATGGGGTTTCTATCCTGGAAAGCTTACATATATATTATAAAATCCTTCCTTACATCCTGCTTTTAGACATTGTCATCCATGGTACATTTCTAGCACTTCACATATGATCTATAAATGTATTCTCTTCCTTCACAATTCAATACACATTCAGTTGTCTGAATTCCAGTAAACACTTGATTAAAGCTAAAGATTCAGCACTTTAGGCAAACCTAATGATTTTTATCTTGTTTCAGTTCAGTGAAGTTTAACACTTATGTTTTGTGCTATAGCCAAATTATTACGCATTCTTTACTGTATAGGAAAGATAGGGGACATTGACTAGTTGATAGGGCCATCATGAAAATAACCACTTCTCAGCTAGTGCACAAAATTCCAAGTCCAACATAAGACAGGGCATTTGGAGGAGTCTAAATTTGAACATCTAATGTTGAGCACCACTTGTTCATAATTCCTATGTAAGTAGAGACTACCTGATAATCCAGCATTAACTTAACCCTTTGCTGAATAAAACAAGTATAAATTAATCCACTGTTTTCTTTTGACTTATTCAGAATTGTTTGAGAAGCCAAATATTCTTTAAAGCTCCTTCTAGAGAATAAGACTACCAGGTTGTCTTCCTTTAAATTAATTTCCCATCAGACACAAGCTAAAATAGTCATGGGAAATCCTAAATTTCTTATGTCTGCAAAATAATATAATTGAACAATACTAAACTCGAGAATTCCACATGCAGGTATTTTTTTTCTTTTTGAGATTTTATTTATCTATGAGAGAGAGAGAGAGCAGGAGGGAGAGGGTGAGAGAATCTGAAGCACATTCTGTACTGAGCACAGAGCCCCATGTGGGGCTCATTCCCACAACCGCAAGAACATGTACTGAGCCCAAACCAAAGTCGGACGCTTAACTGACTGAGCCACCAGGCGCTCCTCCCATGCGGGTATTTTTAAAGACTCCTTCCTTTGCCCCCCAAATCAGTCTCTGGAAAGAGCTAGTGGGGGTCACTCTACAAATGGACTGCCCTCCCCAGGGTTTGGCCATGCCACATCAGCAGGAGATGGCTGGGACCAGAATCTGGACGATCCTGCCTCTTGCTGGACCCAGTGTGAACCATTGACTGTCTCAATCTTGTCTCCACACTCGCTGCCTTCATCACTGTTTTCAAAGTTAGGCTCAACAGCTCTTCCCCAAGCATTCTGCCATTTCTGTGAGTGATGTGGAATTTGGCATTCCTTGAAACCTTGAGCTTGATAAAGTTTTTTACTCCTCAGGGTATATCACCAAAGCCCTGTGCATTCCTAGAAAGGTGGAGAAGTAGCATGCAATGAGTTTAGGGCTGGGGCTTGTGCTTCAGACAATCAGAGTGAAATAGTCAGGACACTCTCATGGCTTGGTGTTCACCATTACCTTTAAGAGCATGTATGTGCATTATAATTCACCAGTGAAATGCCGATTAAACAAGGTACCATTTAATACCCATCAAGTCAACAGCCCCACTAGAATATTCAGAGCTGGTTGGATGCCATGAAGATTCTCATACAGAGTTGGTGATTTCTTCTATCTGTGTCGCCTTAATTTCAATAATCACCCCTTATCATTTTTCAAGATGGAAACGACTTTCTGATCCTAAAAAATATACACTCATTCACCTTGCTTCAGCAATAAGGACCTTCAGAAAGCTATAAAAGAGAAACTGAAAATCACACATATCCCTTCCGCACAGAAAACAAACAAACAAACAAACACGTTGCTTTTGGAGTGCCACAGAGCCAATCTTAGCTCAGTTACTCTTGTTCATCTAATAAACGAAAACAAGAATTGAAGCTTCCTCACGCTGTGAGGATTTAAGATAATATTTTCATATAAGGCATAGTAACCGGTAGTTGGTAGCTATAACCATTACTGTTATTAATATACTGCCAGGAGAGAGAGAGAGAGATAGTGCACATTTTATGTTTCCACAAGATGGCTTTGTGTGCCAAAAAAATGTTGTTTAGAAGATATGTTGCTTTGATAAATTAACATCCAGTGTATTAAGGTTACACGTCTTTCAAAGGAGTTCTTCCTTAAGTTTTTTAGTCCAAAGGACAAATTTTGTTATTCTATTTATAAACAGAAGTTGCCTGTTTTGTTTTTTAAAAGCCTGAATTCCTCGAGAGTCTCCGAAAGCAATAAGAGAACACTTTTAGAATATGTGTTATGGACTGAATATTTGTGTCCTCCCAGTACCCATATGCTGAAGCCCTAATGCCCAGTGTAGCTATATTTGAAGATGGGGCTTCCTAAGGAAGTAATTAATGTAAGCTTAAATGAGGTCATAGTGGTGGGACCCAGGTCCCACAGGACTGGTGTCCTAGAAAAGGGAAGAGACACTGACCCTTTCTCTCTCTGCGAACAGAGGAAAGTCATATGAGAGCACAGTGTGAAAGCCGTGGTCTGCAAACCAGGAGAGAGATCTCACCACAAACCAAACCTGCTGGCACCTGATCATGGAATTCTAGCTTCCAGAACTGTAAGAAAATGAATTTCTGTTGTTTGAGCCACCCAGCATGTGATATTTCCTTATAGCAGCCCTAGTAGCTAATTCAATATGAGAAGCAGAGATTCCTCCTTTACATCCGGGGGGTGGGGAGGGGGGCAGTCAGAGTTCAACAATAAGAAAAGAGCAGAGGGGGGTGGTGTCCAGGTGGCTCAGTGGGTTAAGCCTCTGCCTTCGGCCCAGGTCATGATCTCAGGGTCCTGGGATCGAGTCCCGCATCAGGCTCCCTGCTCTGCAAGGAGTCTGTTTCTTTCTCTCCCTCTGCTACTCTCTCTCTCTCTCTGTCAAATGAAAGAAAGAAGAAAGAAAAAGAAAGAAAGAAAGAAAGAAAGAAAGAAAGAAAGAAAGAAAGAAA
>NW_023270504.1:26575540-26590912 GCF_011800145.1 Mirounga leonina
AAAGAAAGAAAGAAAGAAAGAAAGAAAGAAAGAAAGAAAGAAAGAAAGAAAGAAAGCAAGCAGGGACACACATACTACTAGATGGATGCATCCCTGGAGATGGCCAGACCTTGGAGGGAATGGCTGTTGAGCACGCCAAGGCCAGACCTGAGACACAGGGCTCCCAGCCTGCTAATGAGGCTGCAGAGCCACTGCTGGATTTGTGAACTGAGATTTATACCCATTCTTAGAGTTGCCAGATTGAGCAAATAAAAATATAGGCTCCTTTCCTCCTCCAAGGAAAGAAAATCTATTGTGCTTCTCTTGGTATTTCCAGTGTTTAATACACTGCTTGGAACTTTAGTAGACTCAGTGATGCTGTTTAATTAATTAAAATAGCCCTCAAATGTTAAAAAAAAAAAAAAAAAAAACAGGATCCACAGTTAAATTTGAATTTCAGATGATTTTGCGATATTGGGGACATTCTTTTTTTTTTTCTCTTTGAATTTTTTTTCTTTTTAAGCTCAAAAGAAAACAAACAAACAAAAAACCCAGTTCACCCATTTGGGACATTCTTACATAAAAAATTATTCACTGTTTATTTGAAATTCAAATTAATTGGGCAGATCAATTACTTTCTCTGACAACCCTACCCAATACAGGCATGATTTTCTGGAGGGCATTTTAGTAATTCACGTCAAAACCTTTAAACCTAATTATCAGCACAGCAATTCCACTTCTAGGAATTTATTCACAAGAAATTACTAGATAAGAAATACATGGGTAAGGATATTTCTCCAGTGTATTGCTCATAATCACAAAAAATGGTATTAAGGTAAGAGTGGTTAAACAGTTGTATATTTGTTCAAATGTATGCAACCTTAAAGTTGTAATTTTTAGTATATGTGCTGCCAAAGCGAGCACAAAGTTGTAATTTTTAAAATCTATACTTATCAGTATGAAAAGATGTCCGGAACATATTGTTAAATTCAAAAGGGTAATAAAGTAATTTTACGTTTGATTTTATTTTTAACTATTTATAGCAAGACCATCCCTCACTCACATATACATGAAAAACATCTGGAATTATACCAAAATATTGACAGGAGTTATCTCTGGATTGTGGGATTACTGGCAATTTACTTTGTTCTATATCCCTTCATGCACGTATTATCTTAATAATCAGAATGATACAATGATTCTATTACAATTTTGAAAAAAGTACTTGTAGCTTTCTTAAAAGAAGTATGCAAAAGCATTGATAATTCTATAATCTTAAAATTTGAAACAAGGCTACTGGATATTTACGCCAAAGATACAAATGGAGGGATCTGAAGGGGTACGTGCACCCCGATGTTTATAGCAGCAATGTCCACAATAGCCAAACTGAGGAAAGAGCCAAGATGTTCATCGACAGATGAATGGATAAAGAAGATGTGGTATATATATATATATATATATATACACAATGGAATATTATGCAGCCATCAAAAGGAATGAGATCTTGCCATTTGCAACAACATGGATGGAACTGAAGGGTGTTACGCTGAGCGAAATAAGTCAATCAGAGAAAGACATGTAGCATATGATTCCTCATTGATATGAGGAATTCTTAATCTCAGGAAACAAACTGAGGGTTGCTGGAGTGGGGTGGGAGGGATGGGTGGCTGGGTGATAGACACTGGGGAGGGTATGTGCTATGGTGAGCGCTGTGAATTGTGCAAGACTATTGAATCACAGATCTGTACCTCTGAAACAAATAATGCAATATATGTTAAGAAAAAAAAAAAAGAAGAAAGCAGGAGGGGAAGAATGAAGGGAGGGAAATCAGAGGGGGAGGTGAACCATGAGAGACGATGGACTCTGAGAGGCGGGCTGGGGGTTCTGGGGAGATGGGGGGTGGGAGGATGGGTTAGCCTGGTGATAGGTATTAAAGAGGGCACATTCTGCATGGACCACTGGGTGTTATGCACAGGCAATGAATCATGGAACACTGCATCAAAAACTAATGATGTAATGTATTGTGATTAACATAACAATAAAAATTTTTTAAAAATTTGAAGCAAGGAATTCATGTGTGGATTCAGCAATTCCTTACCTAAAGTCACGGGTGTGATCTTTATCATATTTTAGTGTTGACTTACCTAAGCTATGACATCTTTCTCTTGCTAAAAGAACCACAGAAACACCTGGATGTGGTAGATATTTGCTATTTTTGTTCATTTTGTTTGGGGTTGAAGGAGTTTTTTCTTCTACCTAACATCCATTTTATCCCTTCTTCTTGCACCAGTTTTCCTTCAGAGAAACCATCCCCAGACCCCATGCTCAGTCCACATACTTGGGGTAAAACTGACTCCAAACTTGGCTCCAAGAGTGTGCATGTGATCCAGATATGTCCAATCAGAGCATGCCATTCCCCTGGCCTAATAATTTGCCCAGATAAGAGAATGAGATAGAATTCTGACCAATGAAAATCAGATTACGGGATTTTGTCGGGTCAAGAGAGATACTCTTTTTATTGGACTAGAACCCAGAAGAATATGTGCCTGGAGTTACTAGCCATCTTACTGCCATCTGAAACCAACATGGACAGCAAAATTACATCAAGAGAAGTGAAAAAAATTTACCTCCTGGATTATATGGTACCTAAAGCTCCGTTTTATTATTTTTTAAGCCAAATTCTTTAGAATAATTTTATCATTTTCAAGTAACATAATATGGACCTTAGACTTATTGTGCATTTTCCAGCAAAAGGTCTGGTTAATTTGATTGATATGAGAAATGAAATTAGTTGAATCTACCGTCACAGTTCACAGGTCTGAGTAGAATTTCACTGGTGTCAAAACCCCAAGGAGAAGGGTTGCCAGGCATCCTGTATATACATAATGTGTCCCTTATTTAATGATTTTTGTCCTACTTCCTGTACTGACTTTCTCAGGACATCCTAAACATCCTGTATTTAGCATTTTTCAATAAATTAAAAAATTCAGCAGTTGGGGTTTTTATCAAATTTATCTGGATATGGGTATTTTTATTTGCTAAATTTGGTGGTCCTACTGAGGAGTCATTCACCCTCTACACCCTGCCATGCTTCACCTCCTCTACCGTAGCTCTGCCAGTTGATGCCCAATTTTAGCTAAAGTTATATGAGTTAACAAATTTTTCTTTTTATTTTAAGATTTTACTTATTTATTTGTCAGAGAGAGAGAGAGAACACAAGCAGGGGGAGTGGCAGGCAGAGGGAGAAGCAGGCTCCCCGCTGAGTAAGGAGCCTGAGGCAGGACTCAATCCCAGGACCCTGGGATCACGACCTGAGCCAAAGGCAGATGCTTAACCAACTGAGCCACCCAGGAGCCCCGAAATTTTTTTTTCATTAAGATGGTCTGAGCCAGAATTTTAGTCTTTTGTAACCAAAAGAAAACTAACTGAACCCAATTAATTGCAGAACCACCAACACCTAAGTTCTACAGCCTAATTATAGTAATAGCTATATTTTACATTAATCACGTATTCAGGACATTTTATTTTTTTATTTTTTTATTATTTATTTATTTATTTATGTTTATTATTATGTTCAATTAGCCAACATATAGTACATCATTAGTTTTTGATGTAGTGTTTTGTGTGGTGATGGACACCGTTTATTAAACATACAAGAAAAATTCCCCCCACCATTTTTTTTTTTATTTAATGTTAGGCCAAACCAGTGAAAGTCTTTGACTAAGATGGATCAAGCATTTCTATTTTGATTCTTTAGCTACTAAAACTGGTTAAATGTGGCAAAGACAGCGTCAAATAGTATTCCCTTAGTTTAAACAATACAACAAAACCTATGGGATGCTACAAGATCCTTAGAAGGAAATTTATAGTGGCAAATGTATATATTAAGAAAAAAGGAACATCTCAAACAAATACTGTAACTTTATACTACAGGGGATGAGAAAAAGAACAAACTAAGTCTAAAGGGAGTAGAAGAAGGGACATAACAATGATCGAGGGCAAGTAAATGCAATTGACATTTTAAATACATTATCTAATGAATAAGCCTACCCATCCTTTGAGATAGACATTATTTTCTGTATTTCACAGATGAGGGAATTGAGTCTCTACGAGGTAAAATAATGCACCCCAAATCACAAAGTGAGGTGCATGGAGCTGTATACCAACACACCAAGTCTGTTCTTCCACTGCACATACCAGTCCAGACTTGGAATTCTCAACTTCGGTTTCACGCCACAGAGAGAATTCTTCCATTGGTTCACTACCGGTTGAAGTAAAATAAACCAGAAAGCCTAACTTCCCACAAATAGCTCTGATTTGAAGCCAAGCATATAAAAAGTGCCCAAAGAGAGCCGCAGTTTAAAGTGGGTGCAGGAAGCCCACTCCTTACTACTGTTTTCTCTAATTTCCAACCAAGGATTATGATCTGAAAGCAAGTTTTTGGCTCACTTGAGTTGCGTCAAGTTAATCGAGGTCAGTCCCATTGTTGAAATTAACCAAATAACTGCAAAATTTTCCACTGTTTATGGACACTGCCTAAAACTGTATAAGCTAGACATGAACTACGTAAAGGCAGGCCTGAGAGAGAGGAATCACAGGGTTTCCAATAAATCGTTGTTTCCTGCAAATACATAAAAATACATAAAAATAAAATGGCTCCTGCATGTTTACCTGTGACGTGACATTCTATGTGCAATTCATCTCGTTTTTGTGACTTTCACAGTAACTCTGAAACTAAGGTACAGCAGAGAGATGATGTGCTCTGTTCAAAGTCAAGCAACAGGTCAACAGCAAACAGATAAGACCCCAAACAAACAAATGAACAAAAATAGCAAGTATCTACTACATCCAGGTGTTCTCTGAAAAAGATGTCATAGCTTAGATAAATCTACAATAAAATATGATGAGGAATATGTCTATGATTTCAAATAAGGGATTCCTGAATCCTTACATGGACTCCTTGCTTCGGACTTTCAGATTACAGAACTCACAATGTTTTTGACAAATAGGTTTAATTAGAAACAAACGGAAACTCTTTGTTTGCTAGCCTCCACCCCTCCAGGCTTCCATAGGAGCTTCTTTCGGTCCCTGCCTTTGCTGCCCAGGGAAAACAGTCGCATTGTGCCAATCACACAGCTAGGCTGCCGATGAGTATTGTAGGTGCTCTCCTTGGAGGGCAGAAAGCGAGGACAGCCGCAACACTTCCTGGACCTCTGCTGGCTTTTCAAGTGCAGCCCAAATGAATGTGATAATGATGGTCCAAGTGACTCTGAGAAGTGAGAAACGTCTATTTGTCAAACATCTCCCCTTGACTAGTTCCTGGCAGCCCTGAATATTTTATGGAGGAAGTTCCAGGAACAAAAGAGACGCTGTTCCTTACCACCCCCTCTCAGCAGGCTGCGGAGGGCTTCTCAGGCTCCTGGAGAGGGTCAAGGGAGACCAGTGTGGCCAGAGAGATTGAATTTGTGACATTCTGCCCCCTGAGGTCAGTGGGATGATGACAACCACTCCCATCCCATGTCTGTTCCTTGCCTTCCCAGTGTGTGTGCACATTTTCCACTAGTAAGAAACTCTCAGAGGAGAATTTTCTGAAGCCTGGCACAGCAAAACCTCAAATACAAAGGTTCTTTTCAAATCCATCTCTGAACTACAGAGCCCACACTCAGCCCATCCGTTCATGAGCTCTGGGCACATGCTCAGTAAGTGACTATAATGTCTTCTACCTGGATTGCTGTAGGAGCCTTCCATCCTTGGCACACCAAAGGCGGTGCCTTGAGAGAGGTTTGCCCCCCTACAGGCAGAGGATTTAAAAACAATAATAAAACCGACCAAAAGTCCCACTGCTTTTTTTTTTCTTTTGTAAAATCAGATTTTAGTTATGGCATCTCTGCCATGAAACACTGCAGAAGTGTCCATGTATTCCCGAACAGTTAAGTATGTGATACTAGGAGCACTTGGAGAGCAAAGTTTATCACATTTTCTTCCATGCCACAAATACCCCACCAGCTGCTTTTTATTTCACCTGTGTCAGGCTGTCGTGACTACAGTGGACTCCGGTCTCCACCCGCAGTCTCTTTCCTGCTCCTGCCTCCACTTCAGCCAAAGGGATCCCTCCAAAATGGTATCTGAGCATGCCATGCCTCTGATTAAAACTCTTGCTTGCTCCCCTTCATTGCCTTCAGAATGAATCCAACTTCTAGCACCTTCATGGCTCTTCACAGTCCGAGTCCAACCTATTTTCCAGCCTCCCTTGTGCCCTTTTACCCCATGTGACCCACACTCCCAATTCCTTGAACACATTGTCCGTTTCTCAGAGTCTGTGCCTCTATTCAAGCCATTCCTTCTATTAAGAGTTTTCTCTTTGATCTCGAAAACCCCGACTCCTCCTGCAAGGCTGGCTGACATGTCCACTTCCCTGGGACACCTTCCCCAGGAAGAATTCACTACCCTTCCTAACTTACTGGGAGTACCTGCTACATAACTCCACAGCAGCACTTCCATAGTTTTCCGCATATGGCTTCCAAGGAAGGCTACATTCCTTGTTACAAGAGTAGAGCCCAAAACATTTGTTGGGCTGCATTTTACTAGCTAACAGAGTTGCTGTGCCTTAAATCAGTCCTCATAAACAGCCCAACTTTCAGTTCCTGACTCCTTAGGTCACAGCAGACTACTTTCCTCTCTGCCCATGTGACCCTCAATCTATGAAACCAGCTGGGAAAGTGGGCTTACAGCCACTTGGAGTCTTGCTCTCTCCCTCCCTCCTGCAGGTCACCCCCAAGAGAGCTGGCCCCAGAGTCTGGTTCCAAGGTAGATAGGAATAAAGACCCTACAAACCCATCATTTGTCTGCAGTCTCAGCTGTGTTTTAATTCAGCCTGCTACTCCAGAGCCCTGAGTTGCAGGTAACTGGGTGCTACTTTGGATACATAATAAAGTTGTACCTTGATTCCTGCACTTGTCTGTGCACTTCACTCCCTCAGGCAGAAAGCAGTGGTGATGAGAGAGGGACACCAGGGCAGGATCTGGGCCTTCATGGATGCCCTGAAAGTCTGCCCCCCAGTGTCTGCCACTCACCACACTGAACACAACTGTCAGTTGCTTACATGTGTCTGCCATCTCTTATAATCTCCCTAAAAACATTAACGTGCTACTCACTTTGACTCCCCAGGGCCTGACACAGGCAGGCTTAGTATAAATGTATATTAGAATGACAGCCTTCCTGGATAAAGTATTCTCAGCCGCATATTTTTCCCATTTAGTATATTGAATGTGTCATGCCAGTCCCTTCTGGCCTGCTAGGTCTCTGTGGACAGGTCTGCTGCCAGGCTTATGTGTCTATCCTTGTAGGTTTAGGACCTTTTGTCCCAAGCTGCTTTCAGGATTTTCTCTTTATCTTTGTAATTTTCAAGTTTCACTATAATATGTTGAAGTGTTGACCTATTTTTGTTGATTTTGAGGGGAATTCTCTGTGCCTTTTGGACTTAAATGCCTGTTTCCTTCCCCAGATTAGGGAGGTTCTTAGCTATAATTTGTTCAAATAAACCTTCTGCCCCTTTTCCCCCACTCTTCATCTTCTGGGACTCCTATGATATGGATATAATTTCACTTTGTGGAATTGCTGAGTTCCCTAAATCTACCTTCATGATCTAATCGTCTTCTTTCCCTCTTCTTTTCAGCTTCCTTGTTTTCCATCCTTTTATCTTCTATATCAATGATTTTCTCTTCTGATTTGTTCATCCTCATTTTTATGGCCTTGACTTGGGACTGCATATCGATAATAGCATTTTTATTTCAGCCAGACTAGATTTTAGTTCTTTTATCTCTCTAGCAAGGGATTCTCTAGGGTCCTCTATGCTTTTTTTCATGCCCAGTGAATATCTTTATAATCATTGTTTTAAATTCTAGTTCAGACATCTTACTTATATCCGTATCGATTAAATGCCTGGGTGTGAGTTCTGCCTCCTGTTCTTTGTTTTAGGGTGCGTTTCTCCATCTTGTCATTTTGCCCAGAAAAGAAAAGAAGAAAGAAAAAGAAAAAATAACAATAACGACAACAACAATAACAAACAAAACAAAACTAGGTCCTGGGTGTGTTTTGGTCTGCTTGTTAAAAGAAACGAAATCCCAAAATAAGAAAGAAAGGAAAACATATATGGTAAAAGATACTTTGTAAGTTGCTTCCTCCACTCCCTACTGATTCCTGTCCCAGCTACCACCTCTAGCCCCTGCTTCTTTGCTCTCAGAACCCCTATTTTGTTCAGGTTTCTAGAAGCCAAGCACCTCAAAGAAGTTGGGGCCCTCTCAGCACTATGTTGAACAGTAATCCTACCCACCTCTAATGAAACTGGTTAAGATGGGCTTGTGTCCTAAGTGTGGCCTAAGACAGGTTGGTAGGAGACACCTGGAGGTTTCCTCATTTTTAGAAAGCCTTGTCCTTTCCTGCCTTTGGACATTGTGGTGTGAGGGCATGGTGCTTGGAAATGCTGCCATCTGTAAGAAAGACAGGAAAGACAAGTGAGTCCCAAGGAATAAAATCCTCTGAGCCCTAACATGGCTACAGCAGGCTGATTGCAAAAATGGCTCAAACTCTCCATGCTCCATTTGCAATATGACTTTGAAGCTCCTTCCACCAAAAGGCAAAGTCTATTTCCCCATTACTTGAGTCTGGACTGGCCTAGTGAATTGTTTTAGCCAATAGTATACAGCAGAAGTAACTGCACCTATTCTAGTCTCAAGTGGCTTTGACACTTCTGCTTGCTCTTGGGCCCCTGCATCCACCATAAGAAAGAGCCTAGGCCACCTTCCAGAGGGATGAGGAAGCCACTGGCAGGAGCTTAGGCCTCCTGGCCAATAGCCACCAATCCCCAGAAGGAGTACCATCTGATCAACACAGAGCTGACCACAGAGGCATAAGGAAGCATCAGTCAGGCAAGACCAAAAGGGCTGCCAGGCTAAGCCCAGCCCAAATTGCTGATCTGCTGAATTGGGAGCTAAGAAATAATGGTTGTTTCAAACCCCTAAGTTTTGAAGTGGTTAGTTACATAGCAATAGCTAAATGACTTAACAATCCTAGAAGTGTCCCTCTTCAAGACTCCAAGTTATAAGAGATAATAAATGATCTTTTGGCACTTTGTTCTTTGTTTTTAAATACTATGGTTAGATGCAGCCAATAGCTCCCTGATACAGTGCTGCTGAGGAATGAAAAGAGGAGAGCGAGCTCCTGCCTTCAAGGAAATGACAGTCCAACTGCACTTAAGACACACACACACACACACACATATATTTAGAGAGAGAGAAAGAGAGTATGTTTGGGGGGAGGGGCAGAGAGAGAGAGAATCTTAAGCAAGTTCCATGCCTAGCATGGCACCCAATGTGGGACTCGATCTCACAACCCTGAGATCATGACCTGAGCCAAAATCAGGTGTCAGCTGCTTAAACAACTGAGCCACCCAGGTGCTCCAAGACACATATTATTTAACTAGGCTGTCAACCCTTTGAGGTGAAGGACTGGTGCTTTATGTATCTATAGAAAGGATTAGAATCTGAAATTGTACATATCAACACAAGGTAACCTCCACTACGTACAAAATGAGCAGGCCAGTCCATATGAAGGATTCATGAAGGAAGCTGGATATGAGCTACGTGTTGTTTGAAGGAAGTTTAGGATTGAGAGAGATGGGAACCCAAGGGGAAGTAGAGAACTAGGATCTTCTCTGGCCCTGGTGAGATGGACATTCCATGGGGATTTGTTCTGGGAAGAGGTGAGTGACTAGAAGTCATGCTCAGATGTGGTGATTTAAGGTATAAAGGACACAAGGAGGAAAGAAGAGCTTTCTCATTGCAAGCCCAGCAAATGTTCCTTCTGTGAGGTCACAAGGCATAGCCATCAGGAGGTACAAGCCAGTGTTCTCCTTAGCCACTCTCAAAAGAGTTTCAAAAGGCACATTGTCTCAGGGGTCGATAGGCCAATGCCCATGGCCTCAGAAATGACCAGGCCTGGTAGACAGTTGCACGCTCTTCACATGCTCTTACTCAGTGAGTCACCTGCCCACCTGGGGTAGGGGAGGGGGCCACAGAGTAGTCCTTTAATAAAGATCAGATCACAGGCTGAATGGATTTCACAAACGTAAAAAAAAAAAAAAAAAGTAACAGAGAGGAACCTGCTTCTTTCAAATCGCCAGGGTCTACCACCTCTCTCTACATCTAAGTTGCCCCAAGCCTGACAGGAATGATCAGGCCTAGCAGGTTGATACCCAGGCTCTGTGCAGGGCCACCCCCCCCCCTTGGAGTCTGGAGAAAAGGCAAAAGGAAGCCCCCTGCTCCCCCAACTACAAGGGTGAAGGTGCTAAATAATTCTGAAAATAAACAAGCTACAGAATTTAGAGCACATGAAAAGAGGGAACTATTATGTATTTTGGCCAAGAAGCCTTCTTTTTTTTATTGAACAATGATTATGTGCTAAGCATATCTTATCCACATTAGAAAACTTTCACAATATTTCTCTGAAATAAGTGTAATGATTCCCATTTTACAGTTGAGGAATATCAGCCTCAAGAGAGTGAGAAATGGGGGTAGCTGGGTGGCTCAGTCAGTTAAGTGGCTGCCTTCAGCTGAGGGCATGATCACAGGGTCCTGGGATCGAGCACTGCGGTGGGCTCCCTGCCTCTCCCTCTCCCTCTGCCCCTTCTCCTGCTCGTTCTCTCTCTCTCTTTCTCTCAAATAAATAAATAAAATCTAAAAAAAAATAATAATTTAAAAAAAGAGAAGGAGAAATGTGCCCACAGTCTCAATGCTAGTGAGTGGGAAAGGCAGGATTCGAACCTAGGTCAGTCTGATGCTGAAGTCTGTGGGCTCCCCACAGAGCTCACCTACGGGGCCTGCCTACTAGGATTTCTCCAAAATCTGAATGGAACCCAAGCTTTCATTGGAGATTAGTTGTAGAGGCATCACTTAGTGTAGAGAGTACGTGAGTTAACACTTTGGACTTTAAACCAGCTCTGTAATAAAGTAACCATAACAGCCATGTGGCCTTGGCCCAATCGTGTGATTTCTCAGGACCTCATTTTTTTCATTTATAAAAGGAGAACGTGAATCTGGATAGTAGATGAGACCCCCTCCATCTCCAGTGACTGGGAGGTTTTCCATCTCTTCTATAGGGAGGCTACTAGCGCAGACTGATCTGTCCCAGCTGAGAGTTTCTGGGAAAGAGGCTTAGACTGGTTCAGATTCAACCCTCCTGCAATCCACCCAAGTCAGGGGTCCAAGACTACTGACTTAACTGTTGGAGGCTCAGCCTTGTGGGTGACAGGGCTGTTAAAGGGGCAGCTGTGAAGGACTCTTGGACCCTCTTACAACCGTTCTATCTGATAACATCCAACCGGAACAGTAAAGATTCACCATACCAGTCACACTCGACCATGGGAAACTTCATCACTACTTCCCTTGCTTTGAGGAAGGAGAGCTTGTCCATCGCACCCCCTTTCCCCTCCTTCCAAATCCTCTGATGGGGCAGAAAAGCCACATAGGGTTGTTATATAAGAGGAGGGGGCCGGCCCTGCTAGCAGAGAATGTGCCTTTCCTGAAAGTCAGTCCTAGGGGATCAAATGTCATTAAGGACATTGACTGACCTTCCGCACCAACCCCCCAAATCAGCCAGCAACCCGCAGTGGGCAGGCCCTAACCAAGGGAAAGACAAGACTGGGGCAGGAATCTGCCGGGCGGCGGCTGCATCTCAGTCACAAGGCTGCTGAATAGGTAGGTGAAGGGAATCCTGCCCAGGGCATTTACACGCGCGGTTCTGTGGCCCCGCACTGCCGCGGAGGCAAAGCCCCGCCTCCTCCCCGCCCCCGCGCCCTGCATCCCGGGGAAAGAGGCTGTGGGAGCCTGACCCTGAGATCCTGCATTCGCTGGGAGCCGCTCCAGGACACAGCCTTTGCGAGGGAAAAGGTTTGAACAAGGAGAGGAAGAGTAAAGGGCAGCCAGAGTCGTTAGGTTTGAGTCGGGAGAGTTTGAGCCAATAGTTGGTTGCTGGGTGAAGGGCGGTGGAGAGGCGTGTGCAGTTACCTGGTTCTGTTCCTCTCTCCCTGCTCCACCTTGTTGAGCTCCAATCAGCCAGATGTCCAGAGTGGGGACTCACCACTGCAAGGGCCTCCAGCCCTCAGAGCAGCCTCACAGGAAGGACTCAGGTGGGCTTTAAGGCTGTTGGGGTGGGGTGGGGAGGCAGAATGCAAGGGTGGGTAGGTACAAGGGAGAGAAGCTTTGGGGGTGAATGTGAGAATTCAGGAGGAGAGCTGCCAGCTGGGGAGAAGGGAATGTACCCCCCACCCCCAACCCTAGCCCCTCCAGGCAGCTGCTGGTGGATGTGGCTTCCCAGCTCCTGCCATGCACTGTGCTCACTGCAGAGGAACAGCAGGGAAGGGCTAGATTGGAGGCTGAGGTCAGACCGCTGTGGGTGATGTGCACTGTCCAGGTCCCTGGGCTTCTGTCCCTCAGAACCATTATCTAACTGTACAGCAGGATACAGCTTGGGAGGGGAGGAAAGCGTAACTGCACATTGCACAAGGATGCTCTCTGAGAAGGAAGAGCGGCTGCAATAGGAGGGATGTGGGTGAGAATGAACAGAAAGAGCCTCCCCAGCATCCACACTATGCGAGGCAGCTGATGGAAGTTAAGATGACTTGATCCTAGAAGATCTTAAGGGGAGGAGAGGCTGCCCCCTCCCAGAGGGCCTGGCAGGACTGGCCTGGGCGCTGCTGCTGACTGAGGGAGAAGCTGTGCAACCTTGGGCCACTCAGTCAACGTCTCTGGGCCAGGGTCAATCATAAAAATGCCAGCTGTACTGACATTAGTGGATTGTTGTGATGTTCACTTGTGAAAGAGGTTTATAAAATGTGAAGCGCACTTAAATGTAAAAGTGTAAAATGATTCTCGCCAGAATTTCTTAGACTAGTAGCTCCCAACTCCAGCTGCATGTGAAAGTCTCTTGAGAAGCTTTTTTTTTTTTTAAATGCTGCACCTGGACCCCATCCTAGACCAATTATTCAAATTGGGGAGGGAGAGGGGACAATTCAGGGGCAGGAAGTGGTATTTTTTTAAAAAAAGCTTCTCTGTGGTTCTGATGCTCTATGAAGGTTGAGACCCACTGCCTAAGATTTCACAAATTTCCTGAAGGTAACTGCTTGAGCACGTGTCTTATAAAGGCAGATTCCTGGCTTCTTCCAGATCTGCTAAGTCAGAATCCCAGGGAGGGCCAGCAATCTCTCTATTGAGCAAGGAGTAAAAGCAGCGTGGACATGTCATTCCAGTGATGAGTCTGTCGATGATCTCTTTCCCTACAGGATGAATGATCATACCCAGCAATACTCTCGACAGTGCGGGCGCAGCAGCTTGGGGAGGGGAGGTGCCCTTCAGATAATAGGTGCAGACACATGCTTCTGGGATGGGGTTGTGCTAGACACAGCCACATCCAGTCCCATCCCTGCTGTGCCGAGGTGACAGTCCAATTATAAAATGACAAATTTCCCAGCCAAAGAGCCTGAGAACCTTCAGATAAAAAGGACACCTTGATGTTATCTATAACTAATAGCAGAGATTGCCCTTGTTTTATTGTTTTGTCAATAGATTGTTCAGGCTTTCTCCTTTCACCCTCTTCTCTGCTGGCTCCGTTCCATTCCAAAGATTCTATAAGCACACACACATATGCACCCACTCACATCCACTCACACACAGAGACCCCCACCTCATCAGGCACACAAATGGGCAGATGAAGAGGATTCAAGGAGCCGGTGAACTCCTACCAGGAACCCATGTTACCTGGGCACGTGGCTAGTGTAGAATAGAACAGTGCAGCTAATGTTAAGAGGGAAGGAGGCCTAGGGATTGCTGGGTTTAGTTCTTTCCTTGGAGGGCCAGGTGAGCAGAGCAGTTCAGGGCAAGAACTGTGAGCCAGACCCCCTGGGTTGAATCCTACCCCCTCCTGACCGGCTGTGCCACTTTGAGCAAGCTACTTCTGTGACAGGGAGATACCCACAGGGCCGCCAGGGAGGTTAAATGAGTTAGGACATGTAAAGCTCTTAGAAACAGGGCTGGCGCATGGGATGCCGGGAAAGTGTTTGCTGCTATTATTGTGGTTTCTGCTGGGCTCTATTATAGGTGAGGAAGTTGGAGCCTAGAACATAAGCAGCTCCGTTTGTTCATCCTTCTTGACTCTTGCAGGAATAAAGCCTAAGGAAATAATCATAAATGTGGACAGATATCCATATTAAAAATAGTCACCATAGCATCATTTAGAAGAATAGAAACCCGAATGTCCAACAGTAGGGGGTAGGTTAGCAAATAATGGTGTATCTAATGATGGTTATGTAATAATTGCATGAGAATATTAAAGATACATGAAGCTTTTTTTTTTTAATGAAATACAATATGACCTCTATAGAGATATAGATACCGAGACAGAGCTAGTCTAGAAGAAAAACCCAAAACAGGCCAACACTGAATGTCTCTGGCTGTGGGATTATGGGTCTTTTATTTTTTTCCTTGCATTTTTCTGAGTTGTATGATTTTCCATAGTGAGCAGAAAAGTCAGAAAATAAAACGTGTCAAGCAATTTGTTCAAGGTCAAACAGTGCATTAGGAGCCCACATAAGCTTTCTATCCCTGTCCAGGGTTCTGCTGCTTCATCAGGCACACTAGCAATAGTGAGGGAAGCTAAATGGGATAAGGATGATGAACAGACACCAAAAGCACCAAGACCAATATAGCCACACAGGACTGGGAACCAGCACAGCCATGTAGGACTGGGATCCAGCACAGGGGAACTCTGGTCTGGACGTGCAGCTCCAGCTGTCAATGCTGAGCTGGAAGGGCAGAGCTGGACACTTTCTATCCAACCAAGACCTTTCTATCCAGAGTCACTGCATAGCACAGTGGGGCCAGCATACAACCCAGCACCTGCCCTTGGTGTCACTACCACTCTCCCAGAAATGGACAAAGTCAGCTTCTACTTGGTCTGAGGATACCAAAGAATTATACCACCTTTTCTTTCCTCTGTCTTTGCTACAGACTCCCTCGCAAATGGGGAGCCAGAGACCCAGAGAATACTAGTTAGCCCCCCTGCTGGTCTGCATTCCCCTGCTTCTCCTTAATATAGAAGTGCCTTTCCATGCCCAACGTTTTTCCAATCATAATGCCAAGGTACTTGACACAGCCCAAACCGAGAAATGTTTATTTTGCAACTGTGAAATAAAAAAGATCTGGAAGCACTTAATAACTAAGAGCTCATCTAAGAAAAATAGGAAGGAAGGAAGGCAGAAATGAAGGAAGGGAAGGAAGGAAGGAAGGAAGGAAGGAAGGAAGGAAGGAAGGAAGGAAGGAAGGAAGGAAGGAAGGAAGGAAG